>NC_089647.1:103608253-103942003 GCF_037042795.1 Molothrus aeneus | reverse complement strand
GCTCAACATGAGGTTGAAAAGTCTCTACATTTTTCAGGCGTGGAGCCAAATTCAAATGTGCAGAACCCAAAACTTCTGATCTCCTGGAAATACCATCTTAGAGTACCCCCAGATGAGGGCATGGAAGTTCACCTCCAGCTCCTCAGCACCAAATGCAGCCAAGTAAGAACCAGTCAGGAGAAAAGCAGGTGGCTGGTTTTGGTTTGGAAGGCTGGGTTTGTTTGTCTATGTTAATTTACCTGTATTCTGGCAGAGACATTCCAGCAAATTCTAGTTTGCTGACCAAATGCTTGTCAGCTGGAAAATTTCCAAACACAGCAGCTGCATGGCATGCTCTCTTCACAGCAATGAGGATGCAGCTTAAATGTGGAGCAAGAAAAGCATAAACAGTCCCCTTTAAACCAATAAACTAATTCAAAATTCCTGCTTAATCCTGCTACCTTTGAAAGGCAGCGTTGAGAGCTTCAGGAGAATCTCACTCCACTTCTGTCCCAGGACACTCACCTCTGGTCTCAGAACAGCCTTCCTGCAGGCCTGGCACACGGGGCCACTGCGGGAGAAACTCAGCGGAAGCCGACGCGTTCGATTCTGGCAAGTTGGCTCCTCGCATATTAACCAACCCTGCAGAAAGGCAGAACACAGAAAAAAATAGTTTCTTACCCTAAATTCAAGTTACAGCTTGTTTTAATTCCACCAAAAAAATGAATCAAGTCAAGGAAGAAAAATATCCCAACTTTAACATACTGTGTGAATCTGATACTGTAATATGTATGAAGTGATGAAGGTTCTTCAAGGACCTTGTTTAAACACAATTAATGGCAGACAACAAAGCTGGAGTCTTCTTGCTTCAAAATCCCACACTGTGCACACCGCAGTCATCCCTTCTTTGAAATATACCAAAACCTCTGCTCTGCTCTTCTCTAGTTACAACAGCACTAACATACTACAGGAGTATTTTATCCAGGTATGTCGACCATTCAGCAGGACACTCCACTCCATTCAGCAAGACTTCTAATAAATTGAATATTTAAGTAAAATGCCATTTCTTTGCTTGCACTTTAGAGGGGAGAAACAGTTTTCTGTTTTCTGATGGCAGCCAGAAGCTTCCCTTTCTTCTTTTTTAAGTTTTTGAGGTTTTGGGGGTTTTTTTCAGAAAGCTTCCAAGACTCCAAAATAAACTGATTCATTTAGGAAAATCTAATATTTTGCTGAGTTAAAATGAAATAAAATCTGAGCCAATTTGCTCTATGTCAGCTCAGGGAGACAATGCAAAAGGCTTCTCTTAAGAGTATGCAAGAAGGAATGATTCCAGAACTGGAAAGGATGAACTTTTTGTGTGAGGTTCAACCATTAGCTATAAACAATGCCACACCTCATCCCTAAGAACCACAAAGATGCTTAAGGAATGGCAAAAGACAAAGGACAGAGTAGAACTCTTCCAAAGATTTTCCCAGCTTTTGGAAATAGGTCAAGGACCACTCTAATCACTGTCTCTGTATTCAGTGGTGACTGAATTAATGCATCAATGAGCCCAATGAACTTCATGTGCTTTTCAAACCCATGTAAACTTTTAGCATCTGCAACATCCAACACCTATAAACACCTATAAACTATATGAAAAAGCACTTTATTTTTCTTGAAAACACACACACAAATGCACACAGCTTCTCTTTTAACACTTTCCAGTTCTTGCATCAGGAGAGACTAGGAATAATCATTCTGCATTCACCTTCTTTGTGCCTCTCATGATTTTACAGACCTCCATCACATCACCTTCAATCAAAGTCTTTTCCAAACCACAGTCCTAATTTACTTAGTTGTTCCTTGCCTGGAAACCACTCCAAATCTTAGTTGCCCTTCTCTGAATCTCTCCCAGTTCTTTTTGGAAATGAGGGAGTGGTGGAAAATGGGACAAGTGGGGAGGGAGATGAAACCAGTAGTGCACACTGTATTCTGGATAGCGACAAACATGAATTTATACAGGAACAAAATGGTATTTACCATCTTGTTCTCTGCTCCTTTCTCTCCTCAAGTTCTGTCTGCCTAGAGCCCACTACCAAGCATTTGGGCATTGAGCAGTCATATCCAGAAAGATATTTTTTATTTTTTAAGAATTATAATTTTATTCTTCCCTACTAGGTCAATACATATACTGGACACAAAATTAAGATTGGGTTTTAGCATTTCCTCACTTCACCTTACATGGCAGAGCATTTAAGCTTATGCTGTTAACTGACAAGTCAACTTAAGTGTTCCTGCAACTGTTCTCAAGCAGTTCCTGCTTTTACCACCCTGAGCAGCTCAGCCCTGTCAAACTGCATTTCAGACTATTGGCTGGTGATGTTTCTGCTGGGAATAGTGACTCGTTAATTTTGCCTGTTTCCAAATTTTTTGTTGCTCCTGCAAAGAAGTTAAATCCAACCATAGCTGGATTCCTGGTACTTTGGCAGAAATGTTATGAATCAGAAGACAACTCAAAAAGTTGCTTGCTTCCATTCTCACTAGCTCTTTGACAAGCCATCCCAATGTTATGCTCTGTCAATGAGTTCTACCTAATTTCCACTTGGATTTCAACTTAAAAATATATTCTATAATAATTTCAGAAGTGCTCCAAAACTGTTTTAGTTTTTCTTTATCTTTTTAAGATGAAACCTCAAATCCTTTCCAAATAACTTCATTTATTCCAGAGACCTCTCCTCTTTCACCATTTTTACAACCATGTCATATACTCAATATTATCCCACTTGGTGCCAAATCCATCAGAACACTTCCTGCTGCCCTTGCAGAACAGAGCTTTTATGTCCATGTGGGCAGACAGAAAAACTATGTGGAGAACATCATGGCAATATCAATGTATACAGCACTTCCTGAAGTGTTTAAGCCACAGTGCAGGAATGGAAAGAGTGCATTTACATATGCACTTAGATTCATTTCACCCAACTCTGACATCTAAAGCCTGATACCCAGTTTAAGCTTTTCCATTATTATCCATTAGCTTACCCTATGATCCATTTATAGTAAATGGAGGAAGAAAATTATCTCCAAAAGCAATTCATCTAACAGATTTTGGGATGAGGAAATCCTCCCTGCTCCATACCCTCCTAATAAAGTAAAAGGTTTTGGAAACAGTATGGTCAGTGTATCTGACCACTAAGTGTGAACTTTATTGTTATGTAGATCAGCAATGTAAATGATGACATTTAAAACTGCACAGTGAGAAAATGTCAATTCAAAAACCTGTGATTTGCTCTCTTGCACAACTGCTGCCCTAGCAGTCCTAGAACCACTTTCTTTATCATTGTCAGATACAATTTATTTATGACAAATACTTCAGAACTGACATTAGCAACATAAGACACTGCTCACCAAGACTGAGCTACTTCACCAACACATGGTTCACTGTGAGAAATCCTAACTGAGGGCCTGACCTAACAGACACCTGACCTGTGTCTTCTGAAGCCAGCAACACAAATGTGCCTCAAGTGAAAAAGACAGGCCTTGGCTTTGGTTTTGCAAATGAACTGAAGATTTCCTCTAAAAGAGGAAGGTGTTTATTATGTGGTCTTACACTGATTAAATAACTCAGTTTAAACAGACATGGGATAACCTTCTACCAAAAAAAGCCACTCAAGGATAGCATTGAGATCTTCAGGCACTCACCTGCATGAGTACCAATAATATCATTAGAGCCACTGTGAGGGGAAAAATCAAAAACATTTTTGTAAGGATAATGAATTCTCACAGAACTTGCATTAAGTTAATTTTTTAGAGATAAAAGACATGCTCTGTTTGGCAATCTGTTTATTCTGTGGCATCTCTACCTCCTATGAAACATCTGGCAGCAATCTGACATAAACAGCACCTTAAAATACACAGCCAGGCAGGGGAGGTGTGGAGAGTGTCCTCACCCATTCCAAAACCCTCCTGTTGAAGAGCTTAATTTTTTCAGCTGTAACTGTGAAAAGATTCTGTGTGCACAAAGAGAACATTCATGACTCAAAACATATTAAATTACTACATCTGAACTTTGAAGCAATTTGTTATATTAGAAAAACAAATAATGGAAACTGCCAGATAGTAAGATATTTTGTTAGGGAATGCAAGTGCAACTGAAAAAACAAAGCCGGGAATGGGAGCAGCATCCCAGCTTCAGCTGAACAGAATACTCAAAAATAGACAACCATGAAAATAATGTATGATAAAAGTAACTGTGTTTTCTGCCATCTATTGGCCTTTTTAGCTAACAATTATGAAACAAAGGACTACACCACTCACAAGGTACAGCTTCTACTGTCTTACAAGAGAATGCATAGAAGGTCCTCTCAAACTGCCACTGAATAAATTGAAGCAAGTTTCTTTATGCAATTGTTTCAGTCTAATGCAGTCAGTGTTGAAGAAAGCACTGGGAGGTTCTACTGGTCACAAAAAACAGGTGAAAAAAGACTGAAAATCCCCTGACTTAACTAAAAAACCATAGCTTAGGATAAAAATAACCACTTAAATTAAACAGCTTACTATTATGCTTGTTTTCAGCTACTAAGAAATAATGATCAAAATATACAAGTTTTACTGAGCAGCACATTTCTCAATAAACTACATTCAAAAAATGAAGATTTAAGTTATAGCCTACAATAAAATGCCCAAATGTGTTGAGTATATACTAACAAACTGAATGTCACTTCAATTCATACAGAAAACAGCTAATGTCATTTGTATAGACTTCCCACCAGTTATAATTAACAGTAAAGAGGTCTTTTCTTCTTTGTCACCTCTCTATTCAGGCCTTATTTGCGTTTGTTTGTACTTGCTATCTGTTAATCTCTCGTAACAAATGACAACAATAACTGTTGCTATTATGCATGGAAATTAAACATGTAGATAACTGTGTGAAGGGAGCTATTTTTGAAAAAAGCAGTATTAGAAACATGTAGCTCTTTATGTCTCCTGTTTTGCTTTGATAATTAAGCCATAGCCTTGATTTCTTTTAAACAAAAAACTTTTCCATGGTCATGCATGTTGCAATCAAATTCAATACATGCATTATGTTCTGACTCAATCTGTTCAAGTGCATTATTGTTAACCCTTATTTGATCCATGCCTGTCATCTTCACTGAACAAACAAAACCAATCCTTCATTTCCCAGCAGCTATCACTGAGTCTGTAAATTAATTTGTAGTACATCAAACAAAATCATAATAGGGAACCTTCAGCTTTGTTCTATTTGGTATCTGCAACACCGTGGGAAATGAAATAAAAGTCGACAGAGAGAAAAAAAGCAACTAGCGTTTCCAAACATCCTGCCCACAAATGCTCAGCTCATTTTAAAATATAAAAAAGTATGTGAAAAAACCCTGAAATACATGCACAAAATAAAAGAAAATTCCTGAAGAGTATTAAGTCCATGAACTGTAGCTAATAGGGAGAAATTTGCAAGTCAAAAGTAATTTTTGTTTCTTTGTAAGACTGTTCTTGAGAATTAGCCTCTCCCATTCTAATGATCAACAAGCATTAGAAATATTACCCCAAAATACAGAGGCAAGTGGTTTTGCAACAGCCTTTCAAACAGAAGTTGCAGGGGTCAACAACATGCATTTACTGAGCTTTATCTCAATAATTTTTACAAATTACATTTGACAATGTAGCTTGGTTGGCTGCTACAGCAGAGGACTGAATGTGCTTCCCTAAGACACTTGAGTTCTGCATCTGTTCCTGCCTCCAGACAGTCTGGATGCTGAGGCACTACAACATTTTAAAAAGTTCACGTGGAATGAAAAAATGCCCTGTTAAAAAGCAGAAAGCTGTAAGCACTGAAAATTATTCAGAAGTCACTGTCAGTTACTTTGGAGTTGAATTTATTTGTCATCCATGCCTGCTTCTCTGCAACCTTCCTCCTCACTGAAGACAATATTAATGTGGATTTTTGAAAATGGGATCTTGGTGGATGATGCTCAGTCTCAGATGGCTGGCATATCTGAGCACATTACACCCCAAACCCATGTCTCCAGCACTGCAGAGCTGAAGTTATCACCTTACACCATCAAACCCACCAGAAGGGAAGCACAGGAACCCAACCTGAACATGTGTGCTGGTCAGCCACTTAAGCCTGCTGCTCATGTCACTGATCTGCAAACCAGTTTTTGGAAGGCTGAATTTCAGAGACAACGCAATGAAGATTTTCTGATCCAGGTACCATTGTGAGTTGCTAATCAGGACACTTTCACTTCACACTGGCCTTTCTTTTCATACTACTCTTACAAAAGGATATTATTTCCACTCATTCCAAGACCAGAAGCTCCAAAACCTGCCTTCCTGACAACATCCATTATTATGGATTGTACTGCCCAACAGGGCAAATCTGGCTGAAGTGCCCTGAAATCCTCTGGAAGGATAATCTACCTCATTACTGGATACATTATCAAATCTATTGATTCCCCCCAAGCAGTATTAAAAGACAGATGATTTTATGAAGTTAAATCAGGCAACATCATGGCAACAGAGGACTTAACTCAGTGACCTGAAAGTTATCAGTTCCAATTGCAATATTTTGTTCCACACGTGAGGTGTGTTCTCCCTGTCTGTGTCTTCTGTAAATAGCTGAGTGTTTGGGGGAACAGACACACTTTCCTAGTAGTAGACAACATTTCAGGAACTAGAACCGCAATCTCTGTTTGCATATTCTTCAGCCAATGGTTTCACTATCAGTAGTAATTACATCTTTTGAGAATTACATAATGATTTTACACTTCCAATGTGAAAGATGACATGAATATTGACTTAAAGATGAGCTCTTGCTGTAAAGTCAGGAAAGTTTTTCTGCTGCATACTTTGAAGTAATTTCAACTTCTAATCTGCTTTCTTGCGTGTTCAGAACAAAGAAACACTCTAGTAACAATGCATCTGCCCCACCTTGGTGAGACACCAGCAGCAATGAAAGTCTGAATGACAGGGTGAGAACTAGTGTCATGCACTGGAATGTCAGCAGACAGAGCAGACCTGAGTGACACCTATCTGCCACTGCTACAATGCCATGGAGAAACCCCTTCAGGTCAGGAATGCTATCATAAGTAGTGAAATAAGACTCCATCAGAAAACTCAACCCATTTAGTAATGTGAATCATAGAATCATTAGTGTTGGAAAAGACCTCTAAGCTCAGAGACCAACCATTACCCCAGCAGCCCAGCTGTCACATCCACACACCTTTTGAACACTTCCAGGGATGGTGATTGCACCAGTTCAGTGAATTTCAGGATAGCTTAGGTTCCTCAAGCAACACCACACATTTTCATGGGGAAATACATTTGATTAAAACCTCAGAGGATGCACTGTTATAAACAAACCAATTCTACTGCTGCTGACACAAGAAGAAAGTCACAGATTCATGTAACTTTTGAAAGGGTTTTTCCAGATGGAGGACTTGCTGAGGTCAGAACTGGCACAGTCAGAGACTCACACCTCTCTCCTGCAGGAACAGTGACTCTCTGCAGAGCCCTGGTGCCTGCCTGCTCTGTGCACTTCATCCTGAATGTGCCTCCAGAGCAAGCACAAAGACACTTCAGAGAGCTGCCTGAATGATCCTACGGATGGAGGAACTGACCTGTGAGAGCACCAAAGCAGAGCCAGCGTGGCACACTTGGATCAGGAGGGCTGCTCACAGGTGACACCCTCAGACATCTGACTTTGTCAAGTCTGTGTGTCCCACCACAGCCTGAGGGGACACAGCCACTCCTCTGGAACTTGCAGCTACCAATGGAAACAACCTGGAGATGAGATCATCTGAATTTATATAGGATTGGATGGACATATGAAAGGGACACCTCATGATGTTTAAAAGCCCACCCTCCTCTTGGGGCACAGAAAAGAAAAGACAAAGCACATTCTTCATAAAAGCAAAATTCTAAGATAATTGAATTATCTTAGAATTTAAAAAAAAATTAATTATTTATAACTAATTTTAAAGAATAAGAAAGATTTGAGGGAAACAAAAAGAATGTGCTGCCACAGAAGAGCATAATATATCTGGAAAATGAGCCATCAGGCTTCCCTTCTTCCTTCCCCCCATAGAAAAATGACCACAATCAGAAATAAGGCCTTATAAAGGAGTATCTTAATCTGTTTTGGCATTTTTTTTATCAAGGAATATCTCCTTGATAAGTATTAAACAGGTACACTATTTAGAAGAATCATGCAAACCAAGCCTAAAAAATGGAATAATGAAGTTAAAAGCAATCACTGATGCAGAATCTGGATCAGCAACTTTTTCAGGATCCTTCAAAGCTCGGTATTTTTCCAAGCAAATCAGTTACCAAGCACTAATGAAAAGATGTATATGTGGCACCATGAGAAAGATCTCAATTTATCTGTGAAGGAAATCCAGGGGACTTGTAAAGCCTCCTCCATTAGACAGCTTGGACATACTGAGATCTCAAAGTAGTATATGGAGAGACACTGTTATTGATGTATCAGGCATTCCAGCCTTCTTTTCACTTCAACAAAAAATTGATGGAGAAGCTCTCTCCATTTCTTTAATATGTTACTACAAGGAGATCAAATTGTACTAAACCAAAAGCCCTAATGTTATGTTCAAGAGATCCCATGCTGGAGAAGAGGTATGTCTGAACTCCATCTGAGAATTTTAAAATGTAAAAGAATTCCACAGCAAAGAACATGTGCAAAGTCTCTCTGTCAGGCATAACTGAAACTTGAAAGTCAAAAACATCTTAGAACTAAGTTGAAATATTTGTACTCCAATATGAGTATATAAGACAAAGATGATTTTCAAGAATATTTTAAGATTTTATACCACTGTAACATTTAATCATCTCTGAATAACAAATTCCTTTGATATTTTACAGACTCTTCAAATAAATTGTTTTATAAAAGGAACTGGGTCAAGAGTCCACTATTGATGCTAGCTGACTGGAGCTTTTATCTTTTTAAGTGGAATAGGTACCATGTTGAACATGCTGCCAAGCTTCTTGCAGCTAGAAGATACTGCAGCATATGCTTAGAATAGTGGAACATCTTAGGTTAGCATGAATTCTTTATACAATTACCCTACAGCTTCAATCTCTTACCCAGGGAATGCTGATTCTATGTTCTCTGATATTTTGTTAGGTGTTCTGCACATTTTGGCAACGCAAATAGTTTTAGAACTATTATAGTAACAACAACTGAAATTAGTTCCTGAAATTTATACATAAAGCTAACTATAATGCATTAAGAAACCTGATCACAGATCCAGCATAGTTTATGACTATTCAGATCATAATAGAAGGACCTATTTTATCAACTCACTCTTGGCCATTGACTTCATATTAACTTTCCTTTTTCTGTACAAAAAATACTGTAGCTAGCTTCTCATCCAGAAAAAGACAGGTTACATTTCCCAGTAAGAGTATTTTTAGTCTGATGTTACCTGATCATCCAATTTAGGGAAAATGTAAACAGTGACCACAGCATTTCACACTCCATTTCATGCTGCCTCACTTCAATGGAAGTTGGACAATACGAATTCAATTGCTTTTCTAAGCATTTCCTTATTTTCAGAGCCTCTTGAATTTTGGCCTGTATAACTGATCAGAATTCAGCTGTGGGATGGAGTAGATAACAAAAATTCATATAAAGAAAGGAAATTCTTTTCCTGGAGGTTCACTCTCCTCCTCAGAATTCTACATTATCCAGGGTGATGAACAGACAGATGTGATCTCTTAGGAAAAATACAAAACTGTCTGTTAAATGAAAGATGAAATGAGGAAATATGCTTTTGAAAGTGTATTACTTGGCAGCAGTACAGGTCCTGGAGAAGACTGGTTATATATCCAGTATTATTACCACATGACCCACATTAGAGGATGCTATCAGCCAGTAACTTCCTAGTGGAAAGCAAGTGATCACTTTAACACTCAGTGCTGGCAAAAGAGGACATCCACTCCAAAATGCTCCTGGTTCTCAGAGACACTCATATCTATTGCCTCAGTTCCCACTGGAAAACTGCCACCCCACAGGCACCTGGCATCAATGGGAACTACACCTTCACAGGACCAGACAGAAGGTCCAAAGCAACGACACAAACTGCAGTTGAAGGCAACGTAGCTACACTGACTTGCTACCTTAAAAAAGCATGAATGAGGACATAAACACTACATGAAATTCTCAGAACACAAAATGTCCTTCTATCTTAAAAAAGCTGGTGATACTAGAATGGTAAAAGCTGTGATGGAGATTCCAGGTGGCCATTTGAGAAGTGAAGCTGCCAAGTGCACTGATCTAAAATATCCAAAATACTCCCCCTTTGGATTTTATGGAAAATGGCCATAAATTCGAGAGGATTTAACCCACAACAAAATTCTGTCCCATAGCATACTTTTTAGGAGTTCCTTCAGAACTTGCATATCTCACAGTCCAATGCATCACTGTTGTGAGGCAAAGTCAGCCACAGAACATCAAATGCCTGTTTAGAAGCTACGAAAAATGAAAGCCTGTAGAGTTTCAAGAATGGTATTTTGTAATTCTGAATATTTCAAAATAATAGAACTTGAATTGCATTCTAATCTATAACTGGAAAAAAAATAAAAAGGAGGAAGCCATCTAAGAGCAAAAGAAAACTTCATTATTTTCAAGATGATATTATTCTCAGCACTGTCATACCAGTTTTACCACTAAAAGTATTGGAGGTGTGTGTATGTTATCAAAGCAAGAGATAACTGAAGAAGCAAGAAATGCACTACCCTAACCTTCTTCCCCCCTCCCCCAAGAACTGAAACACTCAAGGTAACATCAAAAATGTTTTAAACAAAATTATCAAACAAGACATAAGTGAAAAATATCTTGTAGGTCAATGTATGAGTTTTACATGTTATTAAAAATTGATTTTTTTAAGATACCTTTAGATGTACAGTCACATGTCATTTCATAAAAGTTATTTGAAACTTATTGATCTCATTTGTGCAAAGCCCAGGCTCCATCATCAGCCTGCTGAAAGGATAATAGAGCACTCCAAACCCTTGTGATAGATTTGATGCAAACAGTGGCCCTCATTTTAGCACATGTAATAGCACCACAAGTGGACAAATTCTAACTTTAACAGTTGTACATTACAAACTAAATTAGCAAATATGTTCTGCTTTACTGCACATCAAATCCAATACCCTTGGTCTTCTTACCTGCACTAAAATAAGATTCTAGGCACCAAAACATGCCACAAAAGATTAAAAAGTCTTCTCAGGCTAACACACCACTCACAAACAGACCCAGCTATTACCAACAATTTTATTTCACTTAAGACAAACTGAAAACAGCTAAAATGGACTTTGAGCAAGCAACTGAGAGAAGACATACTTAAAATAACTACACATGGAAAACTAAATTGAGAAAAGGATCAGAAAGAAGCCTTATGGATTTCTGTACCGAGAGTGAAAACCTCTAGAAGGATATTTAAGTCCATTCTGCCAAAATACTCTCCCTATTCACACAACTCAAAGGAAGCCATATTCTTAGGCTACAATAGGTCACAACTAAGTACAGTACCTTGCTTCAGAAAGAATTTTGCTTTGTCTGTCAACTACCAACAAAGCACAAAGAGCTCATACAGCCCATCCATGCATTGCTTGTCAAGGAGTCTAGCAACATACAAACAGTAAGAACTTAAAAGATTTCTTAAAAACTATGCCTCTTGTTTGGTTAGACAGCTAAAAACACTATACTGCCCCCAGTCATTACACAATTCTGTTATCTTCCTTCTAACCTCAAATTTTTGTACATTCCTTGAATTTTTCAGATTTGTCATGTTGAACTTCCTGCAAAACATCAGATGTAAGATAGAACACAAAGGTTTTGCTCATATACATGGCACCTACAGTAAGGTTCGTCAACTCTAGTATAAATATCACACTGATATCAACAAAAAAAGATTGTTTATATGAAGCATTTATCTTTGCAATTTGGTTATGAACATCTCTGAATGCTGAAGGAGTTAACAGAGTTCCAAAAACTTTAGAAGTGGCAACACATGTACGTGGGTATGTAAGTTCAGAGGAGCTCAAAAGAGTTAAAGGTAATGGCAGAGAAAGGGGTCTCCAGAGTCTGGTCACCTTAAACTAGAGAACTTTAAAGTATCACTAAGCAGTGTTTGTTCATTTAAGTTTAATTATTTTCTCCTTGAGAAAGGCACTAATGAAACTGAATATCTTTCATGGTTTCGAAGAGCAGTCTGAATGGTCTGTAAACAGGACTGGGGGCAGACGAGAGAACTGGCTGAGCCAGGGGGTTGCTAGGCGATGCACAATGTAAACCCACAAACTTGTTCAGGTTTACTTTGCTTTCATGCTGCTCTCACACAGGCTCTCCAAAGTTTTAAGAATTAATTTCCAGGTAGCTATTTAAAAAACAAGAAGTAGAAATAATTAAAAAAGAAAACTCCTTAATCCTCCTCACCTCTTCCCTCTCTTCCCCTGCCATCCCCCCAAGAATGATAAAGGAAAGACAAAAGAAAATTCACAGAACTAAAGTGCAGGAAACCATTCCCTCTATATACTTGTATTTAACTGTTGAAGACTGGTCATTATGAAAAACTTTTAATATTTTCTGCTTGATTTTTGCTTCTGTAACTGAAAATAAAAATGAATTCTGGAACAATACGTTGAGCCTTTAAAATACCTAAACTGAATACACAGCCTTATTTACTAACATTTCCACCACAGAATACAAAAGCAAACTTTTCAGTCCAGCCATGTGTTTCTACCTCCACCCTTTTCAGAGCTGCAGTTATTTTTTTTCTCCCCTAAAGTATCTGATCAGAGATTGTCCGGTAAGAGCACTTTATTAGATCATCAGTCAGAGGGTTTTACAAGCACCAAGAGCTATGGGCTCAAATGCAGCACATCAGTTTTAATAGCCCAAGGTCTAATAGTAAACTGCAGATACTGCTGAGAACTTTCCATGCACTGAACTCTTGAAAAAGCACCATCTCTCAAGCTTAAATGCAGCTGCCTCTTTCAATGCCGCAAATGGGTAAATTTGACAAAAAAGCCACCATTAAGACTACATGAAAGGCTCAAGACAACATCCTTTCAATGCTTTGTACTTCAGTAATCAGATGTACTTACTCACCCCCTCCCCCAAACCCGATCAAGAACTATTTCTGAATGGTAGGAAATAATTCCACTTTGTACATCTTTTAGTTAATCAAGACTTTCTATTCAGCAATTTGACCTTTTGTTCAAAACAGGATTATCAGTTTTTTCGCCAGTTACCAAGGGCGACTCGCATGGTGAACATAATTGCAATAATTTGCAAAACACCATGGCAACCCACATTACAACTAGGTAAATACTGGTCTTTTGTGCTACATTGTTATTTTCAGAGATGCTGAAGTCAAAGAACGAATGACAAATGAACACAAAATTTATATTTGCTTTGTCTCAAAAGAGAAGAAAATTGATAACAAGAATTGGGGGGAAACCGACTACAGCTGTAATTTCTAACTTGATTAATTAGGATGGTAACAGTCCTTAACAGTATATTCAACAAACAGCCCTGACTTAGTCTCTCCACCCACCTCTCTCTCTTTCTACACTACTACCACTAACCCCCACCCCAGACAAATTTTTTCAGCTAGGAGAACAAACAACTCCATTTGCTCTTTTCTTCAACTTAATGGAATCTTTAATTACAGAATATTGTTCTCCCGCTCTTCATTACACTGAAAACTGAAAGTGAGAGAGAGAGGAGGAGGAGGAGGAGGAAGACTGTGCCAAGCAGACAGGGCAGCTACAGTCATCCTCCCTGCCTTTGCTTTTTTTGTCTGTAGCAGACCTAAAGATGAGACGGCATTTTTGGTGAGGTTTTTTCCCCCCTTTTTAATATTAGCAGCTGTTGTACAGCAAATAATTAAGTAAACTAGTGCTCAAGTTCTCTCCTGGCAGCATAAATAAGACATGAAAGCTTAAGTCAAGTCATGATTAAAATCCAAATCAGAGAGGAAACAGCTGCTTAAAATTAAAAAAAAAAAAAAAAAAAAAAAGAAATCTTAAAATTATCAGACTGGGTGGCTTCTAACAGAATACCTACAGTATTAAAACATTTTCCAATAGGCAGATTTATAATATACAATAAATTAATATTTTTAAACTTTATTTCTTTACAATTGTAAAGAACTTATTGTTATAGTTTACAGTATAGACTTCTAGTAAGATTCCAAGAAATCACATTAAAACCAAATTTCGATAAATATCTTGGAAATATAGAGAAGCAATTTTGCCTAAGAAAAAAAAAAATTCTGAAAATAGTGTAATACATGTTACCAATGGATGTCACAATGAATTTGCTATATTTTACTGGAACACAAGTTCTGTGCTGAAACATTTGTTATGCCACAGTGGGCTGATTGAATAGTTGAGAGCTTAATTTTCATTATATCATTAATAAAAACAAGTTATGCCTTTATACAGACCAAATCTTGTCATCAGATGTATGCATATGCTCCTTGTGAAATGCAATGGCACCCTTTAGCAATAGATTTTCACATACAGAGTGGATGAGAAATACATTAAGCTCAAGAAGCCTGCAATCAGAAGCCAGGGTAATCCTCATCTCAGTTCACTGTATGTACAAATCATGTGTCAATTTAAAGGGCCATATCTATATTTTAATTCTTTTGAAAGTACTGGATTGCCTTTACAATAAAACAGGTTTTTGAAGTGAAAAAGAGCTACTGCTGCATCCCTATGTGCTGGGAACACTGGAAAGAGTATGCAGCAAAATGAAAGAGATGAAAACAAAGTGCCAAAGTCAACTGAAGGTGGCCCCAGGGTGCTGAAATGCACCAGTGCCACTCCACAGATCCTCCGAGCTGCTGGACAAGCCACTTCCAGTTCACTGAGCATACCCACGAGCAATGAGCACCTCAGGAATCACTTTAGACCTAACTGCAACCTGAAAGTTCTTCTTCAGGCAGTTACTCAGTACTATACACTGAAAAAACAGGTCCTTTGATCCACAAATTGAGCACCCAAACTCATGAACACATTCAATGTTCATTCCCGTGTGCCTCATCTCTTTGATAAATAGAAATAATAATTGGTCTGTGGCTTAACACACAGCTCTTGTAAAGATGATTTTTAAGAGCCACTTGATCCTGCAGTAAGTGTGCCACAGAAAAATCCATGAGAAAATAAATAATCCCAGCCAAAGTTTCAGTAAGTGCATTCAATAAGGTCAAAGCATCCACTATGCAATGGAGAGAAACAAATACAGACCAGCTGCTCATCTAACCAGTGCTGTCCCACCTGTACACACTGAAAAAAACACAGAAAGGGATAACACCACTCATAAATGACCTGCATTAAACTTAAGTAAGCAGTATTCACTCTCCATGTTCAACTTTTAAATGTCCAACTCTGTAGTATCAGAATCTCTCTTCTATTTTAATTTTTTTTTAAAAATCCATTCTTCTTCAAAACAGTGTTTAAAGGAATACACAGATTTTGCTTCTGGAAATAAACAGAGTAGCCCATAGTAACTTTCTATCTCCTCTGAAAGCACTGCATTTTGCCCAGTATTCCCCAACAGCAAAGGCAGGAAAATATTTATGAATTTTCTCATGCTTTTCTTTTTCTATTCAACCAATCACATTCCATTATAACTGCTTGGTTTTTGTGCCTAAACTTTCACAGGCCATCTCCACCCACACCTGCCTCCTCATGCTATTTCAAGCCCTTCAGCAGATACCATATTTGAATACTTCTAATTCAACCAACTCCAGTCAATTCAGCTTCTTTGCTTTTAGTTTCACCTACAGTCACTTGGGTCCATTCCAATCTCATGTGCCATGTTCCAGTCTCTCTTCCTTATCTACAGTCAATTCTTGCAAGCATTTTTGGGTTGGTTTCTTGGTTTTATGGGGCTTTTTTTGGTTTTTAATTATTAATCAAGCCTAGGCCCCTGCTCCACACTACAAATTTTTCTTAATGTTTTGTAAAATTGTCAAAACTAGATGGATTTTCTTTAGATGACAAAAGACACCCAAGAGAAAGGAAAAGAGAAAGATAAAATATCTACTCTTCCTCATAGCCAAATGTTAAAGACTTCAAAGCCATAGCACCAAAATTTTGGGTGTGCAAGGTCACCTGAATGACATTAACACTGCTTTTACTGCAATGTCTTAAAATAAGCAAGTCATTATAATTCAAGCATGACTGTGGGCTTCAACTGAACTGATTTATATTGCAACAGATTTCCCCTCTCAGGACCTCACTAGGCAGGTTCATATACCAAAGTGTTACATTTAAACTCCAAGTTACTTTTCTTGGAACTTTGATTTGGAATAATTAAACCAAATCTGTAGCATACTTTATTCTGAGATAATAAACATACACCGCTCCGCTTAACTCCACCTTAAAGGAGATTTTTCTTCCTGCTACCATTAATTAAACTAAGCATCAAGTTTAGTTTAAGAAATCTCAAAAAACCTTTTGTGAAGTATTATGGGATGGTCAGCCTTCCTCCTTGGCCTCTCCTCAGGCTTTCATTTCTGTAATTCCTCTCAACACTTGCCCAGAATTTCCTCCAGTCTCCTTCAGTTGCTCTCAAACTTTGCCTTACACCTGCCTATTCTTTTTGAAGAAAGCTCCTGTTCTGCCTCCCTACTGACTTTGACTTCATTTGCCTTTCCACTACTGCCAGACTGCAGAGTTCTTCACTTCTTCAGAAGGGACTGATGCTCATATCACCTCCATGTCAATTACAAATGCCTTCGAGGGATATCTCCATACAGTGCACACCATCTGCTCCAGATTGAGACAAGAGGTCAAAGGGATACAGAATTTTAAGAGAGTTTACATATTTTCTATTAATAATTAAGAATTTCAAAGGATTATAAATTGAGTGTATCTGCTACTTGCTATAAAGAACTGATCTCCTGCAGCTGAGTGAAGTCAGAAAGAAACAACAGCATCTCTGAAGAGCTGTTGTGGTTTAGCTGAAGACAGAAAAAATATATTCCATTTAATTTTGAAAAAAAATTTAATCCATTTTAGGTTAAAATTCCAGCCAAGATTCAACTTTAGACAAATTTGGCATTCAAAATAGCAAGGCAGACATCTAAAATGTGGCAATGCTTTAAAATTTTATAACTTAATTTTTCAGAACTTATACTCATGTAATGCATTGTAAATTTTATTAAAATCTGCTTTGAGGCTAGTATGAAGAAAATCGGAAGGACAAGGGTTCAGAGAGAACACAGCAGAAAGTGGGGGGTTTTTTGTGCTGTTTTTTTGAAAATCTCTTAAACTATTCTGGACACCAACTGAAGTAACCAGATGGACCTTTAAAATTGATGCTCCTGAGTAAGCACTAAAAAAAAGCCAACTCAACAGAAATAAAGGCCTGTCATAAACCCATTGAACTAAAAAACATGAGAATGGAGAAGAGACTGACTGTTTTTTCTTGCTTCTGGTGACAGACACAGAAAGCAAAATAACATTGCTGTTGCAGTGACTTTTTTTGTTTTAACCTAACACTCAAAACACTTATTTAGTAAATCACATCCAGTAAGAACAAGCTGCATAAAATCAGCATGTAAAGGATGATCCTTCATATGAATTATGCTTTTGTTTTTTATAAAGGTTAGCTGCTACCAAGACCTGCAAGGCCCTTAAAGCCAACAGCTCAATACTGAAATTTTATGGCCCAGGAGAGCTTTGCTTTCCAACTGCAAACTCTTGAGAGCAGAACAGGTTACTTGTTACATGCTATCTGCTGGAAAAAAACCCTGCTGTTATGGTGTAGGTTCTTTGATTTTGTAGCACACATTCCACATGTTGCCCCAAGTCTCTAGAACAAGTATTTTCTAAAATCTAGAGAATATTTACTTTCATTATGACAGGTAAAGAAAAATTAAATGTCTGGAGTAGAAGACTATGACAACTTAGAAACTAATGTTATGACCTCATCACATTTCATATGGGTAAAGGAACAGTTCCAAACAACTTGAAAGTCCTCTCTCTCAATATAAGGCAAATTACAAGTAAATTTTAACTTGCACATATAAAATGTAAGTATAAAAAATGGAGACTGGAAGTTGACAGATGCTGACATAAATCAGAAGTTTCCCAAAGTAGAACACTAATAAGGAAAATTAGATATTAACTAAGAATGTAGAAATAAAGAAATAATGCAATGGAAAAAAAAAGTTTACAGCAGAAAAAAATCAGAAATGCAACTTTTCTCTGTATTTTGAAAAAGCACAGTAACAGCATAGTAGCAAATAAAGATGAAAAACTATGTTCTGATTTGCTAAGAAGAAAACACTTAATAGGCCCTCAAAATTCAGCATATTCATAGAACAAATGCTGGAACTCAACAGTCCTGTTAGAGCCAAGATGATGTGTAACTTGCTGAACTTGCCAAGCCTCAAAGCTGCCTCAAATGACTGAGACCCAATATCAACCAAAATAACAAATTTCCTTGAAACAGTTACAGAAGCAAATCAGAACAATCCATGTAACTATTTCTATGTAACAGTCTAACAGTAACCTGAGGAAAAACAACAGAAATACTGATATAGACTTGAAGTGATCAAGAATTTAAAAACAGCAATGGAATTACCATCAGTCAATGTTTTATATAGAAAAGCCTCAAACAAACATGGCAGTTCATTACAGGTTTGGTCAAGAAAGGCAGATATACTACAAATAATCTCTTGAATGACATTTGATTAACTTTCAAAGGACAATGCATTAAATCAGCATTGCACATGCTAATGAAGTACACATGAAATGGATTAAGAAGTGCAAAGTTGAAGCATCTCAAAAAATCAACTGTCTGTGAGGCACAAAGTGATGACAGTCAAGTAAACATTTCTCAATATGGCATGCAGAGGGATTGCTGCAGGTGTATCACAACAAAAAGTTACACTAACTCTTTTTACACCACTGATTAGTAGAAGAGAGGAATCAATTTAGACAAAATTCACAGATGACAAAAGCAGAACAGCAAATAATGATAAGCATGAAGAAATTGTTTTGGAAAACCTTGTTCATTTGACACAAAATACACATTAGTTCAGCAAAACAAAAGCAACACACTGGGAACAAAGACTTCAGTTCAGCCCTACAGAATGGAAATACAGTGTGCCAGAAATTACCACCTGAAAAGGAGTCGTGGCACACAAGTTATTCAACATCAGCTTTCAAGGCAAACTTAGCAAGATGTGGAGACTGAATAGTGAAGAACTGAGTATGAGAAATTAGCTGAACTTCTTCAAACACATGGATGAGAATGATACTGGAACACACACACAGTTCTGGTGGCAAGAGTCAAAAAGAAAAAAACAAAAAAACCTGCTATGCTGAAGAGCCATAAACAATGTCTGAAGGAGTTGAAAAAAGAATAATAGCAACAGACCTTGAGGAGCATTCTCTTACCATCACAAAAGGGGACTGAGGGGTGACCTAAAAAAACAAGTAGGTACATTGATGGGAGAAAAGCAATAGGCAGCATAGTGTACTTGAATCTAAAGAAAGGAGTAACATCAGCCAGTGCTCAGAAAATCTTGATGGACTGAAAACTGGCTCAGTGTCTGGGCCCAGCATGGTGACCAGTGGAACAGACTCTAGCTGGAGACCAGTAAACAGCAGTGCAGCCCTGGGGTCCAGTCCCACTGAGATCTTCTACTGATGAGCTGTGTGATGGAGCACAGAGCATCCATCCCTGGTGAGTGTGCCAACGGCACACAGCTGGTGAACCTGAACTGAACAGCAGCCAGCAAAATGCTTTTGCTTCTCTCATCACACCCCATGTGACCAGCAGCAACCTTTGGTGTGGTTGGCACAATTCTGCCAGAAATGAACAGCAGGGGAACATGGAGAAGGTTTTGGTAGAACCTCTCTTCTCACCCTGCATCACAATGTAATGTGTAGGTGTGAATTCCACCTAAGCCAGTCCTGATGTTTATGTAGGGCAGGGAAAGGCTGAGCCACCCTTTGTATGGACTGATGCCTGGCCCAGGGGAGACCATTGTCTTTAGAAAGAGTAATCTGCAGCAGAATGAAGACACCCATGCCACTCCCTCACCACCCAGATATTTGCTAACCAGAATAATTTACCTTAACTTCTCTGATTAGTTACCTCTGATCTTTTTTAATTAAATCCTCCCCTCTTCAAACACCTATCTTTAAGGGCTTTTTTTTTTTCTTTTAAATTGGCTTTAGCACAACTCAGGTGTTATTAATTTCAAGAACTCTAGAAGACAGCAATAGAGACAAATGAGAGAGGTCAGAGGATGGGAAAGATGGGCAAACAAATTAAAAGCAAACACTAGCAACAATTCAGATTACTCAGCCTATATTTTCAGGGAAAAAAATATTCCAGTTGTTTCCCAAATTCCATCAGATGGAATCAGTGTGTGTATACATGTATCTGCATGCATCTACATATGTGACACAGACCCACAAACACCCACATAAAATTAAAATTTCCTTTTTTTGAATTTCTGTGCATGGAAATTCTGTGCATAGAAAAACAGTGTGTGAAACTTTAAGCTGATACTCCAAATAGTTTTGTTTCCTTCGGTGGTTTTTGTTTGTTTGGTTTTGGTTGGGTTTTTTTTTTTTAGTTGTGAGGGGTTTTGTAAATGGAATTAAAGATCACATACACACAAAATGTATGGGTGTAATACGTACAGAATACTTTATGTATGTTTTAGAAATATTTAAAGAAATACACTAAGCTAATAGGCCCCCTCTGTTACTATGGTAATAAGCATTTTGTAAGAGGATATAAACACATAAAAGGTGTTTTTACTTCATATTGATACTAATCCACTCTCATATGTAATAAAACACACAAAGTAAAAGAAACTGAAAAAGATAAGCTAAGATTCTAACAATGAATGTGATTTCTTACAAGAAACTTTTTGGAGAATAACAACACATAATTTTCCATTTTGTTCTAAAGGTGCTGATTTTTAAGGCAGAATAACCCATACCTGAAAAACATAATTCTGAGCAGGTAGCATATTAAAATATCCCAGAAATAGTAAAACAAGAAGATATAATCCATTATTATAATAATCTTGGTTTAACTAACAAACACAACAACAAAAAAGTTCCTGTAAAGTAGCACTTACAGTGAGAACACAACCATTCATACATATAATTATTAGTTAAGCAAAGAAAATATATATTGAGAAAATATATATTGAGATGAACCCAGAAAAAAAGACATGGATATTTTAACCTTCTGACCACTCCTGAAGGGCTCTGATAGCTTCTCTATCCCAGTGCAATGAGTTCAATGCCAAGCTCACCCATCTGCTACTGCATTTCATGTGGAGACTAGTCCTTAATTTGCCACCAAGATAATTCCACACAAGAGTTTTCACCTCCTGCCTGTGGATCCAGAATTTTTTTTCCACAACCTATAAATCATAATGCATTTATTCTACAACTTTATCACAGCAGCAAAACACAAAAAGCAGAGCCTCAATTATGTGCATAAACTTTAACTGGTTCTTTGCAAAAGATGGCACACTTGGGAGTTCAACAAGACTCTAGTTTTATACCCAACTATCAAATTTGATTTGCTTATTTTTTATCCTCTGTTAATACATAAAAACTGTGCCACACAGTTTCTTAATGAAATAATTTTGTCTGATCCCTCTATTTGCATGATGAAAATATTCAAGATAAAAATTGCAAGATGACAAAATCTTAATATGCAGTTTGGTAAAGTTCTAGTCAGTCCCTAAACAACACGTTTATCTATCCAGTAAAGCTTGTGTTAATGCGATGTAAGAGTTTGGCAAATTCAACTCTAATGGAGCATAAAAGTGCTTTTGCTTGAAAGTGAGATCATTTTTAAAAATTCAAAGCATGATCTCTTTTCCCTTTTTTTTTTGCAGGAACAATCTGATACAAGCAGCAAAGCTTAAATAAACTAGAAACATTTCAAATGATCCATAAAGGATTAATAAGCACTGCAGGAAGTCCTATAGGCTCAGAGTATACATTTTCCATCTTTTTCTCCTGCGACAGGCATGACGTGAAATTCTAAACAGAACTCAAGTTTCAAAGTCACTGAATGTTAAGGTCTGCAGCTTTGATACCAGGGTAGAGTGGGGTCACCATCTTGGAATATTTAATTTAAATAGATAACAAAAATATTGATTTTATTAGCATAATAAAGCCCCCAAATTATGGCCCTTCACAAAATTCTTTTTCTACTCACAAATAGATGAATGGACAAAAGCAAGGCAAAAGGGGTAGTAGTAAGCTACAGGCCACTAATATAACAAGAACAAAATGACAGCTATTATTTTGGCAGAGATAATCTATGCTGAAACACAAAACACACATGCACACAATTTCTTTCAATACAATTTTCTTGTCTTCCCACTGACTTCTATGATTACCACAGAAAGCAGGGTTCTAAACACATTTCTCAATTGAATCTTCAATCAATAACAGTAAAAATTTGAGAAGGGAGATATGGGAAAACATATTATAGCATTAGTACGTGTTTGCAAAACAGACTGAACTTCTCAATATGCATAAAAGTTGAAGGGGAAAAAATAAAAATAAAAATATATCAGTGACAATGTATCTTATACCTTTACTGAAATTAGCAAAAGAAAAAGTTGCAACTCCAAAATTCAATCAGTAGCACAAATTGCCTCAAACTTGGTCCAAGTGATCAAATTATGCATTTATACTTTTTCTTCGCCTGTACCACAGCAAAAATAAGTACCACACATTTAAATTAAGGAATACTTCTCATGATCAAAACTATCAAAAAACCTCCATATACTCATAAGTACCCTTTAAACAGTGGAAAAGGGTGATAATTCAAAGAATTCACAGAAAGTAACAAAACTTATCTAAGTAGAATCTATGTACTGGTATAAGCAGCATGGTATAAAACAAATGTTAGAAAAGTAAGAATGAGATCCTTAGAGAAATCCAAAATGACAAAACTTCTGGGGGAGGTCAGCTTGACCCAAACAGACTCAACTTGCCAGCAAGAATCCAGACTAACTCTAACACTGCCGTAGGAGAAAAGACAAATAATTCATCTCAGAATTAAGAGTTCTTCATGTTGAAAGATGGGAAAGTTTAGCCTCTGCTAAGCTTATAAGGCTGTTTACCACCCAGGCTTTCTGTTCAGAGCCAAAACAATCAACAGTAGAAACTGTTTAGGTGACAGTTACATACAAATTGGAATAACTTCTTGCGGGAGTTGAAAATAGAAAAGATTCAGAAATGCAACAGACAAATAGAAAGTCATAAAAGAGCATAAATATAAAAAACCAGCACAAATAATACTGGCCATATTGGGGAGGGGAGGATGGAGAAGAGATGTGAGAATGATAAACGTTAGCTCACAGTAAGAGACTGATGCTGAAAGGCAAAAATTATGCTAAAATAATACATTAATCAAAAGGAAAAGTGAATGAAAAGAAAAAAGCAGAGGGGAAAAAAAAACTGAACAAAGGACTAAAAGAAATCATTTGTCTGTGTAAAGGCAGCAGAGAGGCCTTGCTTGAAATGGTGTCTACAATTCTGGGCACGTTACTAAAACCAGACAGAAGAAACCACTGTAAAGAAGAACAACAAAACCAGCCTTATAAATAAAAAAAAGTATGATAGAGTAAATTTTTTTTTTGTGGTTATAAACATAATAGTGAAATAACATCACTTTCTGCTAACATTTGAAAATAAGGAAGAGCATCTTGAGAGGAACAACAAGCATGGCACAAAGAGTATCAAAAAAAAGGACAAAATTTTGACTAATGGAATGATTTTTATTACAAATTCTCAGGATTAAGAGAATAATAGAAGATTAACATCAGAAACTGAAAAATGCTTAATACAATTGCTGCCCTATGTCTGATCATGTGCAGCACTAAAAACAATCTACAAGCAATTCTATACTTGAATGCTGGGAAAACAGAAGATGAAAAGGATTTTGGTAAACAGTTATGGCCTTTGTGTACCCATGAAAACCATGGCTCACCTAAGAGAACATCAGTGCTTGCTGATATTTACCCACCACTATCCTGGCAAAAGAGGAACAAAAGGAGTGCAAAAGACAGTCCACGAAAACACAAGTTGACAAAAGAAAGCCTACAACTGTGAACAATACAGTGTACAGATGATAAACTTGTTGTTTTGTTTACCTTTCTTTGCAATTCAAACTAGAATTGCAGTGAAGCTGAAAAGATGACAAAACCACAGCAGTGAAAACCAGAAATATTTTCAACTCTCTCAAATAGCCTTTGGAACTCCTTGACACGAAGTGCCAGGCAGAAGCTCTATCTGCAGAGACTCACACAGTCATACAGATGAAAACATTTCAGTTTTATCAGAAAAGTCATCTGCTAACTAGGCAGTTGCATCTCTTATCAAAAGTTTTACTGGAAAGATTGTCTTGGAGGAAGTTCTTTCAATCATTAAGCAGTCAGCTAATGTTAGAGACACTGCGCAAAGCCCTTCATTAAGTAAAACCCATAATAGACTGGCTAAATAATAAACTAATAATAGTTTATTATTTAGCCAGTCTATGTCACTGGCCTGCAATCATTCAACAAACATTAAAAAATTAACCATTTGCTCAGTATCTAAACCAAATTTGATATTTCTCATGATCTTCAAACTTGTTTCATCTTCAAAATACATTCATTTTGGATTGTGGCAGTGTTAAAGAAAGCAAGGACTACTGCTGAAAGAAGCTTTGTCTGCTGCACAGCTTGCAACAGGAGAGAACTGTACGTGCAACACCAGGGGAAAATGTCATGCAAAACTATGAAATCTGTTATAGGTATGTGCTTCTACCTGCAACCACCTTCACCATTCTTGTCCAAATTAACTGCTCATTCAACCTTAAAATCCAGTATTATAATATATAAAGGAAATTACTTTTTATTTGCATGATTCAATTTTATTCAATAATGGAACCTCATGTTTCCCATTTCAGCCTTTATTCTCTCCTTTTCTGCAAATTTTTCTGTCTTACAGCCACATGACAAATATTTACAATTGACCAAAAGACAGGTAAGTTTAAAAGGTACATGGATGAGGGTAAAGGAAAGGGCAACAGAACTCAGACAGGATAGACTGAACACCTTAAAAAACCCCCAACTACTTCAAAGGATAATGATGACTCACAAAAAGGGCTCTTTACCACGTAGGATGAGACAGAAACAGCTTCTAGGACTACCTTGTGAGAAAACAAATTATCTGTAAATTAATTTATTCATTTATTTAAGGAATGAATGATAACGCATTCCTTTGATTTTCACTGTGGAACTTTCACAGGTAACTGTAGAATATACTTTTATTTTTCAGAACAGTATCCTTCCCATTACTCAGATAAAATTATTAAGCAATTACAGAGGTGAGGTCTCTTATCTTTTTCAACAGTTGACCAATCTGGCTGTTTCATATAACTAAAAATGCAAAGCTGTTAGGTGCTCAAAGCAGAAATCTGTTTTGCCAAAGGCATTATTAACAATTAATAATTATTACAGAGTGCCTTGTTTACCTGACCTTGTGTAAATTCTGCAGCCTTGTAATTAGACCCATATTTTGCATATTTGTATATTTCCATGCATAGAATTTGACTCACTCACTCATCCATTAAAATTTGCTTGACAGACATAGATGGATAACCAGGGTACAATTTGTATTTACTGAATTACAGAAAACTGGCCAAACAACATGTTAAGTTCAATGAAAGCATATTCTTGTCTTTCTCTTGTGAAAAATGTAAAAGCAATAAAATAGCTGAGGCTGGCCCCAAGGTTCTCTGAAGAAGTAGCAGAATTTTGTCATCTGATCATTTTAATACAACTTTGCTTTAAAAAAAAAGGATGTTGGGTTAAAAAACAGAACTAAGAAGAAACAACATTTGGCTTACACCTTCCTTGTTGCAATGCAACAAAGAATTCTTCAGTAGAAAGACCTCCTATAAAAGTTAACATATTTCTACCATTTAATGACTTTCCAGTAACTTTCTAAGCAGCTGAAAGAATTATCACACTACTCTCCTGTTTGGGAAAAGTCTTTGAAATTATGGTTTTTAAAGCATTAACCACAATAATTAAATCCTTCTGTTAGATATGCTTACATGTTTGAGAATAACAGAAAGGTATCTCAACTGAGCAGTCAGTATGGAAAGCAACAATACAGAACAGAACTGGGAATGAAGGAATTTGTTTACCTCTGTGTGTGTGCGCTGGTATCTCATAAGGTCAGACAACCTTGTCCAGCAAGAGATTTTACAGATTTCTTGTGAAGAAACTGACTTTTGCCCAAAAAGTCAAATTAGATGTACTCATTAAATATACAACATTTAGATTTTTTAAACAACTTTTATAATCCAAAGGGAATCTTTCATAAGAGTTCCAAAACACTTAAGAGACATAAAAAGCAAAACTCCTTTGGTAGTGCCTGTTCAGGCATGGCTGGAATGTCCTATTAACAACTAATGAAGTCTGCTAGAATTAATCTAAAGAAACAACCAAGACAGTGGGAGAGGTACATCCCTGACAGTGTTCAAGGCCAGGCTGGATCAGGCCCTGAGCAACCTTACCTGGGGGGTGACATCCCTGTCCATAGCAGGGGGGCTGGAACTGGATGAGCTTTAGGGTCCCTTTCAATGATTCCATGAGCCTGCATTTTCTTTCACTAACTTACTTATTTTAAGGATGTTGTGCTGCCTCTGAAGGTCTTTCCTGCCAAAAGAGAGTTTTTAACAGACTCCTAATTCTGTGTCACATTTCATCTGTTACAGATAGTTCAGTGACTCACCACAAGGAGAAGGCTGGAAACCTTGCAGCTAAGGAGTTACCTACAATTAAAATTAGGATGAAAAGAATGGGAAGGAAAGAGATCTGTCTAGATGCCTTTTGTCTCTAAAAAAAAAACCAAAAATGGCCAATAATCACATTGACCCCATCAATATAGGGGACTAAGCCTTGGTTATGTCGTTGGTTTCTCATGCACAGATCTGTGTCTGGAAAGATCCAGTTTAATTTATATAGAAACTAAATGTACTTTTCATTATGAAAGTTTGCAATCACTCCCCAGGTAATTTTCCTTATTTTCACTACAGTCTCAGATGCTCCTCAAACAGGTATTTGCTACTCAAGCCTTTTTCTGAATGACATTTGATTGCTGGGTGGCACAGTGCCACGAGCCTCATGAAGCCCTTTAGAAATGGACACAGGATGAACACTGAAAACACAGTTCTGGAGAAATCCCTGACCATTTCTTAGCAGATAATAAAGCCTTATTTTCTAAGTCTTAGTGTGCCTGACTCACTTTTGTTGGGAAGCCAACAAAGACAAACCAGAACATAGAGAATTTAAATTAAATTATGAATTCTCTACAAGGTATTTCAGTACCTTTTACTTTGGGGAGGGAGAAAGGATGTTAGATTATAAAACCACCTTATGTGTAATTGTACATGAAACTCTCTCAAGGATCATATCACAGTTCAGCTTATTTCTGCTACTTAACTGATGGGGTTTAAAAAAACCCACCAAAATCATAACAAGGTGATCCCCCAAAAATGCCCCATTAAAGGAACAACTCAGTGCAAATGGTGATCTCTTATCACAGAAAGAAAAAGAAACACAAAAAGCAGTAGGAGGGAAGGGGATTTGATTAATTGCTTCCTTCAAGAAAGCATAAAAACCACATGCAAATACTAAAGAATAGTGTGAGACAGCATCAACACTGCATGAACTACTGGAATACTATCTAATATTTCTAAATAGTTGTACTAATCTCAATGACATTATTCATAATCAGATAGATAGATGGATGCACAGGTAGATACACATAAAGAGAATTTCTACCAAATTCAAATTCTACATTCAATCTTTGTGCTTGATAGGTGGTCAGTAACAGTGAGCTTGGTATCTGCTAGCTCTATTGCAAGATCATCCAGCATTAATTGCCCCAGTATGAAAAAAATATATTATCCAGTAAAAATTATTACAGCAATTACCAACTTACTGCAGAAATCTAATGTCTTATTCTGCAACAGAAACCAGCAGATGCCATTTTGTGCCTCTGTATATTGGGGGGCCAGGGGGTTCTCTGTTTTTAAACAACTCTGGCCCCTTTGTAGTATAGTCAAATGTTGCTTTGGATATTAAATTGAGAATTTATCTTAAATGGAAACAAACAACTTCGCTAAAAATTAGACATTTATGACTTGCAAATTACAGATACTAATTATTTTCAGTATATACAATTATGATATTCTCAAGAGGTATTAATTTTGGGACAGATGTGCTTTCATCATGTAATTTGGAAATTAAGTTACACACTCACGTATGGGAACTCAGAAGTCTGAATTTGTGTAAAGACAGGATTGATAGAAAGGAATTTTGTCTTGCTAATTTTCTCTCTCTCCCCACCCCCCACCTCTTTCTCTCTCTGATGAGAGTGAGTGTGGCCAGCAATCCTCACAGCTGGGTTGCCTTGCACTCAAAGGAATGGGAGCTGACTGCAGAGTTGATGAGGATACACCTCCACTTGACTCCACCTCCTGTTCTGTCCTTTCAGATAATTCTTCCAAATCCAGTAAATTCTAAAAACTTAAACAATTAAAACATACCAACTATAAAATATGCACGATGTTAAATACTTCACATTCAAGTCAGATTGCAGAAATTAAGTGTTGCTAATGCAAACATCTTAAGAAAGACATTATAAATACAGATAATCCAAAATGAAGGTATTAATGCAGGAACTTACATCAAATGAGGATAAAAGGAATAATATTGTTAGGTTGACCAAATTTTAATTAGGAAAGGATAGCTTATTATTACAAAAATGCTCTCCAACATGTTCATGTATATAATCTTCTAAGACAGGTGGTTATAAATGATAAATTAAAAAAGAATACAAGAAAAATGCCAGCTAAATCAATGTCTGGGATGGTATTGCTGTAGAGTGGGTGTATTAATTAATAAATCCATTTGGGAGTTCATACTATCTTATTGTCCACATTTGACCAGGAGACACAGAAGGGAAAGGACAAGACAAAGAAGTGTTGTTTTCTGGTCCAGCGTAAAAAAACCAAACCAATTTCAAACATCAACATTTGGTTTGTACTGTTCCATAGGAGATGGAAGGTATACATGCAAGGCATCAAGTATCTGCTACAATTCTGAAACTGAGATTCTTATTTTTATATGTAATAATTTCAGCCACTGCAGAAACATTCCTATCTGGAGACCTTTACTGATAGTCATGGATTTGTGATATCTCTTGCAGATGTCACTTACAAAGCTATGACTTTGCTCAGGAAAAAAGGAAAACATCTACTTGTCAAATTCTGCAGAGCCTTAATTTTCACATAGAAATCTGGCACACCTTTAGAAGCCTTCAGAAAGGTTTCTCAGGCACATTTATGGACTCAAAGCCCAACACACTCACCCCTAGACTGGAGATAGCTGGAGAGCTGAAAGTCTTCATACAGAGGAAAGTGAACAAGACTGTCACTAAGCAGGTCTAAGACTTTCAGCAGGACTACAGACCCTTTTTCTTTTTGTCATGTGTTATAGGATGCTGCAGCTGCAGGCAGACTGAAGACACAAAAATATTAAGCATGGCATGGAAACAGAGAGGGGTGGTTCATCTGTAGTAATAAAACAGTGTGCCATCAGAGAATGCACAGGACTAAAGCACAGACAGAGCTGCCCCTTCAGCAGGCTCAATTTACAAAAGAAACAGACAGTGCAAAAACCACATGTTTGATTGAATGAAAGTAGTAGATTAACGAATGGTCAGTAAAATGTAGAAGTAAAGCCCAGTAGATGCCATATCATGAAATGAATTCTGAAGCCCAATCTAGCCAACCTGACTGATAGGCTTCCAGGATTCTTCACAGAGACCAACACAACACATGCTCCATATGGGCCAACCACTGTTTTGCAGCACAGTTTTACTGTCTGACTACACACTCTGGAATAAGGTTCTGCACTCAAACCACACTATCTCCCAAAGCAGGCATACAAAGCAGTTATTTCCTTAATACCTGGGCAATTTAAAAAATACCCACTTCTACATATCCACTGCAGGAAACACTGATACTCTGCACAAAACAGACCCTGTGCATCTTGACTTGAACAAGACATTGAAGCAAATCCAAAACCCTTCTATGAAGCCATGTCTGATACAACAGTATTTGCCATTTCTACCTGCAGAAGGGAACAGTCTCAATTAAGATGAAGTAACATCTCTTTTTATTTTCAGATGATCCAAAACTTTATTGGCTCTTAAAATGATCCCTTTCAAACAAACCTGTAGAACTACAGGCTCCACAAGTCAGGAAGAGGAACAAATGTCAACTCTAACACAGCACAGGCTGCTAAAACTGACCATGGTGTTTCCTAGGATACAGGATATCTCATAGAAAATTTATTGCATTGTACTGCTGGTACTGCTTTTCTTGGCCACCATAACTGAAAAATAAATAATTCCCCAGAAGTCTCACCCAGCTCAAGAGTCACTTTCCCCCTCCCATAGCACATGAATGAGCACATGAAAGCAGAAGAGTTTAGCTAAATGGTGTTGCCTAGATTCACTGCTCAGAGGTTTTTTCACATATATAAACTTAATCCCAGGAACCAAGCTGAAAGGTCAGAAGTACTCCCCACTTGATGAGTTCATTCTGAAATATGGACGTACTCACCCATTTTTCCCTCACTGCACCAAATACTGAACATCAACAAGAACTAAACAGCTGCTCAGATGAAGTTAAATGAAAGTTTTTTAAATTATCTTCTAACTAAAAAGCTTCCTTATGACGAGACTTTCAATACTGAAATAACTTCTGTTGAGGAACACCTTATTTAATTTTTCTAAGAGTGTCTTATCAAGAAATAGAAGAGTGACTGAACATTGCTATAATTATTTTTGGCAACGGTAACTGCTTGAAAGCAGAAAAAATGAAAATAATTCTTTTAACACCTAAGAGCAGGAGAAAAATAAACACCTGCAAAAGCCATTCCCAATATGCCAAAAGGAAAAGCATTTTAGGGCAAACATAGATGAAGTTTTTCATCTATGCCCTCCATTGCCTCCCAACCCCATGATTTTCTTATTCAATTATTTTTAGGAATGTGGACTACGAAAGACAGCATCAAACAAAACTGTTTACAAAAGGAAGATGAATGAATGAAAAACATTTTAGTTTTCCAAATACTGTAAAATTTATTTTAAGCTTACTTTTGAAGCTGAAGGAAAAAATTATGATAAAGACTGAGAAACTCTGGGATAGGTAACATAGATTTACTTCACTTATTACAAAATCCATATTTTTTCCTTTTACATGCCCATTCAATTCTGAATTACCACAAATGGTGCCACTTTAGGTTTTGGGTGTTTTAAAAAGGGCTTAAAGCAAGTAATTTTCACTTTCTAAAATCAACATTGGACCATGGATCTCCATATCAACAGTGACTTCTAAGAAACATTTCTGATAAGTACATCACTTTTAGGTCATGAACATCATCAAGCAAACTTATTCTTAAGGAAGGAACAATGTCCAGAGAAAAACAGATTTTGACTCTGTTTGTCCTGATGGATGCAAGGTGTTTGGGCACTGTAAGAATTCCTGGTTACACAAACATCATTAAGCACTCAAGTCCAACAGAACCTGTGCACTTGTGTAATCTCCTGGCAAGCTGCCTCTATTAAAAGTTCTGTAGACTAATACAAACTCAACCTGGTTTGGTATTTCAGTAATTGGTTGGTCCACATTACTATAGTATAAGGCACTAACTACATCAGAATTCCATGGGAACTGGTGGTTTTAAGACTTACTTTATTCCTTATCCATATTACCTGGACTTTTCCTTCTTGTAATGTCTCTAATTATAGACTGGTGGGATAATTTTCCATCAAACTTTAAATTGAACATAAAAACCTAAAATAATTTAAAAGAGCTCTCTAAAACTCCTGTAAAAAAAAGAAAGATGAACAACGATCCATTCAAGACCAGTGGTTTTTTGTAAACCCTCTTGTGATTCATTATTTCTTATTAAAATAGACTCAAAACCAGCAAATCCTCCAAATCCATAGAGTATCTGTAGCACTTCTGTCAATCCAAGGTATCCAAAGGAGGACATATTTGCTCACTCACTCTCAAGCACCACCAGTAATGCCATTGTGGCAGATCTCTCTACAGGATGCACAGACCAAACCAAGATTTAAAATTCTTGGCTACAGAATCTTGTAAGAAATGCTGCTACTGGTACACCAAAGCTACACACTTTGTAGTGAGTTTAAAGCCAGATCAGATAGACTGAGTAACAACTGCATCTCTCTAGTGCAGCACAAACCTGCTCTTTGACCGGGGCAACAGATCAGTTCCAACAGAGTACCTTCAAAGACTGTGCTTTCTGTAATCCTCTGAAGACAGCAACATCTTGTTATTAGATGAGTGATTCAATCACCTAGGTAAACATTACACACTTGGTGGCAATCGTACCCACGACCATATTTACCTCCAGGCACACTTCCTGTAACACGGTGTTCACAATACTGCCATTTATAAGCCTAAGCAGACAAATTATTGTGATAATAAGTCCTTACATTCCTGCATTCTACCTACAGAGGAAATTACAAAGTTAGTTTTACTCTATTGAAGCAATCCACATTTCTTAGAACCTGATCCATGCAGTGGCCAGCCTGGGGAGCCTTTTCTACAAAGAGCTGACAGAGATACCTAGTGTCATTAAGCCTTCTCTGGCAAGGTACCAGACTGGGGACTAAGTACAGATGTGCTGCTTCTTTGCTTATGCTAACTCATTCTCAGTGGCTAAAACTGGGAGTGCATAGAGTCATACCCAGGCTCTCCCAAGCACCAGTGAGATGGATGCATGTCCATCGTGGCTGGTAAAATCCAGGGAGGAGAGTTAAACCCTTTGTAAAGACACATCGATCATTACTTTGAAACACTTCAGTAAAAATTGTATTGATGCTGGAAGTCTGAACCAAACAATTCCTTTACAGGGCAGATCATGGAGAAGTTGCAGTAATAGTGAATCGATTCCAGTTAATGGACTCGATGAGTGCAGTGACAAATAACTGCTTACTCATCCCCAAAATGCACTACACACCATGACCAAAAGGGTCATCTTTTATTATTCAATAAACATTAATTATGACAGATGTCTTACACTTTCATATGGTAGAATACTGACTGCCCAATTCAATAACCAAGGTATTTCTAACTTCCTTCTGGTTAACCAAAACTTGATTCCAAACAAAACTCATTTGTCATCCTCAATCAAGGAGAGGATCACAAAATACTGCTGTGGAGGGGAGGAAGAAATTCCTGATAATCTGGCAGCAAGCTCCCTTCTCTCTCCCAGGTTCCCAGTAAACTGTGAATGGAATCACATTAATATTTTATCTCTCATTCCAATCGCTCTCAATTCTGCCTTGACTTGGAAGCTTTCAGCACTAAAAATAAACATCTCTGTTTCCGTATGTATAAACCAAAATGACAGTGATACGAGTTCAAACTTGGAAAATACTCAGAAACCTATTTCCATACATACAGAAAGGACTGAAAATAATCACTGGAGTTAATCTGAAGGTAGAGTCTAGCTATCAGATTCTGCCTACTACATGAGCTGGTGTCACAATTCTGGCCCAAACTACTCCTCATCACATGCCCATATAATTATAGTACTATTAGCAGAGCAATAAATAAAATATTGTACTATTACCACTATGAGACACCTTTCCCTGACACCAAAGAGGTTTCTCACCCCTACCCACCCACCAAACAAAAACCCTTTCAATGCATGACTCTTGTGAGAACATGATTACAGAAGTCATCACCATCATCTACAATCACATTTTCACCTGTTCATGTGGTGTACACCTGTGGGCTCTTGGCAATACACCTCACTGAGGTGTGGGAAATTTTGGGTTCAGAACGAGCCCTGTCATCTTTCTTAAGCAAATTTGCCATGCAATCCCAAAACCTGTGTGAATGCCATGGCCTCTTACAATGTTATCTTATTTATAAATATTTTACCTTTTTAAGTGCACAAAATACTAATGCAAACCCCTTGAACATATATACAAGAGTCAGGACAGCAATATATATATATAAAAAGTAATTCAAAGATCTTGAAGATGCTTTTATACTGCGACCTAATGTGCAAGCAGTAGAACACCCCACCACAGGTAAGAAATGAGAAATTTTGAGGGCTATTGAACACTGAATTTTCACAGCTGAACAGTATAAAGTTATTTAGCAGTGTTCAATAGCTTTCAAACTCACTTTTGCCTGGGGGTTACAGTGCTCCAGTAGAAAAAGACTGTGAAACAAAAACAGTGCAATACAGGTTGGACCAAGATTTTTTCAGTATTTTTTAAAAACCCTTTTAAAGTTCAAATCATTTTATGTGTTTTGAAAAACACACAGAGTTCTATAGATGCCACCCATTATTTACCAGACAACACAGAAAGAGCATCTATATAAAAGCAGATTTTAGCCTATAAAGATACTACAAACAATAGTACAGGTGTATACATGTTATTAAAAAAAAAATTTAAAACCTGCGGCTTCAGGGACACCAACTTCCAAGTCCAACCAGTTCTGTATGAATTTTGCTACTGCTCAAATTAGAAGATATTGGGGGCTTTTATTCAATTCTTTTTAGCTAGCAAAACTAACACCTCAACAGCTAGATAAGATATGGGATTCATTTTATTGTCATGAACACTGACTTCTACAGGGCTTTTTAAAAGGGAATCTACGAGTTGGCTTTTGTTTACTAAGTGTTCAAAAATGAGCATTTGAATATTCCAGTGGGAAACATAAAACAGATTCCAACGTAATAATTAGATCCTTTTACTATAAATGAAATTACGCCCTGCTTAAGCGAAAGAGTTGGTCAGTTTTTCCATTTGTGCTTGCATATTTCAGCTTTTACCCATTCCCCTAGCATGGATGTTTCATTGATGGCTGAGGGTAACACTTCAAAAATGAACTAGCTAAACAAACTTCCCAGCAGCACTTGACAGAGCTACACCTATTCTTCCCCATTTCCAAAGCAGTACAGAATTAATTACCAGTTCTATGGATCTATTGTAAGTATAATAGACTAAAGAGCTATCACAGACACATTTATTGTAAAAGCACAATCCCAAGAGTGTCTAGTAGAGGGCCAAAACGATTAACACAAATGCTTTGTCAGATCAAAGATAAAACCTGCACCGCCCAATTGAGGAATGAATTAGAACAGTGGGTTATCTTTCAAATTAACCAGGGCAGTTAGTGAGGAAAATTTCATGAAAGTGTAATTCTTAGCCTTTGTGAATCCACACAGCAGGCATTCTGCCAGCTGACAAGATGATGAAATTTTCATGCTTAAAAAAGCCCTCTTCATTTCCCAATTTAGATTAGCTAGCGTTTCTCTCTCTTTTCATCTATTTGCTCTTCTGAAGCAGAATTAAAAAAAAAAAGCACACAACAGGATCAATCTCTCATAGAATAAATGCATTTCTGAGAAGAAATAAAATCTATGTCATTTAAAAATAAATTTACATTTAAGAGTAAGATTATCAAAATTGACATTGCTAATACCGTTAAGAAATCTGTAAATACTGGAGCAATGGTAGATACATTTTAGACATCAAATATAAAACATTTCAGTGTTTCATGGCAAAAAACTATTGCAGAAGCAGATCTTTTCATATAAAGGCGAGTAATTTACAAAAACAATGGGATTGTAGCAGGCTCACAAAATTCTATTTATGCACTTACATTTGCATCTTTTTAAAGGAATGTTGTATATCATGGTTGTAATTTTTTATTTAACACAGTTTCATGTGCCAAAAAGGACAAGTAGATTTTCTACTTTTAGATTTTATGGCACTCCTCCCTGCCCCTAAATTTATGCAGCCACATATAAAAGCATTTCAACAGTCTAAAGGAAAAAACAAGCAATATCTTGAACAGTTAAACACTCAAAAAAAACCTGATTCAAAGCACACTGAAAAAAAAGTATACTTATTCATCTCAGTGAGCTGTGGATCAGGCTGAAAGGCTCTTGATAGGGCTGTCTTCATAAAAGGTAGCTCATTATTTACAGGTTAAAAACCACATCTTTTGCATTTTGTTTTTCTATTATGTGCCATTTGACAAATACGTAAACAAAATGATATATAAAAAAATTAAAAATGGAGTGACAATATATTTGATCCTTACAAATCAGTATTTCTGTGCCTTTCAGATGCAATTACTACAATAGGAGATTGTTTAATGAGAGGCTGAAAGTTTCATTAAATGTTTTGTTCAGACAGTTCTTTGCCATAATACTTCTGGGTGTGTCTTTATAGCTTATAGGATTATATATATTAGTGCAAACACCCATTTGATGAATTTCAACTCCAGCTGTTATATAGCCACTACAAGTACTGGATGAAAGGAATAAACTAAAAGTCTCAGCATCTGATTTTCTAGGAGCTATCAAGACAAAAAGTTTACTTGCCCAACTCCATGAAAAGCCCTTTTGTAAAAAGAAAATAAATGTACAATCTGGAAATTAATCTCACATTTCCAGAGTCTGAATGCATTCCACAGTCAAAAACTAGTTTTAAACCTTATTATAGCTATCCAGTTTAAAAACAAATTCTCACTACTAAAAAAAAATCAGAGGCTTTTACTTACATGGACAAATAATTTTCTTTTTAATTATCTTAATTATCCAATATACCATGAAGCAAGATACATAATAGATTTATGTAAGCAATGTTCAATATTCAAACATTACAGTTTGGTTCTTGGTTTGGTATTGTGGTCTTAAAAGAAGACAGAACAACCAACTAAAATAAAAACAGAAGAGCACAAAGCATTACATCACTTTCTGTTCTTACCAGCAGTAAGAATTTCTCCTGCCCTTAAAGGCATCTTTTCATACAAGTTTACTATTGCATATCTTCTGCACACGTTTTCAAACACTTCAAATGCCTGAAATTATTTAGCATGTGGCACTGTCTATTATCATTATACATGCAACGTACATTAAATCTAAAAGCCAACTTTCATACAAAAAGAGTCAGTGTAAATATATGACTTAGACCCATTATTTAATAACACTTTAATAAAATGATAATTTTGCAGACAGGTGGACTTTGCAATAAAGTAGCATGAGATCTCACATTTTGGTGACTTCACCTGTCCAAGTCATCTTTAACTTCAATGGAAAGGAACAATCTATCTCTGCCTTGGGAAATAATGCTCAAATTTTAATAGCCTTAGAAAGTTTTGTGCTTCTTTTCATGCAAAGATCTTCAAAATAAGTGGTTTTACCTTCAGAAATTATAATGCTTTCAGAAGAGTGTTTAGAAAACACTCACCTATAATTGCATTAAGAACTAGTACAGAAGAAAGATAACACAAAACATACACTTTCATACACTTTAACTTAGCATTAAACCATAGAAATAATTCTTAGCATTGTAGCTTGCTGTTTGCAAAAGAATTCTGTAATACTTAAGAAAACACAGAACAAATTAGGTACATCATTGACATTTGGTACAGGCCAGATTTTCAAAAACTATTTACTTTTTTGGGTGTATTAAAAGTGATGAGCACACAAAGGTTATGAATGTCTTCAAAATTTATGTCCATCCTGCAGCTCTGTAAGCAGGCAATGTTGGGCAATAAAAAAAAAGCAGGCAGGCAATAGCATAAGATACTCTATGAAAATTTGATCAAAATAGCTAGATGCCAATTCACAAAATATGATGCTTCTAGCATATCAGAAATACAAACCACATTGATCTAAGTTAAAAAGCATGGTGGATTTTGTCCTAATGTTGGACAGTGAGAAGACAGGAATTTTAAATACCACACCTTTTTTCCCCACAATGCCATACAAAGCCAACCACTACCACTGGCACTTTGGATTTCTTGCACTAGCCCTCAAAAAAAGAGAATTATATCAATTGAATTAACTACCCATCTTTCTCCTCATTTTCTCCCCAATCATTATTAAGAAAGATTCATAGTCCTTCCCCTCCTACAGTCCTTCAGAATTTTTACAAAGCTATATTCGGGTTTCCTTTTCACAATGTAAGACAATATATATCAATTTGAGTTGAAGAAAGAGTATCATATCTCAATTACATGAGAAACTGACATCTACATATTTGATAGGCTTCACAGATTTTTCTAAAAGCATTGAGATAATGCACTCTGGCTAAAGATCTGGAAAAGAGAGAGCTACTACATCTGTAATAATGCTGACACAAACAGTAACAGAAATGTAAATATACCTAACTATCTTGAGGTTGAATTGAGAAAACAAACATTTTAAATTATTTTTCTAGTTCACTGATTGTCTTATTTTCAGAAAGTTGAGGGTTGATGCTGCATGCTACTACTTTACACTACACAAAAAAAAAAGGGTAATATGACTCAAAAAACTCAGCACTACTTGAAAAACCCCTTTCCTCCAACAGAGTATTTTCTGCCTACTTACACTGTAGTATTTTCTGATGTGGCGTCTAATATCCAGCAGTAACTTGTTGTTCATTTGAACCACATAGCTGAAAGGAGGCTCCTCACATTCTGTCTTGCTGCACCTTTGCAAGCTGGGTTCAATAAACCGCCCCTGAAAACAGAAGTGTAAAAACAGCATCATTATGACAGAGGATGGAAGCAGAAGTTACCTCAGGAGTTTAGACATAATACATATATTTTTTAAAGTAGCAGTCTTAAAGGGCCCATAATATCTGGGCCTTCTTTCTTCCCATCATGGTTGGCCACACCCATATGGGAAAACTGCAGGGCAGAGATATCTTCATTCTGTTCTTAAGGAAAGCTCTTTTAGAGAACACACCACTAATTAATAATTCAAAAAGAAATGCTGAGTAAAAAAAAAATAATCTATGGACAAATCATGGTCCCCCATCTCCACCCAAAAATCCCCAGGTTTATTGTTTTATCAGAGACAAACTTCAGTCTCAGTCCACTGATCAGAACTTTGAAATCCTTGTAGATACTAATTATGAAATTACCAACAGGGCTGTAGAGACAAACTGCATAAAGAAAAATCACATTATCATTTTTTATTTTCTCCAAGTTCAAATAGTGCAAACTGTTAGGCTGTTATCTCATTCCCTTCTTTTTAAAACCTTCTGAACACCTGACATTAAAATTTCAGGACCTGGAAGTGTTGTGTGAACAGCTAAAATTAAGTTTGTGGAATTCTCACTAATGTAACACCAGTCTGGTAGGCTGGACAGTCATACAGCTTTCAGAAAACTTTGCTGCAAGGTAAGACTCAGCTGTTGTGAGCCATCTTGGCTAAACCCCCACTCACAACACTAATTAATTCCAGGTGAAACAGAGGAGATTTTTGGCTTGGTTTCAGGATTTCTTCTGTGGTTTGGCGGTGGGGATATATTTTTTTAAGTAGTTTGACATCCACTCCTCTCCAGTTAGCCCATCTGCAACTTGTCAAGTCTACATGCAATTAACTGTCTTATTTACAGCTGCGATGAAAAAAAGTCAAGGATTCACAGAGTATCACTCGATTTGCGTGTCTTTTCCTCTTACATGCTTCCAAAGACTGCTCTATTTTGATTCAAAAAATGCAAAACATCTGCTGTTTGTCCAAATTTACTTAAAATAATTACTTTTAATTTAGATAAAAGATTTATTTGCTTTCAGTTTCAAGGTTTTCACTACTCTGAAGCTCGCTAATTTGCCGATGACTAATACATACATAACATGCTGTAGAGTTAAATACTTGGCCCCACTTCAAGATGTGGTCCAAGGTCAGAGATACATTTTTTGGCAGAACTTCTCAACAAGAATGTACCCCTATGACTTTTTATTCAATTCACAGAGACAGAAGGAAAGATAAGATAGAAAAACCTTACTCTCAAGAAGGGAGGTGGGATGCAGCAAGATAAACACAAGTTTAAAAAGCACTTTGTTCCAATTAATATGATTTAGGATAAGAAACTGCCACTGCTATACAAAAGTTTTATTAAATAGAGAACTAGAAGTTACTAAGGTGTTAAGATAAGGATTCCTTTAAAAAGTAACAGCACAATCATTCACGACTGTGGGCAAACAGATTAATGAAGCCAGATAATCTCACACGTTCTGCGAGACGACGCAGCTGAAATGCAAAAATGGGAAAAATATTTCAGCACTATCCTATCAGCAATTATCTGCTCCAAAGCTATAAATAGCAGGACTGAAACAATATGGTATCTTCTCCTACATCATTTGAATCCTATCTGAAAAGCTGTTCTCTCTACAAGCATTTTTCTCTCTCACCAATGAACAGAAACGAAACAAAAAACCAACTAACCGAACCATCAAAGACATTGTCATAAATATTTTCTGTTCCGCATTTGAGGCAGCAAAACTTGAATCTTTCACAATCCCTGTATTTCTCCTCATCAGTGAGCTGAGCTGGGCCACCAACCAAGGCATCATTCTCATCTTTATGGTAATGGTGATGGACTCTGAATTGGGAGGGATCCAGTCCTATTAATAAAGAAACAAAAATTTCAAAAGACTAAGAGGTCAACCATGCAAGCAGGCTTATTTTTCATATGCTTGGTGAAGCAGATTCAAAAGAAAGTTACAAAATGTAAATTCAGAAGCTGAAAATCTCTCCTTAGCAAAACTTCCTCTATAAAACATAAGTACATTCTACAATTTTTAACCACGAATAAAGGTTCACGAGACATGAAGAAATCATCTTACTTATCTTCTTACGCAAGATTGCTTTATAAATAAAACAAGCACGCTGCATTATCATGGGAGTATGCAAGAGAACATTTTGTTTCTGAGGAAACCACTCCTAAAGGATAGCTTTATTGTTATTTCCTTCTTAAGTTACATTGAAAATATTTCAATAAAAATGTGCATCGTGATTAAGAAACAGTCTTTAAATCAAAATGGCACCATTAATACCAAAAACAGGGAATAAAAACCCCATTAAAGAAACACGGGTGCACTGCTATTACCAACTCCTTCAAGTCCGTACACAACTGCCAACTCTGATTTCAATGCAGTGGTCGATTTCATTTTGGCTCAGTGGTTAACAGCATGGAGGTTTCAATCTAATGCAGTGGTTAAAATTCAGCAGCAGCATTTAAAACCGCAGCGCAGGAGACAAAGTGCTTTATTTTTGATTGCCAGAACTCAAGATTTTAAACAAATAAATACACAAAAGAGATCCCAGAAATACTGATTCAACCACAAATAAGTAAATAAGCAAGCAAGCATGAAGTTCACTGTTCTAGGAATAAGACTGCCAAAGTAAACTTAATAAAATCCTCAAGTTCTGTCATCCTTTGTCATGTGCAACATTTTAAAAGTCCATGCATCTCATTTACAGGGTTTTTTTGTTAACTTTAGGAAAAAACACATGTTCAGAAAAAAAACTTAATCGAATGAGCACGTAGGAGAAAACCCTTCAGAAAACTATGGCTCACTTTAGTAGTAAAACAAAAAGATCAGAGAAGCACTTTAAAAATATTTTTAACAGACATTAAGCCAAGTAACAGATTACCATGTGTTAAACCATATCCTGTTATAAACTTCAGTTAAAAAATATAATAATTCCTATAAGAAATGTAACCAAGACTACAAATAGAAAGTGAACCTTTACCTTATTATAACTGTACCATGACATTTAAAGACAATGGTTAGGAACAATATTCAGTTAAACTACACAATTATTGCACTTACAACAGCTGTGTTATACAGGCAGATATAAATTGTCTGTATATAAAAGATTTTATATGTCTGACTTTAATACCACTATTCTGAATTTTTATGTCACAGTCTTAAAACAAATTCAAGCAAAAGGAAAAACTCCTTTGCCAAATAAGTTTATTTGGTTCTTGATAGAATATGGGTTTCACTAAAATTTATTCCATCTTACCAATTTTGCCAAACGGAAAAAATGTCAATGCAGAAAGGTAACAATTCACCTCCAGGAGGTTTCTAAACTTTTAATACAGTTCTCCACTATTCATTTAAAGAAAAAAGGCAAAAGCAAAATACACTGCTAATAGCATATTTTACACTTTAATACACATGGTATCCCCCAAAAAAGACTGTAGGGGTTTTTTCTGGCTTTTTTTTTTTTAATAGAAGGGTTGGTAATGTATATGCAGCACACAGGTAGTAGATAAAAGGTTTAGAAAGGGAACTGGAGTTCAGTATTCAGATTTTGCAAAAAAAAACAACTATGCAGTAGGTTGGATCTAAGAAAGTAATGGTGAAAACAAAAAATCTCAGTTTACTCCGAGTTCAGAAGTGGAATGAAAAAACATCATTCCAACTTTCTGAGACAGATACCATTACAGTTCAGCTAGAAATCTTTGTTTTTTTCACAAAACGCAAATATGGAGCAAAGTAGCTCACTAAAAGATAAAAGGAGACAAATTCTGGTCTTCAGACAACTGCAGTTCTCCAACATTGAGTCAAAACCAGTGACTAAGTATTGGTCATTTTATTTTAATTTAACAGGAAAAAAAATTGTAAGAATTTAAATCACACCCATCTCTGAACTTTCTAAGCTTTTTTGGCTGGAAAAAACAACAAAAAAATATTGTGCTGAACCAAGCATACACTTAAGTTTTGGTGTGCAAACAGCCACAGTAAAATTAAAAGGGACTACAAATCAGGTTTGAAAGAACATGCCTACATTAATTATCTTGTGCAATAGGGAACTATTTTATTTATTATCTCCTTTCAGGAATAGTTAGTTGGTTCAGTTAATCCATTTCAGCACCTAACTGCTATCCTCTCAGACCAGGTCACACTGGTCACATTATTTCACTTGGTACACAAAACAGGGACTATCTAATTGGGCAGTGGAAAAAAAAAATAATATCTGGTTTTGGTAATTTATAAATTAATAGGATGAGACTAATCAGTGAACTTTGAACTCCTTTTTTTTTTTTTCCTCATGACATCAGGAAAAAATAAAAATCAAAGCAACTTTTACTTACTCTGACAGGAAAAAGTCTTCAGGCCTATCATTAAATTACCTGCACTGCAGGTAGGCTTTATCACCTCACCAAAACGACAAAGCACTGCGACATTACGAACGTGCGGGCTGACCAAACTAATTAACACAACTAAGTTCGGGGAGGTGATCCTCAATTATTCAATAGAATTATTAAAACCATTACTAACTGGCAAGCTAAGCGGGTAACCCAAGAACCTGAAAATACGGTCAGAGATTTTTACCACACGCACTATTTTAAAAGCAACATTTCTGCGGATGGCTTGTGCCCTTCCTTCCCCCGCGGGCACAGGGGCGCTGCGGCCGCCGGGCCGCCGTGCGGGGGCCGGGGGCTGTGCCCGGGGGCTGTGCCCGGGGGCTGTGCCCGGGGCTGTTCCCGGGGGCTGTGCCCGGGGCCCGCTCTCGGGATGCCGCATTCCAGCCGCAGGTGCTCGGGGGCCGCGGCGGCTCCGCCCGCACCTTTCCGCAGGGACCCCGCGCGGGAGGCCGGGAATCGGCAGCCGGTGCTGCCACCCCGCGGCCGGCGCCGCGCACTGCAGCGGGGCCCGCGGGGACGGGGCCGCGCGGGGCCCTTCGTTTGCTCACTCACATCGGTACTGCTTCTTTTATTCATCCATCTTAGCGTTGTCTCTGTATTCATTCACATTTTCACTCTTTCTTTTATTAACTCCAACGCGCTTTAACGATTCTCAGGTTCTGAGCAGTTCTGCAGCATCTCAGAACACCCAGCCAGCACACAAACAGCAAAGTCCACACGCTCTAGGGCTAGTTATTGTCATGAAGTTTTGTCACAACTTAAATCTTAATTTTCATCACTGTCCTTTCAATTCGCTCCCTAATGTGATCAAAACAACAGAAAAGTCAAAACCTGAGGTAAACTCTGCATGCCACAAGGAGAGCATCCATCCTGGTTTCTGTCTGGAGAGCCTGTCTGTGCAGCTGCTACACACTATATTAAAGACAACTGAACAATTCTCTAACAATACATTTTTTTAAAGACAATTTAAAAAGCCAATATATTTGGTGCTGGTGGGTGTCCTTACAAGAAGCAGCTAACACAGAGACACTACCTCAAAGCAGGGAGCAGAACTGGGAAGTGCTCCTAATGACAAACCTCATCAGGACCCAGTAATGACTCCCTAAAATCGGTCAGCCTTCCTAAGAAATGCCCAATGCCAAGCAATCTGCACAGCACCAACGTGCACATCCCTCTAAGGCAGCAGAACACACCTCTTCCAGAACATCAAGACACTGTCTAGGACAGCAGTCATCAACTTCCATCATTTGAAGTAAATAATATTCTGTAGTAACAGCTACAGAAGTCCCATGGTTAAACAACTCTGCTTCCATAATGTCTGCTTATTTCTGACAACACACAAATAAGATGTAACTTTTCTTTGAGACAAGGAGCAGTACTTATGTATTAAAAAAAACCCCTCATTTGAAATACAGTAAGAGAATTGCTGTGCCATACAGTTCTTCCAGTTTAAAAGCTAGATATCTTAAGGATGAAGTCAGGTCTCCAAGACTTAGGAAGATCAGATTTATTAAATTATATAACTGATTAGATTGCAGACTTTATTTAGTTTTACAAACTGAGACAATCCTCATCTTGTCACTGCATTTCCTCAGAAACTTCAAAACAAAGAGAGTGAATGCAGGAGTGTGCCCAGGAGGTTCTTGTGTTTAGGAACAATGAGCTTCCGTATCTCAAACGCTCAGCAAATGCTCCTACAATGCCCCAAAACAAAAGGTGGTTTTCAACTTGGTTCCATAGTGAACAAATATTATATTTAAGGGGTTCTCTGCAATTTTAAGCTGCATTATTTGCTCCAGTTCTTCAGTGTCTAATATAATTTAAAATTACTTGCTTTGAGCACAGACAAAACAAAGAACTTTTCAGCACTTTGATGTGAGCCAAGCTTCCCTACCAGAGTTCAATTTTATCTACTCAGACTATCAGGGTGACAGGAAACATTCACCTTATAAACATGCATTATTGAAGATTCTGTTAAACATGCAGCCAAGATCTTTTTTCTACAACCACTGTCCCTATACAGACACATATTCTACCTAATACAATAAATCTGATCAGTTGAGGAAGACACAGTGAGAATGCAACAGGGTTTTGGTCCATAGGTATGATGCTTTATGCATCCTTCAGAATGGGAAAATGTGCCTTTTTGCAACAAGATGGGAAAAACAATGGGAATCTGGATGTACATCATGATGAAAATACTAAGTAAAAAAGCCCAACTTAGCATCACAGATCAGTAAACAGTTTCTGTATTTGCTTGTTTTACCAAGCTGGACTCAAGTACCTTGTACTCTTTTGTATTTTACAAAGGATTTTTCATTTTTATTAAAGAAAACCACTTGACTATGCCTCCAGTACCATGAAAAAACCCTGTAAGATAACTTCAGCTTGCAATGACTAATGTACAGCTCTGATCAAGTGCTGTATATGAAAACCTAAGCAGACCAGAAGTCTTGAAAGAGACCTGACTTTACCCTCAAGCACAATTTAAGCTTCCCCAAGAAAACAAAGCTAGGGAAGGTGATAAAATTTTGACTGTACAGCAAGGTCAAACTCAACACACTTCAGATCTAAGACTGTAATAGATACGTACAGGTTTTCAGACTGACAATTGTGGACTATTAATAAACTCTCAGCTGCATGAAGCTATTACAGACCATAAAAGAAATCTTCATCTGGAATGTACTACAGTGCAAAAAGCAGCACAGGCACTTGCAAACAGTGGCAGGACCTTCTGTGCCTATCAAGTGGCACAGAGTTCTTAAGATCTGGGTAGTTAATTTAGACGTCTGAAGGGAGCCAGTCTTTTCTGAAAATCTAACCTGTTGTGAATAAGAGCTCTGAATTTGAGCTTAACTCTACAAGACTAACAATCTTTGCCAATAAAAATAAACTAGCTTCAGAAATCATTCCTGTCTTTTACCTAAATGAAGTACAAATTTGCTGCCCATTTTCAACCCCTTCAACCTAACCAAGAGTGCTTGGCCTTTTCAGTCAGGCATGCCACACAGTCTACTCTGGGAAAGCTGGATACCAAGGCCTTGCCACATAATAAACAGGATGGTTTGTGTGGTCAGCCTGCATGTGTGGAGCAGGGCTGGCACCTCCTCAGAGCATGAGAGCTGTTGAGGACACATGAAACATCAAATGCCTCCAAGAGACACCTTTGCTGACTCAGATAAAGCAGAATTTGTCTTCAACCCTTTCTCAACCACTCAGAAACAGAGATGGAAAAAGCTGCATGCTACAAGAATTGTCTTGGAAGATTAAGATCCTTCATGGCTATCATCCTCCTTCCTGAGAAACAGCAAGGCACCTTTCTTGCACACATTCCAAGTACAATCTCCAAGCTATTCAGCTGTTACTAAGGGAGCTACAGAGATGCAGTTACACAGGTGAAGGGTCCTGAGGCTACCAGGTGATTTTTAATTGGCCAAATCACCTAAACACAAAATGCTGACAACTAACTCTTCCTTTGAGCATTGCAAAATTCTGAAAAAAGTAATTTCTGCAGGTCTGAACTTCCTGTAGACACAGGCTAAAACACAAACTATTAAACTGAGAGAGTGCAACTCTCTAAGAAGTTCTCCTAGAGAAAAGGCAGTCTTGTCAATCATTTCATAGCCAGCAATATTAACAACTTTTTCATGTCCTTGAGCAACACTTTTGAAAATAATGAACTACATGTGAGTTACAAATCACAAAATTTCTGTTTATCAAGTAGATCAGTCAAGTCTGTTGGTGAATCATTTTTGAGGAGGAAACAACACTAAAAGGAATACACACACAGAGTATAGTATTTTCAAGAACAGAGACCCAATAGAACTGTTAACGAATTTTCAACCTTTCAGTTTTTCTAGGTAAGAAGCCCAGGGAATAGAGAAGAAAGAGGCAATCACAGCTGGGCAGAAAAATCTCTAATTCTAATTATTAGACATCCTTTTAAAAGGAAAAACAACTCTAACAAGAGCAATTCCCTGTTGCTCATTTGAATTAAAACTGTTGATTTCATGGATCACTAACATTAGTAATATTTTTTGACAGCAGTTCTTGGTTTTGGGACCACTTAATTCCTCCATATGAAACAGTTAAAACTGTTACTAAGATTTTATGTTTCTATTATCCACTAAGTCAGTTCTAGCAATCAAGTCTTCACTTACATCCTAGTAAAAATTTCTATTCTTTCATTGTAATCATGACTTTTTTTCCCCCTGGGAAGATGCCAGAGATGCCAGCATTTCTCTCTGGAAAAATATTACACACTCCAGAACTCCTTTAGTAACTTAAAATCTCAAAAAGACATGCAATAGTACTGTCATTTCTGAAAAGCAGATTTTGCAACTCTGAACAAGGATTGTAAGATTAAGTGTTAGTGATCACCTTCTGAAAAAATACTATTCTGCAGAAGTCATAAATACACTTAGAGTCCACACTGCTTTCTACAGGCTGTGTAATACAAGCTATTGTTCAATATAAAAAGACTGATCTGGGGAAGCATTTCTGTTGAGAAACACACATTAAAACCTCTCACTTTGGATCTTGAAATTCTTCAAATAAACTGAATTTAGAATACTTACCTAACCATGTTGCAATAAGAACAGAGTCAATTCCCTCTATGGGCATACATATTCTAGCAACTACTGGATGTATTTGCTGTGACAGGTAGTACTGATAATCGATTTTAAGATTTTCTTGCTTTTTTAACTGTTCTGGAGCATATGCTCGCTGGCTGGCACTGAGATCTGATCCATCCTAAGGAGACACATACAAAACAAAGTGTGATAAAAGTCTATACAAAGGATTATGTTTCAAATATTATGCATTATTTTATCGCAAAATCGTTACACACTCTTTTGGTTGATTTATTATGCATCCAATACAAATCCAGCAGTAGTAAAAAAACTGCATTGCTGATGCTGGCATCAACTAGCAAGTTCAAGAATGCAAAACCAGCTTGTATTATTGTAGCCTACACGTGCAAATCAGTATGAAGAGACAGAGTAAACAGTCCCATCTGTCAATTCTGAAATGCACAATGAAAACACATTGTAACCATCAGCCCAGTTAAAAATACACAGAGGGCATGCATTTTGGATTCACTTTGTACTAAACCAGCATTATCATTTTGCACAACAAGCAAATTCTAAGTCGTGGATATCAAAACTATATCTGTTTTGCTAGGAAATTTATATCCTTTAATTCTATAAAAATATTAATAGAATGAATGGTCAGAGAATGGACCAGCACGCATTGGCATATGAATAAATAACAGAGGCAACAATATTGATTAGAAAGAGGAAATTCTAAAATATTCAGAAATACTGAAAAATGTATGGTGACATCTCAAGCCAAGAGAGAAACACCACTTAGAGGTTAAAATATACATTACATTCTTCTCCAATTTGAAAGAGGAAGATAAGGAGAAAATAATTCAATTTGGGAAGGCAATAACTAAATTGAAAACAATATACATGGAGGAATTAAGTATCAGTTCTAAGACAACAGTACTCTTGGAAAATGTGACTCATTTAAATCTGTAGAATCATAATCCCACTCCTCAACTGCCCTAGGAAATACTATTTCTAATGTGTGTCAAAAATCTTACAGCAAAACTCCAAGCAGTATTTTTGCAAGATTCCGTAATAGATGTAAACGTTTATAGGAATGGGGCAGGGTGGGGTGAAGTACTGTTTTGGGGGTTTTTTTTTCTAAGTACAGTCTCTTTTTTGATTTTTTAAGCAAAATAGAACAACTGCATTAATACATGACACCTTCATTTTTTCATTTAAGATGAGCTACTGGTTTCAATAGGGTCAGCAATGATGGACTGAAAGCCCATCACTAATAAAGACAGACTGCAAGCCATTGGTTCCTCCTACTCCTTTCAGACAACTTAGTATTCAGAACAAAATTAATTTAGGACTATTCAGCTCATCCAGCTGCTTTGCAAAAATAATTACAATGCAACTCCTTCAGCTCCCTTCTTTCAACAAGTATATTCTTCTCTTGTATTGTGCCACTGCTCAGCCGCACCCGTGGCCCAGCTCTCAAAAGTCTTGGCAGCTTTGGGGTGCCAGGCTAAGAACTCTCAATTAAGTCAAATACAGTATATTTTGGGTTGAAAATAATGAAGGAGCTGAAATAGTCACATTGTCAAGTTCATCAGCTTGGCCTAAAAGATCCCTTGGTCCATCTAACTCCATCTACAATTTTTTTTTAATTAACAGAACCAAAGTGGAGTATATATTTATGAAATAGGGATAAGCATTTACAGGATAAACACCTGAAACTAGAAAGTGGCTCAATTTTCCCAGTCTATACAGCAGAGGTACCACCAGATCCAATGACTATGAATTGAACAGACAAAGGTGATACTGGAAAAAGCAATGACACTATTTAACCAACAACAACAATTATCTTTCCACAAATGAAAGGTTCTTGACCACCAGAATTTTCTTCTGCTGAAAATGAAGACTAGGCATTTTCTTTAAAGTAAGTTCTAGCTCCAAACACGAATGAATTCAGGGAGATTTTACCAGTCACTATATAGAAGTAGTGGCTGAAGTGATCACAATGATCTATAAAACTAAATGTAGTACAGACAACCAACTATTTTAAAATATAAGACTACCTCACCAAAAGGAAATGCCAAAACATATTTTCCCAGGAGCTAAGCTGGGTGTTTTTTTTTTGCTGTATCTCAAAACAATACCTAGTATTTAACTATAAAGAAAGACATTTTTACCTGACAAATGATATATGACACTGTGTCTCCTGCCTTCACCTTTCGGCCTCCATGAGAGTTTATCCACATGGCCACATGCACATGTGGCAAGGCTTTTTTGTCAGGATAATCCTGGGGATCTTTTGTCAATGCCTAAAATATCAAAGAGGAAAACAGAAGCATAACGATGAGAAAAATCCATTACTTCAGTGATGGACAACTCAGAACTTTAAAAGACAAGATTACATAGCAGGTATCTTCATCCTTATACTATTCACAAGTTCTTCTGAAGCACAAAGATGATAAAACTGTGACAAACTTATTTGCCATATGGTAAGCCCTAGGTACTAGGCCTTCAAATTTTATAAATGTTATTATTAATAAAACACAATGATGTTTTTACACTTACTATCTGACAAAATGCTTAAGTGTTATGATCATAATGCAATTGTTTTAAAATTAAACTAAATTGAAGACGACAATATTGTGCAAAATACAAAAGTAGAGCCAGAGAGTACCCTCTTACTACTGTTCCATTAAGGCCATGCAGTAAATCTGAATATTGTCTAGCTAAGGGTACACAACAACCTCTGCAGCAAGAGGGTACAACTGAATTTAAGTATTTCTGTGTATCTCACACTACTGAGATTCCACAAGGACTTTTTCCTATAAACAAAATAAAATGCTACATTTAAATATTTACTGTCATCCCAATTCTTAGAAACAACTTCTACACTTGACTTAATAGTTAAATACATTTTTTTTCTGAAGTAGTAAAACAGAGGAACTTTAGGAATTTTAAGTGAACATTTTGCTATATATATCTTTTACAGGGACACTAAGTGCTTTTAGAAGATTTGCATCAGAACATTCTTTTTTTGACTCAACCATAAAATTCAGCGATTTCTCTACACTCATATGACAACCTGAACACATTTCTTAACTGATTAACACAGAGCAGACAGATGTCCAGCTGGCAAAAGAAACAGACTTTGTATGGACAGTTGATAGATCTCTTCTACTAGAGGCATAAGAGGGGCATGTAATACCCAATTCATTGGTGAAACACCCCCCAACAGGAAAGGGGGGTCTCTGAAGCTAAAAATAAAGTTTTTATCATTAAGGATTCCAAAAAAAAACCCCAAAACCGCAATGCTGCTGCTAAAACTGCTGTAAACAAAGCAGAGTATTTTACTTCTTGTTGCACAAAAGTCTTAAATGAGGTTTCAAAATGACTATTAATTTTTTTATACAGAGCTTTCTAGGGAAATATTATTAGAGTTTTCTAGAAAACAGAGTATTTGATTTGTTTCCATGGCATTCTTCAGTTTATGCATTTCAAACCTGAAATATAAAGTAGCAGCTCAGGAGAGAACTACTCCTGAAAACATCATATCATTCTCAAAGTGCAGAGTGAGCCTGGTAAACAGCAGGATGGGACAAGACACAAAGGTGTTATTCTGGAGCCTCCAGCCTCAGTAGGGCTTTTTCCCCCCTCAAATTGTAGGATCTTCACAGCATGTCCTCAACTATTCAGCACCTAATAAAACTCCTGCTATTTCACAGCATCATAAGGATTAAAAATATTTTTGTCAGCAGTCAGTATATTCAGGAACAGTAAAGTTTTTCTGAGACAGAAAAGTGCAAGATAACTTACCTTGTTTATTTCAAACTGACTTGCAGGGATCTGACCACTGACCACATTTTCTCCAATTTCCATAAGTCGCCTTTGAATATTTTCCACAATTATGTCTCGGGGCTGATCAGAAAGAATCTGACCAATTACATAGCTGCAAAAACAGTACAAAAATTAAGAAAAGCTTGGCACATGCAAAACCATTACAACAGACAGAATGTTCTCTTTCCCCTAGATTTTCTCTAGACATTAAAGAGCCCAAGGATGAAGTCTGATGAAAAATTTATAGAAATTTACCAGTATATTTTATGTCGTGTTTTATTTATTTACTTATTTTACTAAAAGCAAATTACTGCAAACAGTTCTAATGCTAAATAATGATTTGAAATGGGTGAGTGCAACTTTCTATTTTCTTCTGCCATATCATTTTTCCATTTATTATTCCATAGCAGGTATCTTAAGATGGGGGAGAAGAGAACATATCAAGTAAGCAAAGTCTTGCCTATTGCTGCAAAATGTGGTTGGAAGATCTGCCAGCTGCAGAAGAGTTAGTCACTAAAGAACACACTCCAACATTTGTATAGCTTTAATTACTAATACATTCCTAACTTGGAAAAATTTGCTTCTATTATGATGCATCTTTTCTTAGAAAATGCAAGTCTTAAGAACAGTAAGCAAGTGTGTGGTGTATTTTTACAGATGTGAAAAGTATTCATTTTTGGATACATTTGGACCATGAGCTGTTTAAGTTTTCAAGAGGCATTATACAATGAGTCAGCACCCAGATGACCACCTCTCCACTCTCTCTAATTTTCTTTCTATGATGCTAAATGTGTTACTTCTACTGAATTTAAGCATTAAAATGCCCTGTGCAACGACAATTAATAAACAGTCAATCCAGTATCCATCATAATGAAGTCTCATAGGAAAAGGAAAGAGAAGCAGTCTTGGGAAAAGGGACCACCTCCTCAGGCTGCAGCCAGTGCACTTCCAGCTTTTTTAGAGGGTGCTGAAAGTGCTGAGCACCAGCTTCTTTAGGAAATACAACATCTGACCTAGAACCTACAACTCCAAATGCTGACACCATCTACCATCTTCACAAGATTTCAGTCTTGGTTTATTAAATGAGATTTACAACACTGACAACTCAAAATCACAGCTTCCACAGGAGACACAAAACTGAGAGTGAAATTCGGAGACATTTGGACTTGCGCAGGTCTAAGCTGTTACCAATGGCAGAAGGTAACATTTACATCTCCTCCAAAAATCAGCCTAACACTGATGTGAGTTAACAACTGCGATCTTCAGGAAACACAGTATCAAATGTTTAGGAAAGTAAGAACAAATGTTTAGTGTTTCAAGCAGAGCACAGAAGACAACCCCACAAAGAAACTTACTTGCCAGTCTGTTTAGCAAGATCACACCAGTCTCTCCGGACTATATCCAGCCCTTTCAGCTCTTGTTTAGTTACATATTTCCCATCTCCTGTTGGTTCCACACTCAGAGCAGCATATTTCTTCTTCTTTAACAATAGCAAGGACTTAAAAATTCCATCAATATCGATTTCCAACAATTTGTACAGCTTGTTCACTTCATTTTTGATCTGCAAATGCACCAACATTAACAACAAATGCAACAATTTAACAATGGACAAATTCAATTGTTCTTAAGTTTTAAAACAAGTTACATTACACACTGTGTATTTGCATATACATTTTAAAGACTGGTCAGATATCATTAATTTATTACACACCAGTAACTGCAAATTACTTACTAAAATTAAGGTTGACCCATTGACTTTTTTAGTATCTACAGCTTGGTACATCTGACTCCTTCATAAAACTAAGGAAGGGAGATAAACATGAGACTGAAGTGACCTTGGAGATAACTGACTCCAGCTCATTTTTCTAGAACAGCTACTCCACCTAACCTCTCCCATAAATTAAGCAAACAAGGGATTTCACAGCAGGGACCTACTTACTAGGCAAAGACAAGAGATGGTCACTCAGTCAGAAAAGGCAAATAGCTGTATAGAAAAGTTATCTTCCAAAGGCATCTTTCTTTCTTTCTTTCTTTCCACTCTCATCGTAAACCAGGGAGGGGAGAAAAACTATGACTGCAGACCAGAGCTCTGTGTGTGCATGTTCAGGAAAAAGAGGCAAGCTTCTTTTACCCTTCCCCACAAAATACCCACCTTTTCCATAGCCTGATTTCCTTGAGGGGAAAAGGTGAGGTTTTTCTACACACAGACTATGTTTTATCCATACACAAAAGATTCACGTGGCACTGATATATTGTCTTAATTTAGTACCAAGTATCTCTTACCTCTATTCTAAGGGAATAGAAGTGCAACAGCTCAAAACAGCATGAACCTTCAACAACAAACTCTGGTTCCAGTACATATTTACCCACCTACTGGCTTGGCTGAAAGTTTCCCACTTGCTTTTTTCCTTTTTCTTTCTTCATATGTTTGTAGTTTATGTTCTTCAACAGAGTATCTGCACATGCCAGGTATTCTGTTCTGTCTTCATGTTCTAATCTTTACTTTCTTTCCTCTACAATTTAACTTTCCTTGTTGATTTTCAGTATCCATACTCACTAACACTTTTACCACCAACTATCCTCTTCTCATGTCTCACTGAAGTTGGATATGCATTTAAGTTCTTTTGCCATGTAGATACTCTCACCAAGAACAAGACCCTCAGCATAAAATCTCACTGGTTTCCTATCTAGCTTTGAACTCAGATTACCATTTTAACCAAAACCTTCCTTAAAAACTTTTCACTTCTGTGTATACATACATGTGTGTACTTAGTTTTTCCCTCTTAGATCTTGTACTCCCTATTGCAGGAATTACCATTACTTTGATGTCTCCTGTATATTTCTAAGTTTTGAAAGACATCATGAGGCAAAAACCATTTTGCTACAGGGTTGATATTTTCTTTCTAAAAACAGTCAAACAATTCCTCTGAACATTTTTCTGCAATTTTAATTTTCAATTTTTATTTTTTACAGCACCAAGTGCTCAAAATCCAGTAACAGCTCAGTACTGAATGTACTGGCAAATCTGATTCATAAGGACACACAGAAAATAAGAAAAAACTTCTGCTAAGTAATGACTGAAAAGGGTATGGATGTAAATACTGGAGGGTTAAGGGTGGGAGAGAAAACACAGATTAGATGGGGGAATTCAGAAGGCACATAAGAGAATTTTCTCCAATAAAAAACCAAAATTAATTTCTTGGAGGAATGCTTCAGTGCTGAAGACAATTCACAAATTCACACTTTACATCAGAACAGGGGTACACTCACTAACTGCTCTCACTGTAATTGTTTGCATTAAACCTCTGTGCCTTCCATACTATCTACATTAAAGCAAAACTACAGTGAAAGCAATGTAAATATTCCCCACCTCTGAACACAAAACTTTGGGAAAGAAATTATTATGCAGTGGAGCAGAGACATTTCTTGAGAGTGTTCCTCATCAAAACAGACAATTCTTTATCCTGATTTTTTTAAAGGAATTACTCAAAACAAGGAAAATGCAAATGATCAAAGTGTTAGCAAAAAAAACAACTGTTACTTTCTTGAGGAATAAACAAACAAACAAACAAGAAATGTGAAATGAGATAGATATGAATCACTTTTTACTGCCACAGAAAAAATATCGAAAGCCAAAACATCTGCAATTTTGATGCTAGGTTTGATTGTGCTGGTTTACAGAGATAAGTTTTTTATTCACTTTTTATATGTTGTACATGATTTTAATCAAAACATATCTTTCTGTCCTTTTTTTGTTCAATTAAAAAAACCCCTGATACATAATACAGAAGTATAATGGATTAAAAAAGCTTAAGATTTTACTCTCATTAAGAAGCTGACAAGTTCAAACACATACCTATTCTCTCATAAAACCTGACTCTAATTCAGATGTACTTAACCTATAATGCTTATCCTGTCAGATTTCATAAAAGTTATTATTATTTAACTATCCTCTGTAATGTTTAGCCATCAAATGGGAGCATAGGGACAAGAAATAAACAGAATGAAACCGCACATACACAACTGGAGTAAGATTAAATTTTCTTATAGACTACTGTATATACACTAGAAATTATATATAATCTTGCATGTGGCAAACAAAAGACTGCTTTCTACCACGCCAGCAGCCCTCCTGCTACTCAGTTATGATATCAAGTTATTATCCCATTTTCTGCTCCTGAATGCATCTACTTCTAAATGTTCCCAGTGGCATGAAGGCAGAAGTATTCTAAAAAACTCTGGAATCACTCTCTGCCTTAAAATTAAATTACTTCTGTTTAATATTATACTGAATACATCTTTGCTTTCTTTAGTTTTTTTAGAATTTCCATAGCTCTCATTTTCATCACAATTTCTTCCATCTTTCAAAAACAGCTTCTCTTACATCTTTTCTATAGAAAGTTCTGAAATATTTCTCATTTTTCTTCCACAATTTCAGAGAGCCACAAAACTTCCACATCATCAATTGCCAGCTCCTAATCAATCAGATCTCTTCTGTAGCTGGTATACCATGAAAATTAATATTTGAACTTAGCACTGGAAATCTGATAACATATTGAGTGTCATACAAATTACATAAATAAACAAAACTAAACTGAGAAACATCCCTCCTAAAAAAAAATCAGAACTGTTCACGTTGTAATTGAAATTAACTTGGAGGAGAAATTGTACCTCACACTTTGGTTCACCAAATATTGAGATACTCTCCTGCTACCTTAAGGTTAGTAAAAAAAAGCTTGTTATGCAATGAAATGGTTCATTTAATCACTTTTAAAAATGCACAGAATAGCTACACCTGAAAAAGAGCAGGTATAGCTGAGTTTTTACTACTTCATAGGTTCCACACATTGTGAAGTTCTTTCTTAGGGGATATTCTCTGCTTGTGGCACAGAATCCTCTCTCAATACCATCTGCTCCACTCAGTAACAACACAGACCTATGCAGGAAATCTTCAAAAAGAAAAAGTTCCTTACCTTATTCCCCAGCTTGAAGACCTCATCCAAACTGGTGCTATTAGTGTTTATCATAATGGAATCTGTGTCTCCATAAATCACTTCAAGGTTCATCTAAACAAAAAAAAAAATTGCTTTGAAAAATAAAAAAGAGCTACTCCTCTTCTACAAGTCTCACATAACTTTCAAGGTTCAAAAATATCATTATCTATATACTACCCCTTAAACACTAAAAAGTATACTAGCCAAGAAAACAAAATAAATTTTTACTGATAGGTCTGTACATTTCATTAAAACGTATTTGAATTTAAAGAGAATAAAGAAATTTCAGCCACTGATATGTTAAAAGACCACTATCCAGTTGTGTACATAATACAAATAGGTAACATTTTACTAAATGAATACTAGAAAAATAAGTTAGTGAACAAATCTGATCTTGAGAAACAGCAGGAACTCAGATCAGAAATAACTTTGGACTGCTAAGACACAAGAAAATCACTTACACAAGGCTGCTGAGCAAATTCAGACAAGGCAGTCAGCCAAAGTGTTTGAAAGGTAATATCACAGCCAGGTATCCCATCCCATCTGCAGCCATCACAATACCACTGAGCAAAAAAAAAATACTTAGATTCTCTATTTCAAACAAATCTGTGGATGACAGCAACTGAGAATACCACAGCACTGCCCAGGTTAGGCTGCTCTTCTTCACTCTTCCAGGTTATGGAGATGGCTTCATATTTCCATCTTCCCTCTCCCATCTTTTAACTTCTGCTAATCCAACCACCTGTGTTTGTCCTCCCCTGGGCACCAGATGTTTCAGAGAATGCTCCTTTTGGAGAAGGATCTAGCTACTATGATCCACAAGTTTTCTCTTTCCAGGCTGAACTACTGAACAATTACACCCAGACATGGACACAAATATTTACTGAACCCCTTTTCTTTGACTGACACTCTGCCCCTCACAAAATTTCTGATTCTTCTAACAATTTAAATGTCCTGGTTGGAGAACACTGCATTTAAACACCAGCCATACTTCTGTAATACTCTGGATAATGGAGCAAACTCTAGACAAACTGAGGAACATAAAGCCTGAGGTGCATATGAAAGGCATAGCAAGGAAAAAGGTAAGAAGAAAAACTGCCAACACCAGTAAATGTCACAACAACTGCAAAAAAATGGCAGATGCATATAATTGCATAATATTAATTTGAAAAAAAAAAATAAAAGAAAACCTGACATTTTCAGTGGTGGAAAATCAATGCAGCTGTAAAAACTGCAACATGGCTATGTCCATGTTAAACTCCACAGAGTCAAAAAACCACCCCGTGACAGAGTTTAAAAGATGCCAAAAAATAAACCATAATAAACCACTAGAACACATGGTGTAACAGGTTTATGAGTAAACTCTAATTAGCACTGTTGCTAATTTGCTTGAAACAGTCCCACATAGGCTTCAAGCAGGGTCCAGATCATATCTGTGGTAGGAAAAGAAAAAAGCTATAATCCATCAGGAAGGATTACATTTGTAAACTAGGCATCCTAAGAAGTGATTTCTGGTCTGTTTGGGTTACATTTCTCCTGGAATAAAAAAATTTCACCAGGTGTGCTCTTTAAGTGTTGTTGTTTAATGAAAATGCTCAGCATTACCTTCTGCACCATCTCCTTGGTATGCATCAAAATCTGAAATAAAAAAAATAATCCAAGATTAGCATATGATATAATTACAGGCTAACACAGGCAAACATATCCATTAGGTTGCTAACTCCAAATGCTCTCACCTTTCAAAACAAAGCAAACCACCTCTCTCCTGGCAACACACAGTCACCTCAATACGCCTATTACATGAGTAAATTCTCGTTTGACCTTGTATTAATGCTATTATTAACTCCCCTAAAACAAGATTAAAACAAATCTCAAAATTGCACGTGCATGCACACATTCTACCTTAGGAAAAAAGAACACTGAATCAAATGGCTTAAATACAACCTAATCAGCAAGTGCCAGAATTAAGTCTCTTTCAATAATTTAGGTCAGTTGTTGCCTTCATATCCATCATCTTATTTCTTGATGTCATTGAATTTTTTCCCAAAAACATCCTGTCTGATTCAGTCCATCCTGGATGGTGCTCACTTTAGAAGACTTAGTCAAAGGTTGATTACCCTTGTAATGATCTCAAAATGGGTCATCAAAAAGCAAACTCCTTATGGAAACCAGAACTGGGACAAGGAGCTGGGATAAAGACAGGACACAGTTCTTGAGTCAAGGGGTGTAACCAGGCTTGTTCCTCACCCAAGAATGCATCCCAATTCTCCAAACGCTCTGAACAGCACCACTCTGAACCTTAGAAATAGCTAAAGAAACCTCATGTGAATAGGATGCTGCTTCCATCTCTAATAATGCTCAGCACAGTGGAGGGTGGGGAGAGCACCTCATCTGAAGCCCCAGTTACAGCTGGAGCACAGAAAAGGGACAATCAAATGAGCTTAATGAAAAAAAAGTGTAGTTGGAGCAGCAGGAAGAGCTTGGTGAATTCTGCACAGCTGCATGAGAACCAACATCTGGTCCATTCCTTCAGTCACTTGGCCACAGTTCCACTGTACCCCTCATTTCCTTCTTATCAACATCCTGGTGCTCTGGCACACAGCTCCAGATTCCACTTCCTTGGTTTCAGCCCTTTCCATTGCCACTCAGCAGAAACCTCAGTTTTTCTTCAGCCAATCCTGCTAGTCATATATACTTATATTTTGAATTTTCTTGAGGATTAATCTGAACCACATGTTACAGCAATGATCAGAGTCTGTTAGGTGAACTCAAAATACAGTCAGGCAACACACTATGAACAGCTTACATCAAATTTAGTAACCAAGTCTCACTTTCACTATTTTTCACATATTAAATTGCAATACTCCTTGGCCATATTTGCCAAAAGGCAGAATGAAGACTTGTAGTCAAGAAGCCTATGGCAGGGAGCTGAGCAGTAGAGATAAGCAGGGATGAGGAAAGAAAAGGGACAAACAGACAAGACCTGTCCATGCTCAGTGGGAATAAGATCATGTTCAGGGAAATCTCATTACTTTGATAAGGCCAAAGTGTCTAAAATGAAGCCAAGAGTCTTGACTATTGTGATGCTGACTATGCTGTCACAGCAAGGAATTTTGAAACAGGTGAAATCTCCCCCTCTACACAATAGCACACAAACAGGATGACAACACTGTCATTCCTTTAACACCAATGGCAAGTTTCTTCCGTATTTCAGAACCTTTACATAACCACAGTGCATGTATGTTGGGTTTTTTTTGTCTGCAATTATGCTCTGAAAGCTGTATTCTCCTCAAGGCACTTGAAGACAGGTTCAGTTCCAAATTATGATGCAACTTTGACACAGCTGAACTCACAACACATGTCCTTATCAGGGTTATTCCCCAAGCACATATGGATATCTATGGATTTACACTCTCTGGGTCAAGTTCAAAGCATCCAGTTGATTTAAAGACCATTCACTGGTGCTGCAAACCAGGCACTCAAACAATGTGATGCCTGAACTCTCCTGAAGTCCAAAAGTGCAGAAAGCTCAGCCGTCCTCAGTCTTCTTTATAAAACAGGAAAATGGTGAGCCCTAACTGCAGATTCCTGCGAGGCTGTACCTGTCACTGGAATCAGACACACACAATTCCATTTTAATTGGAAGCTCAAAAAGAGGGTATTCCACTCCTATTTATGTCCTAGTAACTGATTCAGACATTCGACCCCACCACCCTTCTATCGAGTTTTGAAATTATTCTAAAGACATATCACTGGTAAATGATATCAAATTTCATATAAAGTAGTCTAAATTCCAACATATTCACCACCCCACAACTCTTCCTCTTATGCATTAGCTAACTCCTACAGAGGAAGGTTTTACCCCTCCCTTAGTACTCCAAAAGCAAACAGGAGTCCCTGAAACAAAATTGAAAAATTACACCAAAATGAAGAGTTTATACTGAAAAGAAAGGAAGGCCTATCAATTTTCCCTTGATAATCTCTGGCATTTTCTACTTCACTCTCTGAAATAATTCCATTAATAATGAGAAAGATAACTTTTTTTTTTCTTTTTTATAAAGGAATACCCCCTACTAAAAAAATTGTCTGGCTGTGCAAAAACCATTTCTCAGTTGTCCCTGAGGACAGCAGTGGGTGTAGGTAATCACAGCAAGAGGGTCACAGACAAGTTGGCTTCATCAAGTGACTGGCATATGCTAGTGCCACCCGTTCTGACAGGAGATCACTTGCAAGTGCCAACAGCTACAAAACAGAAGTTATAAAGTATTGCTAAATTCATTAATAAGGCAGTCAGTAGTTATCTGATTTCACAGCAACACCTGCATATTTATCCTCTCATTACCAACTGGATGATGGAATTTTTTCAAGCACATTTCAAAAATCTGCCAATTTCAAGTGTAGAAAAAAAAACAACTTTGTAGTTAATTTTTCCTTTAACAAAGTACAGCTGTTGAGAATAATTGTTCAAGATCTTACCCTGTAATGTCAACTGCAGCAGAACAAAGAGTATTTAATTAGCAAATCTATCCAGTAATTCAACACCTATTATATAAAATGCCTTCGTGATTTTATTCAGGATAATTTGCTAAGAGGGTTATTACTGACATTCAGATGAAATTTAAAATTCCTACGCAAGTCGAGTCATAATAGCAGTAATGATCCCCCCAATCAGGAGATACTGTGTCACACAAGGTTCTTTAGCAATGCAGCAGCCCATTTCCTGACTTCTTAATTCCTGGGCTCAGCTCAGTGAGAGCCCTTCATGCCAATATTTCAGTCAGCAATACATCCTTAATGGGACTCTATTAAAATACCTAGAATAAAAGTGACTTTTTTTTTTTTTTGTTAAAGAGAGTGACAGCTCTGCTATCATATCAATCCTGAGCAGTTTCTCAGAAATGCACAGCAGAGGAAGGGAGGTGGGAAGACAGAAGAAAGAAGGAAGAGAATAGGAAAAATGGTATTGGGTAGTTTCCTTTTGCAAATAATACTGCACTGCTTATGAGAGCTGGATTGTCTCCTGTTCCAAGTAGGAAGAATTAATTGCCTGGCAACCCATCTGTATAGCCATGCCCCCTCCCCCCAGCAAACATATACTTCTAAAAACCTGTGAACTTCTCAGAACAGTGAACATCTGTCAAACTCTGTTAACTTTTTTTCTTGTAAAAGCAAGACTAGCAACACATATTCTCTCACTCAAGAACTGCAAGTCAATATAAACTTAAAGACCGTAATGGCAGACAAGCCCTCATCAAACTGCAAAATTCCCTGTTCTAATCCCACCCCAACTCATTAATTACTTAATTAAATGAGGTTGTGATATAAGACAGGGAATGATTAAAAAATATAAATATACAAAGAACAGCTTTACTATTATTTATTACATCAAGTATTTTTGAAGATCCCTTATTTAAAAACCTCTGAGGAGTACCTTCTGCTGAAAAGATGTTTCTGTGGACACAAACTCAGATACAAGAGTTAAAAACCAATGAGAGCATATAAAACTAATATGCTGGTGCAAAGATTTCTCCTGTAAACACACATTTTCTGCAGAATCCATAGACATGAAGGAACAGAAGGGAAGACTTAAGAGCCAACTGAAAAGAATGAGCACAGTCATTATAAAAACATTGTACCAGAAAGGAATACACAACACCCCCAAACAAACAAACCCTACCCACACCACTCCTTGTGCATTCACTCTGCATGAGGAGAAACACAAGCAGCCTTAAGGCCCTGTAAAAAACTGCATTTTTGAAAATCATCTGCACTTATCTAGAGTAAACCTGATATATTTTTCCACATCATTTATTTACTTCTCCAATTATGTAGTAAGAAAATAATTCTGTCACCTGCTTTACCAATTCTTATTAGCTATTCCTTCCCATGGGACAGAGGAATAAATGAGATGGAAAAACTGTGTTCCAGTAACACCACTCATTACTCTAAGTATTTCTGAACCTCTGTATTTTTGTAACCTATTCATTAACTTGGTAAGGATTTTGTCTTAAGTAGACCAGCACTGATAAACCACGGTCACAGGATGCTGTAAAAAGATTTTATAAAGGAGAATTTCCAGGAAAGTTTTCTATTGCTGGACAAAAAGGCACATATGCCCTAAGCATAAGTGAAAGAAAGACGGAGGCCTTATTTGCCACAGAGAATGAAGAATAGCAGTTCAGTCTTTTTATCAAACAATGGACTTGATTTAGAAAAGTTTGAGTGATCAGATTCAAGTAGTTAATAAGTTTGTTTCAAAGAGCTTTTACTGAGTGTTTGCTGTACTTAGACAATACATTCAAAGTTACATTTCTCCAAAATGTGCACTCCTATGAAACATTAACAGCATGAGAAATACTCCCAAACTGCCAAAGTTTTCCCTTCTGTGTTGTTTTAGTTTTGTTTTTCTTCAGAAATGCTGAAATTAACTGTTCACACTCCACCCAGCAAAGCTGACAGACAGTAACACAACTGTCACAGCTTCTGTATATAACAGCAGTACTGGATGGAGCACCAAAACCTCAGGGAGAATGGTTCCAAAGCAGTGTACACAAAGATCCAGTGACAGACGTTTGCATGCCAAGAAAAGGTAGAATCTTTTGCTTCACAAACAACAGAAGACACAAAAAAGGCAGCAACAGAAACGTGCTGAGTACAAAAAAAATTATGTGTATCTTTGCCACATTTTGACAAGAAATGCAAAGATTACAATAAAACACAGATGATGATGAGAATCAAATTAGAATTTGAAGACAATGTTCCCTTGGTGCCAGAAACAATTATATCCTTAAAATTCTACAGTACTTCTATTTCAAGTAGTTGTGGTGAGCTTCGCTGAAGAGAATGGGAGAACCAGAATTGTTTTCTTATTAAATTGTGAAACTGATTTTTCTATACAGTATGTTACAAACCATGCTATATTAAAACAATTTTGCCTATTTTGGAAAGTGTTATTTTGGTATTAGGATGAAAGAAAGAACAATGAAACATACTCTCAGAAGCACTGAACAAAATGAAAAAAAACCACAAACAAAAACAAATAAAAAAAACAAGCAAGCAACAAAACAAAAAAAACAACAACAACAAAAAAGAAACCAAATACACACAAAAACTTCCATGTTGAAAATGATTTTACAATCTCAGAACAGAGAAATGGAGTGCTCGACAGTAAAGCGGAACACTTGCATGCATAGAAGGTAACTGGCCTGGCTCTGACCCACTACCCAGAAGTGTTCTCTGTTCCCAGAAGCAGCAGGAATACAATGTCCATGTGATAACTAGCTGTGAAAAATGTCGGTACAGCCCGGGCATCTCCTAACCCTCCAGAGAAACCAAACACAGGGACAGTTCCTAGAGAAGCGCCAGGGCTCAGCCCACCCATGCTGTTATTTTCTTTCTAACTCGTTCAAAACTGAACACCAAAAATGAAGGAGCAAGGATCCCTGTTTCACTCAATGAAGAAGAATGTGGTACAAATCTTGGCTCATTACTTTTATGATTCTCTTTTTATTCCAAAGCATTAAATAAATTTGTGCTTGACATACATTTTGTACTTGAACTATAAGATGCAAAGATAGCTTTGCTTAGAAAGCTGACTGCAACTGTATCAAAAGCTAACTGTACCACAAACCACAAGTGAAACCCCTCCTAATTAAGAAAGAATATGACAAGCATAATTTACTATTTCCTAGTAATACCAAAACATGTGTTAAGTTATTCAATATTTAAATGCATATGCATTCTCCTTAGAGAAAACAACAGCATTTGTTTCAATGGAATGAACAAACATTTAGACAGGAAAGCTTTACATTGTTGTTTCCCAAACTGAACAAGTTTAACACATTCAGCAAAATATAATCAGTCTTTCATTAAAAAAAATAAAATGACAAGAACAATAAATAATTGAAATTAATTACTAATAAACGAAGGTTTCCTTTATAGTCAGACAATTTAAAATCTAGTCAAGGTTTAAAACCAGAGCACAGAAATTTTCATCTGAATAACAGTAAAATCTGTTCCAGAGTAGGGAATAATAACCATACCATCTTCCACATCAGGTTTAAAACTACAGTGTTAGAAGTTATCTTTCAAATATATAAGCATGTCTCTCAATCTTAAAGTGACAGAAATGCAAGTACTGTCCCATGTCCAAGAGAAGTTACTCTCACAGCCATTTAACTAGAAGCCCTGGAGAAATCAGGGAGTATATCTCAGAATCAGTAGAGAAGATGGCTTTTCAAAAGCATCAGGTATGCCTATAAAGCTGAAAAAGAAATAAAACTAATACTTCAAAGATTTCACATTTTTTAGCAGTAGAGAAACTCAGTGCACTACCTGAGATGACAGCAAACTCCCTGAGAATCAAATCTTCCTCCCCTTTGTTTCTGGGGTGGTTTTTTTAATAAAAAGCAAAAAAACTAGAATTAAAACTTTTCTAAGGTTCTCCTGGTCAGCATCTTTTAAGTAATAACCACAACTTTTATGCTTGGAGAAAAAGGAAGGCCTGGGAGAAGACAAGCAAGTGCTAAAGAGAAAAACAGATGCAGGACACATCTGCACTACCTGAAGAGTATTCTTAAAAGAAAAAGGCCTTCTAGTGACCAATACAGCCTTCTTCTTCAAGAACCAAGGGCATTTTGCAATAGCTACACAAAACAGAACAAGGCAATCTCTGACTAGATACAGGTAATATCCACTGAAAATGATCCTGACATTTTATAGGAGATAAGAGGACATGGTAGCCTTAGTAATGAATAGATTGTTAGTGGATGTTGTGTCCATCAAAAAATCTTTATAAGTGGTTTGAACTGCTTTAAAGCTGTTCTTTCATTTTGACTAAGTGATTGTCTATCAAAGCAACATTTATGCAAATTCAGAAAAGTATTTTAGCCTCTAATTAGCCTCCAAAGAAAGTTCTCTTACCTAATTTCTTAAATGTCATGCAGGATTTTCATAAAGCATATAATTTTGTTTCATTAAATTAGATATATTTAGACAACACGACAGGTGTTTTTTTAAAGTTAAACAATACTTATTCATCCTCCGTGGTTGCAGCTGGTGTCAGCACCAAGAATTCCTTGGACAAGGAAGGATCCATTTGCCTAAATGGGGCAAAATTATCTGTTCCAACAGGCTTCTCAGGCAGGCAGGAGAGCTTTGAGCCAGCACTGAGAGGAGCAGGAGTGCATGTCCATGCTGCCAAGCACAGGGTGGGATATGAGAGCAGGAAGGACCAGGTAACCAACAGCAAGAGGGCCTCTTCCAGCACATCCATGTGAATAAGGGAGTGCCTCCAGCACAGTGTTACAGACAAAGCTCTGGCTCTTTCCTTTCTGAAGAAAAGGAACATTCTGAAAGACTTCAAAATAATCTGCTTCAGATCTGACAGATTATGAGCCTCAATGGCTCATGAAAAAAAAAAAAAAAAAACCACAAGCAAGAAGCTCCTGTACAGTCGGCTTTCCAACTATACTGGGATGTTCAAGGTTCCACCAAAGCTACTCAAATGCAAAAGATGAGAGTTCAAGGGTATATGAATGCCTAGAGGGTTCACAACTGTACTTAAAAAAACCCAGCTCCAGTTCAATTTTCCATTTACCCTTAGAGTAATCGTAAAGAATATCATGATATGTTTCCACATTATGTTACTTATACAGGCTATTTTACAAATGTCTATGGACTTTCCTCCTTTCTGCTGTCAGCCTGGAACACCACTCCCTGCCACTCTGTGTTACATTGCATTTAAATCTTCAGTGCCATAAACCCATGCCTTGCTGGGATACTTCCTCCAAGCCTTCAGACATAGCTCTGTGTGTAGATTTCTCATCTCTTTTAGCAGTGTGGTAAAAGCCTTTTTAGGTGGTGCCAGAGACAAAAAACCTTATGAGGAGCCACTGAGGTCCCTTGATCTGTTCAGCCTGGAGGAGACTGAGGGGAGACCTCAGTGCAGTTACAACTTCCTCGTCCGGGGAAGAGGAGGGGCAGGCACTGATCTCTGCTCTGTGACCACTGAAGGGAACGGCCTGAAGCTGAGTCAGGGGAGGTTTAGGTTGGATATCAGGAAAATGTTTTTCACCCAGAGGGTGGTTGGGCTGCTCAGGGAAGTGATCAGAGCACCAGCCTGACAGAGCTCAAGAAGTGTCTGGGCAATGCTCTCAGGCACATGGTGTGACTCTTGGGATGTCCTGCACAGAGCCAGGAGTGGGACTCAATGATCACAATGGGTCCCTTCCAACTCAGCATATTCTGTGATTCTATGAAACAGTTTCAGCTCTACATGGCATGCTTAACATTTTCTGCTTAAGGCAGGACCTAGAGATTGCTCCAAAGATTTGAAAGTACGATGAGGAACACGCATGGTTAACAGCATGAAGTCTCATTCTGATTTGTTCCGTGCAACTTCTTTACAGCATTTGATGAAGCTGGATTGGATACAGATGGAAAGAGCTCCTGACAGTCTGTCAGAGTCAGACACAGTCTTTTTAGATTATCTCTTAAAAATGAGCTTCCCAAATTCCCTAGATATGTCTGACAAGGAAACCAACAACCAACCAAAGCCCAAGACAGAGCTCCTCAGGATACAAAAGACTCTCCTAGAAAAAAGTAAGCATTTACTAACCAACTAACCAATTGTAAGATGTATAATGTAGAAATAACATTTTTTAAAAGGCTCATTTAAGCTTTTTAACTATTTTTAAACTAACTACAAAAGAAAATTACTAGTTAACAATCCTAAATTGCTTGTTAAATAAGGCTTGCAACTCTAAGTCAGGAATAGGAACTGTAGGGTGAGTTCACCTTCCAGATTTTTCCTGTAAGGATGCACAGGAATAAAAGGGTCCATGTCATTGGAAGCTATTGCCTATCCACAGACGCTCACCACACCACATCTATCATAATCACCTAAGAGCTAAGGATGGAACCATATTTGATGTCAGAGAGCTCCTGCAGAAACAGAAATATGTTTCCATGACAATTTTGGGAGTACCCCAATTGGGAAAAGATGAGCTTCATGTAAAAGCAAATTCCTGAATGGGACTACCTTATTATCAGCCTTTAGGGTTTCAGACCAGTTAGTGGTCACTTGGTTAATTACCTATAACTCTAGTATAGGGCACTTTTAATACCTTTTGTAGTCTGTCTCATAGCCAGAGACAAGGTTTTCTGTTTTAAAAACAGAACAAGGTTAGTGGTTTATCAATGCATACAGTTACATTTTTCAGGACTATGAACTTGTGCAAAGAAATTATCATTTCAGAAGTTTCTTTTCTACATTACTCTGTTGTTAAGCACTCCATGTACAGCCCACCCATTTCAGTATTTAGAGGTTTGAAATGAACAGCAGTATGGCTTCATTACTAATGAAGCCAAGTTGCTAAGTTGTCATTGTACAATCCCACAGGACATGGATTTGTTTGTTACTTGTAAAGAATATGGAAATTTGAAGACTAAGAAAACAGACAAATGTATTTAACCTTTCAGCATGACCCTCTAGGAATCCAATCCAAATACTGACTTTTAGCCACATAACAGATTAAAGTAGTGGAGTTTTGCCACTCATTCAATCCACATAAATCACATAAAAAGATACTGCTCAACAGGAATACATTTCTATTCTAATGATGGAAAAACCTTAATTACAAATGCAAGTTAAGCATGCTACCTCCATAAATCCATTACTACAAGAGAGGCATGCTGATTATTTTTTAAATCTTTAATTTGTCATTTAGACCTACTGTTATCTCATTTATAAAGAATTCAAAATACATTTGCACAAAACTAGATTTCTAAAACATTAACAATGTTTATAAATGTCTCACTTATTTCCCTACAATTTGACAGGATTGATTTCGTGCTACATACTTCAACTCAATCAATCTTCGACTTTAGAAATTTTCATTTAAATTCGTCATCCCACAAATTCTGTTAAAAGAAAGAACATCACAACCTAAAGGTTTTGTTTAATCTAAAAACATAGCTAATAAGCTTTCCTACTACTTATTACAGGAGTTTGAATTGTTAATAAAAAACTCAGCTTTCACTCATATGCCAAGGAAACCATCTTTCAAAGCTCTCTCTTGCTCTCACTTTAAAGTAGAAGGCACCAGCACTGATTAACATTATTGTCACACCAGTCATTCAATATCCTCATTAGAATTAGATCTGAAATGAGACCTGCAGGGCCCTGAGTTTTAGTGCCAACATAATAATCCAACCACAAGCACTGGTGGACAGCAGCTTGATTTCATCCACTACTATTACAGATACAAATGTTGCTAAGCTCCTTTTTAATGCCCTTAGATGACTACAGGTGCCTAAAATAACAAACAAACAAACCAATCCCCAAACTAGAAGCAAATATCAGGATATGCTGTAGGAATAAAAATCCCTGTAAGAATTTGCTGGTATTTTAAGGCCTGGTTTGAATTAGGAAAAACAAATTATTTAATCACAAAACCACAGGCTGGCTGAAGTTGGAAGGGGCCTCTGAAGGTCATCTGGCCCAGCTCCACAGCTTGGGCAGGGCCACCTAGAGCTGGATTGTCCAGGGCCATGTCCAGACGCCTTTGAGTATCTCCAGATGGAGACTCCACACATTCCCTGGGCAAGCTGTGACAGGTCTCAGTCACCTTCACCATAAAAAAGTATTTCCTGATGTTCAGATGGATTTTCCCATGTGCTTCAATCAACAAAGGAAACCAAACCAATCAAACACACACACACACACACAAAGAATCTATTATTAAAATAACATAAATGCCATGAAAAAGGCCCACAGATATTCCCTTGAGAGGGCTGAAGAATATCGAGTGTCTATTAAAAAAAAAGAGAAAAAAAAATCAGGAATATTGAACCTTTTACATATTAAAAAATGCATTAACTCTGTTGGATTAAAATAAAACAAACAACAAAGCCCACCAGCCTCCAAGACACTGTAGAGATATTGCTGCTTTCTGAAATAGGTCACGCTAATTTTGGTCAGTCTTGATAAGCTGTGAAACAAGAGACTTTAAAGCATTTTCCCAGGAAATACAAATGAAACATGCCTGATAAGAGATGCCTGTTCTCTTCTTCAGGTCATGTTATTTTCTGAGACACAGTACCCCAGAGGAACCTTATGTTTATGAACAGTTATTTTGACCATATGTATACATACAATTATAGGAAGATATTTAATATACAAAATCAAGAACCAACCACAATTGGAGCGAGATTAATGAAAATCTTACCCTAAAATGTGATCTAGAATGGACTCCACTGCATCCTTCTCAGGCTTATAACCTTATGATATTGGCATCTACTATCTTAAAAGGCTGACATGAACCTTGACAGCTCTCTTCTTGGCCATCACTGTGCAGTTGTTCAGACTAATTTCATTTAACTGTGATATATCAACTGTCCCATTCACCTGAACTGCTATGATTTTTTTTTCCTATTTAAGTTCTGCCTTTTCATGAGCACTTGCTCTCCTACAATCCATCACATAAGAAACTGTCAAAAAGCTGAAATATGGCAAATTCAAAGTATTTGAATATTTATTTGATTAAAGTATAGAAGATTATCCTTATTTGGTTAAAGTACAGAAGATTATCCAGTAGAAGAGAAAGGTAATTAACATCTAATTTCAAAGCTTTTCAAAAGAGCCTCATCCCAACCACAGTAAGAGATCTACACTAAAGAAGTTTCTCATTTTCATTCAAAAAGGCACACCTGGCAGACCAACAGTAACCGTAGGAAAGAGAAAACAGAAGACAAAGAGGCATTCAGATCAAGCAGAAAACATGTTCCCCACTTTCTTCCACATGTGCTTGCAGTCCTATCATCAACTAAGTAGCATCTGACTAAATGAGGTATGCTTACCCTAACAGAGAGAGGTAATTTAACAGGTTAGATAGAGGAGAAAAGATATTTGAATTGCCTGGAAGCTGAGAAATAAAAGCAACTTACAAAGTCTGCATCACACAGACTTTTAGAGTGATTCTGAAAACTGTTTGCCAACACTGCTGGTGGCTGAATTTTCAAGCCTCAAGACAAAATCATTGTGCAGGTAATTTTTCAACAATGGCAAAGCAAATCTCCAGGCTAAGCTGGTGATTTTTACTGGACTTGTCTTTGACCAGGTTACAGAATTCTCAGCAATGACACAATGCCATGTGCAGCTGGGACTTCTGCAAAAGATGTTGCCTACTTTGGGAGAACATCAGCTGTCTCTGGTACTAAACATTTTAATTTCCATATACTTCAAGCAGCTTTTTTCTCCTAAGGCTTTCCACCATGCCGCAGAAGACACGATAAGCAAAAGAGGAGGGCAGGGGGGAAAAAAGACCAAAGACTTTTACAGAATCCTACAAGAACATGGCAAGTTTTTCAAGTATCTTGGTAATAAGAGAAAATGGTCCACATATTAGAAGAAAATGCCAAAAAAGTTGTTACCAATACAGAAATTCTACATGATTAGAACAGAAAAAATATTGGCTAGTAACGAGTCTTCAAAAACTGGGTCAACTAACATGACTGAAAATCAGTTTGAGGCTCATGTCAGCCTACTGAAAAAGCAGTGATCCAAGAAAAACAGCAAAGTCTTTACTTGTCGTACCAAAGGATGACATTTCAGAAAAACCACCTCTGATCTCAACAGTGACCAATATTTGAAGGGCTTATGAGGCAGATCTTCCATTCTAATGCTTCCCTATAGGGAAAACAGGGCCAGCTAATTCCAAGAAACACAGATGTCCCACAAATCCAAGTCTCTAGTCCCCAGTGAACACCTGGATGGAGGAGGTTACATTTTAAAATAAGCTGTCCCTCACCCCACCCCCCACCAAAATAACAGATGTATCTTGGTGCAGAAGCAGCTTCAGAAAAATACTCCAATTGCTGCTCCTGCTGCGGGGACAGGAATTTATGATGGGCTGTGGGAAGCACCCCACTGGCCTCAACTCTGAAACACCAATGAGGGCTGCACTGCAAAGGACTTGCACACTGTGAGGGCCTGCCAAGCACACCATAAAGCAAGAACACCAAATTACAATCTTAATCTTGCTTCCAAGCCCTGTATTTTCAGCCCTCAGCATAGATGGTTTTTCCCCCCACAGAAAGCATTAGGTGTCAAAAGGTTCATAGACTTGGCTCACTGATTGATTCCTAGTCTGATTTGTAAGGCTAATTAAGACATGGCCAAACTGTGTCCATATCTTACTTAACGTTGGTGTTCAAGCAAGTATCACACAATCTGATTAAAATTGACTAAAATGTCTTACTTCAGTAATCACTTAGACAGAATGAATTTTACATTAGCAGGATCAAGCACACGTCAGGCCTCAGTGGAAATGAAAAGGGCTTATAGTAATAGGATTTATAAATCCACCACATTAGGTTAATGGCTAAATGATTTACATGTAACTTTTCCCCCTCCTCCTCACCCTTCAACTCACACACAAAAAAAATTCCTATATTTGGCACTTTTAACGACAAGTGTCAAGGCAAAAACAGACGTTCTTTTTAATTAGCTGAAAATTAAAAGCCACAAGTGATCCTTCATTAACTCTTTCACTGCAGAAATAATGAATTAGATTTTTATAAAGCCAGAATTCTTGAAGACCCTAATGAACCTTTTCAAACAACCACAACGAGTTATCTACATGCGCATAATGAGCCTCAAATGGTTTGAGCCAATAAATATGCAACTGATAGAGTGAGATCCTTATTCCTTATAAAATTGTCAGTAATGGGAGTTTTTCATGTGACTATTTTCAATTGCAGAGAAGACTCTAAAAGCCCTTGCTCTTTCTCAGCCAGTAATTCAATCCAACAGTTAGCAGCAGTTACTAATGACACTGGAATATAGATGGCTTCAAGCCAACCCTCCCTCTTCACAAGTGCTGGAATGTCCTACGCCATGTGGTAAACCAGGTGCTTTGTTTTGTTCTTTTGGCAGCTGAAGCTTTCATTTTCTGGAAATTTGAAAATAAAGTCATTTAGCTGAGCCCCTACAGCAGCAGTCACTTGCATCTGCTTCATGAACAGGATACAAGAAATAAGCAAGAAATAAGTTCATCTCCAAGTCCTACCTGTCCCCTGCCTCTCTCAAAAGCTAATACTAGGTCAGGTGGGAAGAGTGAAAGTTCAAGTTAAATGCATACCACCCTTTTTTCAGCAAAATTAATTGAAAAATTTCAGTTAGCAAGGTCAAGATTTCTCAATGGTACAGTGCTTTGCATTTTCAGCTCACTGTACAGACATTAATAAAATAATCCAACACAAGGATTAAGGTTAACTGCCAAGACCATATGTTTTCACATAATTTATCAAGCATCTACCTATTGTCACCAAGCACAGTTACATTATCATCACCTCACTTTCCTTACATGGCATTAGGAGGACTAACAGCCAGTGGAGCAGCACCCCCCCTCTCCTTTAAAGCCCAGGCTAGGAATACAGTGTTCCCTCCACATCCAGGGTACCAGAAAGCCTGGATTTATGGATATCAGTCTACTTCTCTTGGTAAATTACTGCAGGTTGGTTTTGTTCCAAACAAGGACTGTGCTAGATGAAAGCACCTCACAAGGAAGCTGCCTGTTTTCCAGCCCTGGCCTGGTGGCACAACAATAGCAGCAGCAGAGCATGTCCCTGGTCCTCTCCTCTCCCTTGGCCATCAGGGTATCAGGTTCACATTCTTTCCCCACAAACACTTGTCCTGTGTCACACAAAAGAGTTACCAACAAACCTGATACAGGGCCGTTAATTTCAGACAGCAAGGCACCACACAATGACCTTTAGAAGAACGATATTAACAGGTGGCTGGTGTCTAATACAAATAATTATATTACACTTTAGCAGCATGGACCAAAGTGGAAACACATTGTCTTGTCATCAGCAATTGAATAAGCCAAAGTAATGTTACCAGAATACCCTTTTAACACTCCTCTGTTACCTCCCCAACTACAGAGAACACCTCCTGTGGCAGAGCATGGTCAACGAGATCCCAACTATGTCACTAAGTATTTCATAGGAAAATTTCTCCAGGGTGTCTGACATTTCCCTCCCTAAGCAAAACAGGAACCTCCCTGCCAGCCTCTGGATAATCACACAAGTAAATTCAAACACTGCTTATGAATTTACCTTGTCTTTCCTCTTGGAAGCAGTCCACTAGAAACACATCCCTCCTTCAATTAAAAAGAAGCAGATGAAAGAAGCTCAGCAAAGTCTTTCAAAACCCGTAAGAGAAACCAGTACAAGTGATCAAATTAATTGCCCTTGCTCCCTAATTAGTTTTCCAACATCAATCATCTCAAGTTAGCAACAGTTTTCACCAACCTTTAACCCCGAGACCAGTCACTGCTTTGACAGGATGGGCAGCTGTGGCAAACAGCCACAACATTTTGGGGCAGACGGCGATTTCTGACCACATCTACAGCCAGGCTGCACCTTGCAGAGGGCACAGGGGGCCCTGAGCATGACCCCCTGGCCCTGGCAGGGCTTGCAGAGCCCAGCACATGCCACTGGCAGCCCCGGCTGCAGCGGGGCCAAGCACCAGATCAGTTTCCTGTCAGCTGCAACATGGCCGACACTTAAGCTGCCCAAAGGCTTCTCATTCTTCGTTTCAGAAAGGGGAGAGCAGGTTCAAGGACACTCTAGCCTGTCTAGAGCAGAGCAGGGAGAAAGCCAGGAAATCACACCTCCAAAACAACAGGCTAAGTGGTAACAGACAGCTCAAACATCTACACACAGATGGATGGTGAAAGCGCTTGGGGATGTCACAAAAAACTGCCTACAGAGAAATACACTGAAGGAAGACACTACTTAATCTTCCATGTAATGGTGCAAGTCACCTCAGCTCCTGCAGCAACAAACCACAAGCAGTGTGTGCACTGGGGAGCTGCCAGCAAACTGCTCGGGTGGGCTGAAAGAGCAGTGCAGGAAAGAATAAATGGAGCACTAGCACAGAACATGCCGACCACTACACATGGCCAGAGTGTCCTGACAGATCCAGAACAACATCCCTCCCCTTTCTCCCTCCCAGGGAAAAGCAGGTGCTTGCTCCCCCCATAGAAATAGGCCCTTCAATTTGGTCTAGCCAGAACACAAGCCAGAGTCTGGGCAGCAAATCCCATTTTTGTACTCTGAGAAGACAGTTTGGAACAGTCAGGTGATGCTGCTGGCGGGCACCTGCACCATCCTGGTGTTCAGTAGCAGCCTGTTCTCCCCCTCCTGCATCCCCTCCTCACCTACCCCAAAAACCTCACTATAGGTCAAACAGGTGGGAGAGTTGACTTTTACTCAACAGCTTTGGTAACATAACTCCAGGCTCCCACCTTCATCTATAACCAACATGGCATTCAACTTGAAAGCCTTAGAAATGAGAGCAGTGGTTATGGCAAATTTGGAAAGTGATAAAAAACATAAAATGTGGATGTTTTGGCAGAGGAAACACTTTGGGGAGGAGAGGAGGGAAGAAGAGAAAGGGAGACATTAAAAAACAGAATTTACAAGGAAGGCAAGTCAGGGAGAGGCAAAATCCAGTTCTATAATGCACCTCCAATGTTTTTTATACAGATAAAAGCATGTAAGCCCTGCTCCAAAGTTCTTTCCTCCACCAAAAAAAATTCCCACCCTAAAGAGTCATAGAATGGCTTGGGGTGGAAGGGATCTTCAAGGCCATTTATCATCCAACCCCAAGTGTCATACAGCATCCAGAATCCCATATACTACAGGGGCATGACTAAATTACCCTATAATAATATGCTTATACATACGAGCCAATGCACCACTTCAAGAGTTACTTCTTGGTATGTTAAGGTAAAAGAAAAGCAGAGAACAGGAAAGAGGAAAACAAATATAATTAGAACTACTTCTTTTCTAAATATTAACTATGTGACACTTGGGGTAAGAGAGCCCTTTGGTTTGGTTTTTTTTTATGAGCCATGCTCAGGCACTCAGGCCTGGTATAATCCATCCACTCTTAGTTTCTAACTACTTGGGACCTTCTTATGGGTTCAGGCACTGGGATTAACAATGCTTTGCTGCACATCAGGAAATGTCTCTGACCACCAACTTTACCCAGAGCATTGGGACAACACAGTCTTCAGTCATGGCACAGCATTGACCCACCAGGGTCACAGGGTCCCCTTCTTGCAATTCACCTTCTTCACAAGGGCATATCTGCTATCCAAAAAACCTTGGACCATTCCAATAGCAAAAGCCCTCAAGTCTCCAATGTATACTTCAAAAATGTTCCCCAGCTAGTACAAAAAGTTCATCTAAACAGGCTGCAGTCCAACCTCTCTTCTGGTCCCAACCTCCTATTTCACTCAAGAGCCTTAAAAACTGGCAACTTGCAGTAAGCATCACTAAAAGCTGCAGGAATTACTCATTTAAAGATACTTCTGTTTACTACATCGGGAGTTTTTCTGTTTAAAATTTTTATTTAATCCCATAAAAATTCATGGCACAAGGTACTATTCAGAAACCAGAAAACATAAAAGCACACAAAATTTATTAGCATATTCAGAGGTGAATTATAGCACAGGTGATTCAATCCCTCTTAAGCACAAGTATGATCTGAGGAAAGAGACAAACTGATGATCAGAGTTATAACAATAAAATAAACAGTAAACTCTTCAAGACTGAGCTAAGGAAAACATCACTTTTTCCTTGCAAATGCTTCACACAGATGTACACTACAGCAAAGCAAACTCAAGATATCAGATCATGCACACATGCGTAGGAACCACCTGAAATCTTTCCTAAACATTTAGTACATAAACAAAGAAACCCCCCTGCATTAAATAAGGAAAATAATAAAAGGTCTAAATTAGTTACTGAATACTAATTTTTAAGTACAAATATTTTTATGCTATGCCAAGTGAGTAATACACAGTTCCTCTCTTGCCAAGCACACACAACTTTTTATAACTGCATAGAGTTGCCTTTATGAAAGGCATCCATTTCATTAAAATTTTATCCAAAACATGTCACATAAATTTCAATATTTCAGTGTGGCAGAAGACTGCAGTGATTCCTAATTGGCCTTCCTCAACCACACATGGGCCATAAAATTTAACTAAATAGAGTCTACCTCAAGCTTGTAACTTCAGGTTGAGTGACAGCATAATTTTTAGAAGCAAACCATGGGAGGGACCCTCATTAACACAAATTATGGGAAATCCACCACCACCTCCATGCAATTCCTCCACCATGAAGCTGAGAAATGAGTTGGCTCATTTATGCTGCCAACTCTGAATCTGCACCAACAAACACAAGAAACTGATTATACAAGAGAATTTATACCACAATGAGGAGGAAAGAGAATGAAGAGATGCATTAGAGATTCCACATTGATTCACACATGTTTGGGACATCAGACATCTGCAACATTTTGGTTCTTGGTTCCTGTGACTAGCAATGGTCTCTGTCACAGCAGGAAGCCCAAAAAACTCAACTGCTTCAAGACTTATGGAGCAAAACTGAAGCAGCCTGTAGATTGCTGCATGGCAGAATGGTCTTCTAAGAAATCCAGCCCTGGCCCCCAAAACATACATCACATAATCCTATTCATAAGGATGGACATCTTGCTATCTTTTAAATAAGGTGAAGTTGGGTTATCTTGGTTTTTGATTTGTTTTTATTCAACTTCACTGGCCATGACAAACAACTCGAGATAGATACTTGTTCCTCATTGAGCCTCATTTCAGAGCACTTCTCACTACTGCCTTAAAAATAATCCATGCTTCAAAGCAAACTCCTGGGAAACATGTATTTTGTTGGCTCAGAGCAATATTGTCACGATGGCTGCTTGGTTATTCCCTTCAGGTAGACAGACTAAGTAGGAGGCTTTATCATTATTCAAGCAGATTCAGGGTTATTAGACACATGACACCAACAGTTTTAGTAGATTCAAACGCAGAAACTTGGTTTCAAGGCTAAAATATCAAAATTAATCCACTCCTGAGGAGCCCTCTACGTTGTCAAATAGGCACACCTAAGAGATACCTTTAAAATCATCACATCTACAGTGCAATGATTTAACAAAGTATTCTTTTTTTCCTTCCTTACAGAAAAAAGCGAAACAAACAAAACAGCCACTTAGGTTTCTCTGTATCTTCATAGGTTGCACATAAATGGAGCTGCAGTGCCCTGTACTTCCACATTTGTAACCCCTAGCCTGAAGAATGATAGTTTTGTGAAAGTCACAAGGGTTGTTTTTTCTGCATTCTTCATGTTTTTTATTCTGGGGATCTACAATCTCCTAAAAGAGATAATTTACAATTAGATGTCATAATTGTAAATACTAAAGAATAGAACAACAAAAAAATCCTAAGAACTAGATTTAACACCTTAGCTTAAAATACCCCAAATGAATTCCTATCTCCAGGACTATTCCTACACAGCTGATCCTATGTGCATCAGTGTTTAAAGTCATTATAATATCTCCACATACTCAAGATTCTGACTCACAAACTGATACTGCTCAAAGAGGGCAAAATCACTGCAGTTACAAAGAATCATCCACTGTAAAATTCCACAGATATTTCCAGCAGCCTACCATTCAAAGTAATTATCCACCTTTATCACTTGAAACACCGTGACATCTTTAAAATTCACACAAGGCATGTCCATTCACAAATATGCTCCTGCAAAACTTCTCAAACTCTAAGTAAATAAGTGACAGAGAAAATTAGGGAGATGTAGTGGTTACCCTTTTTTATTTCTGGAAACAGCAGTTTCCTGGGATGGAATAAATACCTGACCTGCTGTGTGCAGTTGCTGAAAGATGGCCCTAAATAAAGATTTACATGCTGGCTGTAAAGAGAGGCTTAGAATAGTATCAGAACTCAGATTGAGACACTTAAAATCTGAAGATTCAATGAACCTTCTCCTGAAGGCATTTTTGGGAGTAACCAACAAGAGATGCACATTTGCACTGCTCAGTCACACTATTCCACACTTTCACCACTGTAATTTTTCCTTTTTCCATTCAGGAAAGTCATCTGCATTTGTAATTAATTTCTGATGTGAACTCTACCATTTTAAATTTGTGCATAGGAATTAAACAGTTATTAATTAATAATTATTATATTTTCAGTATTATACTTACTAGGTAATATTAATCCACTCAATTTTTTTATTTCTTCTATGAGATGCCTGTAGGCTGATATAAGCCATATTATACTACACCAGTGGCACACAGTGTATTAACAACTTAAAAGTGAAATTCCTATGGGGTCTACAAATTCCCATTACTTTCAATTTTCCATTTTAACAAAGACACAACCTGTGTTCAGAAGAAGCAAAGTTTAATCAGTGTGTATGCTAGGTATTCAGTCTATTCTAGGAAAATGAGAGATGACCTTCACTCCAGTAGCAACTGGCTTACACTGTCCAGCTATGCATACAAAGGCATTCTGTGTTTGCTTTGATGCCCTGCACATGCCAGGGGTTGATGTCATTGATAGACTGACATTGCTGTGTTCTCACACAAAAACTTTATTAGCATAACAGAAGATCTGAAAGTGTGCTATTCTACTTTCTAAATATCTTCCCCATCTGCTGCTGGGTGACATATGCAGATCTCCTTCCCCTGCCTATTTGCTAGAACACTGCAGAACTCCTCGGGAAGGGTCTGCTCACATCTGTCTTGGGAGCAAGGCTATTGTTTTTGAGATAATTGCTCTGTCCTTGTTGACTTGCAGCAATAATTGAGAACAAAATCACCTAATAAGCCAAGTTACCTAGTAATATAGCACATTATAACAGCAATGATTGCATATAAACTTTGAACCCCCTTTAGTGCCAATTAATTTCAAGAGCATTAGCGCCAATGGTAAACTAATACGAAGCAGTTTAACTAATTAAAGCTTACTACGTAATAGGCTTGTAGCTTCAATTATCATTTTTCATGTTTGTCATCTGAAACTGTAATGATATGTACCAGCTGGAAAACATGTGCCTAGTCCCACAGCAACAGGTAAATGGAGCAGTTTTTGAAACTATGTCATGCACTTTCCTAGGAAAAGTGCTAACTAAGCCTTATCAACAGAGACAAACAGCAGATGGCAACAAATGTGCCAAGAGACATTTCATCCTCCAGGAAGAGTTCAACACAAGGCATCAGCAAAAAAGGAGCAGAGTTGGAAGCACAACTCCCACAGATCTTACCCAGCTGCTCTCTTCTGTAGAAAAAATAATAAAGAAAAAACACCCCAAACACAAAATGAAAACCCAAACCTAGTTAGACAGTGATTGTCACCCTAACATGCAGACTTCATGTGTAACCCATCTACATTTCTTTCCCAGAAAGTCCAGTATCAGGTGCAGCTCAGCAAAGCACGTGAAGCCCTTTTCCCCAGGAGAAGCTTCCTTCTCAGCTCCCAGTGAGTAAAAATTTGCTTAAATCCTGGCAGTGACTCTCAAGTTTGGCTTAGGGAGTTCGATAAATTTTTCTGTTTTAGTTGTATGTACAGAAGAGGACTAATTATCCAATCTTTTTTGAACTCTTGTACACTTTTGGACTCAATGAATGGAATTACAAAGTTGCTTGTCCTTTAGTGTGATGCAGTATTTCTCTTCACCAGTTCTGAGCATCCAGTGTTTCCAGGTTATTTTTGTGACTTGAAGACTCACGGCTATCTTCTCTAGATCATTTTATTCTTGACATTTAACTTCTTGACACACTGACTGAACTAAGCAAGGAGGTAAAAATAACTTCCATGTTTTCATGTTCACAAATTAACTTCAAGACACTGCAATTATCAGAGGAGCTGCTAGCATTTTTGGACAGTTAATCTCCTTTTGAACTATCCCACCAACAATTCCACATCTCCCTTTGTTCCACCCCTATGCCCAAGCAAGCACACACCAAGAAGCACATTCAATTACTGGTCTGGGAAGCAGACATGGAAAACAGGAAAGAGGAAAACAGAGATAAAATAACAAAAAGAAAACCAACTACTTGCCATAAACAAAGTATCTGCAGCTCATGCTGCTTTTTTTTCTGAACACTAAGGACTGCCAACTTAATATTTAAGGACCTACACACATTTCATTTCAAAAGCAGTTAAAAGCAAAACATGTAAAAGAGGTTTTTCATTATGCATATGCATATTGGCTCAGGTTTTCCCAAACTCCCTCTCTCCCAACATTCATTGTAACAGCTCAGAACCTCAGAGAGCATCAAGTCTTCCTTCCAGGGAACAAGTATAGCTGGTCTCTTCATGGTAGATAACTGTAGTCCTAAAACAACTACTGGCCACGACACAAATGCCAAAAATTAAAGACAAAATCCAACAACTCTATATTATGCAAAGCATTTAAAAAGTTGGTTGGGGTTTTTTTTAAAGCTAAGAAACACTTACTGAGCCACAACAAACCCATTGACAATGTCTGCTTCCAACAGTGTCAGTCCAAAAGAGATTAAATGATGAAAGGAGCATCTTGTTTATATAAAACTGCAAAATACCCCTCTATGCTCAAGAGCTATATAGCAAGTCTCTAATGCTCTATGTACAACATAAACTATTAATAAACTATTAACCACAGTTCTTCTCAGAGAGAGGGGCTGACAGACAGTCACAGAACAGACTTTCCTCAAGTTAAGATGGAAAAGGCCAGGGACAAATCCTAAGTCAGAACTGATACTTGATAATTGTGATAATCTACTACCACACATGCCTGACGTGCTCTTCAAAGCACAGAGGAGCTGCTTGGCTTAGCAGGGAGGCTATCCCCTATTATGCAGGCCAGCTGAGCCAAAAGCTATGCAGTACTGTATGGAATAACAGAAGGATCATTTCTGGAATAGTCACATAAATGCCACTTCATACTGCTTTACCATCAGATCTCCTCTGGAAGATCCATCTCTTTTTCCATGTTAAAAAAAATCTAAAGGGGAGAAAAGTAAAGCAAGAGCTATGTGGGGGGAAGGAAATAGCTGACTTTAAATATGCTAATATAATAAATATCAGACAACAAAAATTTATTCCTAGAGTGAAAACTAATAAAAAGGAAGTTGGGACAGCTGCACAGTCCAAAATTGGCACTGATTTTCAGAGAAGGAATAGGATCCCTCAAACTCTTACTAAATGGCTCAGGAATCCCTGGCAAAAAATCAAACAGTTTCTTAAAAAAATTGCTGTAATTTAACGCAGTATTTATAACAGAGCAAAGTGACACAAGCTTACACTCCGGGCTGAAAACTGAGACAGACAAACAAAAGCCACAGTTAATTAATCTTTCCTTGGTCACCATGTCAGACACCCATCCTTCTGAAGAAAACCCAGAACTACATGAGCTGCTCATATATGAAAGATGAGAAATTTCCATAATTATTTTCTTCAAGTTCAAAACCTACCTCCAAAATATGGGATGGCAAAAGGTCAGCACACTGAAGGAGGGTGGGAGGGAAGGGAAGGTTATTTTTATTTGAATGAAATAAAAATATGTGGTTATCTTCTACAGAAGCCTAAGAGCAATTAAATAATTATAAAATGCCACTAGATCCCTATAAAATGCAACTCTCTCTGGGCCAGAGAAGGAACTACTTTCATTAAGAAATTATGAGAAAGCAGAAGGAAAGCATCTGCCCTGTACCCCATCAGGCCTCAATTCCAAATATTCTAAGATCAGCTGAAGAGCTAGCATGCAAATTGGGAGGAAAATTTCATGTGTGTCAGCTTTTCCTTATTTTTTTTTTAGAATCAGTGGGAAGTTTCTCACTGTAGGAGTATCACAGCTAATTCAATTTATACATATACATATGTTAGCATAATACACTTTTTAAAGGTGGCAGCTTTCATAATCTACCCTTGATTCAGCAAGACATTTTTATTCCAGGATGAAGTGTTTCAGTTCCCCAAATTCAGCCCAATCTTGCTACAAGTCAGAAGTATTGTTCTGTGATTTACATAAAAGCATTTCCACTGAACTAAGCAGCAACTGACAGATCTGGTAAATGGGTTCCAGATAACATTTAAATAGCTGTGCTAATGACACCACACAGAGATAGGAACATGATCCCTTACTCAAATCCTCAGAGTAACCATCCAGAACACTGAAGAGAGGAGAAAAAAAACCCTAATAGTGCAAGTCACAAGACAGCATGTAAAGGAATTTAAAAAAACCCAAACATTCTGCATAAAGGATGTAATCTCAACTAATTAGATGCCATAATGATCTTCTCACAATCTGTTAGAAGAGACTAGTAGTTAATAACTCCACAGATTTCCTCCAATCCTTGCTCCAGGAAGGAATAGCAGTTTCTAAGTCATTACTGCTCTGTCATCCTGGACCACTGCCAAGAATGCAGAACTTTGGGACACCTGTCAATTAACACATTTTACTGAAGGCAGGCTCATCTTCCACTTCTATTAAAAATTAGTGATCACAAAAAGCAGTCAGATCAAAACACTGCAAAATTAAAATTAGTAGTGACTTCTTGAAGGACAACAGCCTTCAACAACAACAAAAATCACCAAGAGGTGTGTGTGTGTGTGTGTGTGTGTGCTGAAGGGACTATGTACACATTTTGCTAACAGATGATGGAACAGACCCTTTCCACCCCTACCAACCGTGGCACACTCGTACATATAAAAATGACTCGTGACCTGATGGACAATTGTGTGCAAGAGTCAGATCTGAAGCTTTTCTCTAATCAAAGCTTTCTGCAGGGGTTCTCAGTCTAAGTACATGCTTCTCATTGATTTTCCTTTATCCCCAGGATGAACCACTTCTAACTCAAAGTTGAAAAATATGAAGCTATGCATTGAACCAAAAAACCCAGGTACCATACATATTAAACATCAATGCAGAGGTGCAATTACAATTTAAAGAAACCAAAAGATTTCTGAGCAAATACAATAATGGTATTTACCTAAGTTCAAAGATGATAGTGAGTTCTGAGAGAGATGAGGAAGAAATGGAAGAAATTAAGACAGTCACATGAAAACTAAAACACTGGTCATTGATTTAAATCTGGTTTGTCCAAAAATCAAAGGGTATGACCAAGGAAGTTCTATATTCAACAAGTAAAATTCCAGCCAGGACAAAATGAACCAGGAGGCTGCATGCACTCCAGCACAGGACTAAGACATTCCTGTGCTTTTATGCCAGTCTTCCACCTGCTAATTCCAAATTCCAGCACAAAGCTTGCGACAGTTGAATATTCCAGAAAAAATTAAAAGCATCAAGGAAGAAAACTGAAGTTCACACTGGAAACGTTTTTTGCAGTGAAATCACAGAATACAGGGAAGAAATTTTTAGTGTGCAAAGTGTGGTATTGCCCAATTAAACAGCAGTGCACAGAGAAGAAGTCAGAAGGGCAAAGCAGCCCAAGTACAGAGCCCTTACTTTAGAATTGCTGCCCCTCTTCCTGACAACTGTTCTGCAGTTTCACTTTCCTTGGATTAAAAAAAAAAAAAAGAAAAAAAAAAAGTCTCTACCTCAAGGTCTCCTCTATGTTACCCAGTCATTTCAGGAATAATGAGCCTGAACTTCATTAAAGCAGATTATTACACTGTCCTACTTTTCTGGTAACTTCCAATAGTTCAAACATGGGAATTTCTGCTCTGTTTCATGAAATAGGCAAATAATTGGAAAGAAGGCATTAACATTTTTTGCCTTTTTTTTTGTTTTTAAACCACAGCTTATCAATCATCAGAATCCAAATTTTAAAAGTCTCATGTAACTACCAAGACTAGCACAAGCTCAGAGAGAAATGACTGTCAGGTACTAAATCCTGCAATAAGATTCAAATGATGTCCCATCATTGCATATTTTTGATGAGCACTGCTTGATAAGCTCTTGCTCTTTCTAAAGGCTGCCAGTTAAAACATATGAAAACAAAGAAGGAACTAACAGGAAAGGCAAAGGGAAATGGGTATTTTAATTTATTTTTTATTCTATTTTTTTAACTATTCCAGGTGCTGAAATAGGATTTTAAGGAGCAAATATTCCTAGTGGTTCAAATTAGCAAAAACTAATATCAAATTGCAAAGCAGATATCAACATATATAATTTAATCCTTCTCTCTGAAACCTTACCTGTATCTGATAAAAGGCACAGTCTGAAGCTAAAGACAACACAACCCAAACATCTCCTGCATTACATCATGTATAACTGCTGGAAGGAAAAACAACAGAGAGTAAGCATAATGCTGGTGTCTCTCAATCACTGATCAAGCTCCAAAATTTGGGGGATTTATTTCATCCAGCTTGGACACCGCTCTCCTTCTACTTCAAAGGGAGTCAGAACAAATTACCTTAGGCTGCATGCCTGACTTACAACCTTCCTTGCTAGTGTTAAGAGATCAGGTATGCCCCAGCTTGTTAAACTACACCTACATCTCCAGAGTCCCTTGTTCCAACCAGAATTCCTGATGCTGCCCACCAAGATCTGCCATATCCTTACAAAGTATTGCAATTGCAGCAGTAGATACAGTCCATCTTTCACAGATAAATAAAGGTCTTAACAAACTCTTTCATCTGTCCCATAAGTATATTTCGGTGCTGAAAATAGCATAAGCTGTTCATGCTTATCTTCTAAATTAAGCCAATGAATCCTGGCACAGGCCCAGTGAAAGGACATAACATGCAAGAGACCACATCACCTAATCTATACAGCAAAACCTGCATTTGAAGTACTCAAATATTACCTTTTTAGCCCTGAAACCAAAACAGCCTGGTAAGAACAAGTATCACTGCTGATGTATCTTCACTCTTCCAGTTTTCTTCCCTTCAAATGATGAGTTTCATCTGTTGGATCTTGCTGACTTTGGTGATAAATCTCAATGAGAATTACAAGAACTTCTAAGCTGATGGTTATAAACCAACTTTGGTTTGAAGGGATCTCTGGACATCATTGAACCCAACCTCTGGCCCCAGACAGGGCTAGACATGCCTGATGCAAGACTCTGGGAAGAGTCTGGCTTCTTCTAGACATCCCCTTTCAGGCTGTTGAAGATCAGTTAATTCCATCCTCAAAAATTTTATCCAGAGTGAAGAAACCCAGATTTCAGCCTCCTCCTATATGTCTAAGTAGGATCATCACCATCCTGAAACCACTACCCGAAAAGAACAGACCTAGTAGGCTCAAGTGAGTATTTATCCAAGAAGAAAAAGAACAGATCATTTCATTGTGGATGGAACTAAAAGTTTCTAATAGAATTTGTGGTGAAAAAAGTCAGCTATTGCACAGTGGGCAAGATTCCCGGGAAATATATATATATATATGAACATTTTTGATAATGAGATCAAGGTGTCATATCTTTGAAGGACAGTATGAATATTTATTTAAGTCTCATGGGAGACAGACACTTCAGTGAGACTGTTTTTCTATCCTCTTAGGAATAGTGCTTGAAAATGAAAATTATTTTTAACTCGTGTTTGAAGTATCTTTTATTTCAAAAACTTTATTGCCATCTAGGTATCCAAGCCCAGGGTTTCTGGAACAAGCCAACATTCAATTTAAGATAAATGCATGATGAAAATGAGTGAGGCAATAAGATACTAAAGAATAACTTCTGCAGAAGTCTCAAAACCCCAAGGATTTTTGGGCAAGCTACTAATGAACTAAGAAAATGCATACTGCAAAGACATGTAGTGCTATCAAATATACAGGCTGGAGAAAAACATTAAAGCAGCAGTTAGCATTTGTATTCTTCTGACCTTAACAGGGGGGTTTGGAAAACAAATGTGTTTGCAGACAGAACCAAGGCAGTTTGCCAATGGTGGTGTGATACTGCTCAAGCTCTCAACCTTCATGGTGAAGCACCTGTGCTCCTGTGTCTCCCTTTTAATAAGAAACCTCTACAAGAGAACCATAAAGGATCTCTGTTAATCCCCACAATATTCTAGACAGGTTTAAAGAATTTCTTTTGTAATTCTGAAGCATGGCAGACTTTGGAGGGTGCAGGATTCAAGTGCATTCCCCAATACTTTACTGAACACCTGAGAGTCTTTCCTGTTACCACTGGATAGGGTGAGACATTTCTACCTCCCCTAATCTTGAGGTGCCAGCTCTCTACCCAACACATACAGCTTCTAATATACTGTTACAGCTCAGATACAGAAAATGTTCCAGAGACCTTGCTCTTCCCATTACTCTGGTTCTCAGTTTTACCACACTTCTGGGTGAGGAAATCTTCTTGCTACCTGGTCAGCCAGGTTAAGATATGATGCAAGGAAAAAATCTGTGTCTTTTGGCAGGAGAGAAAAAAAATACAAGATAGGAAACCATAAGAAAAAAATCAAAAGTACAAAAGAAGGAAAACAACAACTAAAGAAAGCCTCCATGTGTTATCATATTAACAGTAAACCCACAGTTTCACAGTCAGATATGAGCTGAAAAATGGCTGGTCATGCCTGACCCCTTACATGTCACACTGGGCCTGCCCCCACTTCCCAGCCTCCTGCTTTCCACCAGCTCTCAGAGCACACAGTGAGTCACTGAGCCATTGATCCAACTGAAATCAATTTGGTTTTCCTCTGGAGTTAGTTTTCAACTCGGATCACCAGGCTGATCCAACTCACCATGGGGCCATGCAATTGCTCTAACCCATTCACAGGAATCAGCAGTCAGGAAGTGAGAGGCACCACACCTCTTGTAATAGCACAATCTTAAAATAAGCAGTAAAAAAAAAAAAAGAAAGAAAAAAGGTCTCTCTATTCATCTGACTTGCTGAACAATCAATCCAAATCTGATCAATCTTCCTAAACATTTCTTGGTGAATATCCATTAAATAAAACCTTTCTGTCCACAGGGAAAAAAAACCCAACATGCCATCCAAAATAAAATAAGAAATATATTTTTTTCCCCTTCTCACTAATTGCCTCCTCACCCAAAATAATCTGGCCATTCTTCTTAATTGGAATGTTTCGTTTCCTCTCCTTGGAGATGATAAATTCTGTATTAGACCAGATGTCATCTCCTGCACTTGACTACCAATAATATTTCAACAAATGTAAAGATTATCCATAATTTTTCTACTACTCGGTACCCAGTTCACAGTTCCAGACTGTATGCAGCCTCTCCTTCTCTACTCCAACTCGTTTTGGATATCAGCATGCAGAGTAACATACATAGCTTTTTCACGGGCTCACAGTTGCACACACAGTGATAAATTTAACAACTGTGGCAAATTATTTAACCCCAATGGTTCCCATTTTGGGACAATGCAGCAATTTAGCATTATTTCTCCCAAGATTTTGGGTTGCCATTTTCATATTTAAAAGCAATTAGAAACTCTTTGCCTTGCCTTTCACCATCAAGTTCCATGCCTTCCAAAATTGTTATATTGATGCTGCATTCCCTGTTTAAATATGGATGGCATGCTTATAACAAGACATGAGGAGGCTCCTTTCCCTCTTTTAGCAATTCTCTTTCTCCCACAGTACAACATGGAAGAAACCAGGAGTCTGTCAATTGCCTCATTCACGTGACAACCCTTGCAGACTGTAAAACCAATGCTTTAGGTGCAATCAAGAGAAAGCAGCTGATGATCATTTTCCCTGGATGAACAAGACTTTAGAAAAAAAAGAAATGCCTGGATTTCTTTACAGATCATAATTACAGTAGACGGCCATTAACCTGCTTACCTACCCTTAATTTTTTTTAAATGAGCTCATCTTTCTCCACTTCATTTTTCTCCTCCCTCATCCATTCTTCTCCCAGACTGCAGCAATAACATGCTTTTATTCTTTCCTTTTGACTGCCAGGGCCTTAAACTAATTATTAATTGAGAATGTATCTAAAGGATCTGAATGAGAAAGTTGGAATTAACCCAATTGGCTCTTTCCCCCTTTTAGTTCGCATATTTGAACACTAGGTCTACCTGTCAGCACTGCTGAAAACAGCAAATGTGTTGTTTTCCTTTCAAAGGCAAGTCTGCTTGGGCAAAAATATGCAACAGCAAAAAACAACATGGAAAAAAAAGCAAGTACCTGGAAAAGGCCTCAGCACTGAGTGAAAGCCATTAGCAAGCAAGCTGTCTACAGTGAAATTCTCTCAACAACTTGGCTGTTCTGTAGGAGAACCCTGCAGCAAACGGCATCCTGCATTTAGGAAACCAGACAACTGACACTTCATCAAAAGGCTTGTCCTTTAGAGAGGCTGGAACGGCATGACCCCACAGTGCCTGCTGGTGCAGAGCTGGCTGCTTGCACAGCTCCGACTCATCTTGTTTCCAGTTGTTAAATTACATTAAAGGACAGCTAAAAATATATTAAATATTTTCCTATTACTTTTCCATGCGAGCAACTGCTATAGTTACAACAAGAGTAATGTCCAGGCAAAGGTTTAGTAACATGGGGGGTGGAGGGCAAAGTCCAGAAATCCCTCTAACCAATTCCTGATCAAAGGCTTGCAAATGTAGAATTTTTAAATATTTTTTTTAATTTTGCTGAACTGAGGCATTTCTTACAGTCAAAAAAGAATAATATTTACATTTGCCAAAACGGTCAAACAGATCTGAGCTATAGTTTCTTAACTCACTTCCACTGCAAATTCTTGTCTTTTTTACTTCCAAAACACGCCAGAACTTAGCAGTCTACCTGTGACACCTAAATTCTGACAAGCTCACATTGATATGGCCCTGTTAAAGATTACCCACAAATGAAAAACAAGGAAGACCCGATCGGAAAAGCAGATAATCAAGGTTTAAACACTTTGACAAAAATAAGTGTTAATTGCTGAAGGATCTCCAGGTCTCTATCGCCATCTAGCGAACCCTGCCCGCCGCTATCACACTGTCCCCTCCAAGGCGCTCCCTGAACACAGACAGGATCAACTCTGCTGGAGCCAGCCTGCCCCTGGCCAGGGATGCAAGCCTTTGTCACATTTCTATTCCCTCCCTGAAGGAAAATAAAAATCAAGCACTGGTCCATATCTCTCTACAGCTGACTGAAGAGAACTGAGCTTTCATGGATTACACTGTCACAGAATCGTAGAATGGTTTGGGTTGAAGGGACCCCAAGGAGCATCTACTTCTATGATATGACTTATTTTTAAAAATGACTTTTCCACACCACATTTAATACTTCTGCCATCAAAATGAAGTCAACATGCCAAGTTCTACTAATCTAGTTCAGAAGTTCACTGATATAGTCACACAAGTTTTTATAACAGCAATGTGCAATCGAGTATTTTTAGTCTCCATAAGGAACCCCATGGCAGCTCCACTGCTTCCACTGCACCAGCATCTCCAAACCACAAAGAGAAGTTAAGAGTCCAGGAGAGGTGGTACTCAGCTACACATCAAGTGCTTGAATCTTCCCACAGCTTCAGGGGAAAGGTTGTCAATCACACAGATGAAAAGCATCCATTTACAGGACTCATCAAAACTCATTCTCACCTACATTAAAACTTGATGCTAGGATGAGCTTTAACAACTTCAACATGAAATACATATTTCTCACTTTCAATTATTCTGCTAAGACTTACGATTGAACTGTAATTGTGTTAGTGCAAATATTAAGTTCAGTTTTCATCCCACACAATATTTTTCCCACTTAGATTTCTACAAGCCTACCTGCATTTACTCAGGTGCCCTTGACAACAGTATAAAAAAAAGGTTTTAATTGCAGATCAGAAAAGGCTATTTAAATTTAGACCATAAATTTTCCATAACAGTTACTTTTTAATTAACCTTTTCTCACAGAGAACCCAAACCTCCAGATACCTAACATTTACTTCTTTTATATTAGAACTGAGTGGTAAGAGGAAACCTATGAACAGAAAAACTAATATAAAAATTTAAAGTAATGTTTTTCCAGATCAGATATTTCAACTTAAAACAAACAAACAAAAAAACATTAAAACCAGAAAATTAAGGTGTCCTCATGTCATCTTCTGTGGCAATAACTCAAATGTGTGCAAAGGCTTGGCAGAAGCCAGCACAGGTCCAGCACCACCAGAATGTAAGAGGGAAGAAATCTTTTCCAACCAGGGATCAGCTATGTGAGAGAAACCATCTCTAATTACTCCCTAACACATTCTGTAGCACCTATTTAGGATTTCCCCATTTCACCATCACTCTGGAACATAAAGCAGGAACACCAGAATTTCACATAGTTATCTCATGGCTGATACATTACAGACAAATCTGAATAAACTCCCTGTGCAAACAACAAGTATTTCCCATCTTAACAGAGGGCAAAAGCTTAAGTATCCATAGAACAGCAGGTTTGTGGCAGGTGGTCCATATCACACATGGAGATCATTACAAAAAAAACTAAAGAAAAAAGTAGAATTCATCACTTTTAAAAGCTGGTTTGCATGCCAGCCTCATAGACAACATGAGGTTGAATCTTCCATCAACAAGCACAATACCTTATTAAAGGAAATACTAACTTCTGAATTCACATGGCTGCAAGGCACATTTGCAGTTACCAAACTTGGAAATTACTTCTGAGTTAAACAGATGTGTAAGATTAAACATAACTGCTTACATAAATTGGGAACACAACAAATGCAGTGTTCTCTCTAGAGAACTGTTTAGATAGGAAGATAATTAAAAACAAAGATGTGTTACCAGAAATAAAACACCCCAATGCAATTGAGCTGGGAATTGTGAAGTGGGTGTGCCCTCACATCACAGGGAGGACGAGCCTGTCAGCAGGGATGTGACCTCATCCATCTCCCTGATCAACAAAAGGCTGACCAGCCATCCTGACACAACTGTTCCTGGCACCTTTGCAGACTCCTGCTCAGTATCCTCTTTTATAAGGAACTAATATCAAACATCACCATGTTTTAAGACAATGAATGTATATCAGTGGTATGTTTTGGATCACTAAAGATTATTTTTCTCACAGGGACAAAAGTGATGTGGTCTGTATTGAGCCACCATCCTAACCAATAGCAAGAGTAATTCTGCCTATAAAGTCAAGTGCAACTCTTACAATAAAATATGAGGCTAATGAGAAACTTTATTTTGAGGAACAAAGAGCTTCCAAAAATAAGCCCTGATACATAATCCATTGGCTCCATGATTAACTTGCCCTATCACAAACTTTAGGGTTTCAGGCCACAGGACAGTCTGGCTACAAGCAAGCTCATCCAAAGCTGAAGCATACCACCAAATCAAAGACTAGCCCATCAAGCAGAACTACAAATTCATGGAAAATTAATTGAATTTCATTCATTGTAAATGAAAGCAGCCTTGATTTTTTGTTGTTGTTGCTGTCATCATCACAATCTGGCCCACTGAAACCAAAGTTTCACAAGAAAGATAAATTCAAGAGTTCTCAAATCAAAAGCAGGTTCAAGAACAAAACCATTCTTGTATTCAATGAAAAAAAAAAAGCAGGTGGCTTAAATTCAGCCTTTTTACATGTGTGTACAACCTGTTTAATGACTTACCTCTCTCCCTTTATGTGTCACCAAAGCAGCCAAAGGCTTGGCATAGAATCTGCTGTAGGAAAATCCCAGGCAGCCATACATGCTGTTAGCAGTGAGTTTCAAAGCTTTCTGTCTGATATCATACTGAAAAGAAACACAACCAGAAAAAATGATCCAACCACAGCCATCAGGGAACAGAACTTAATGCTCACAATTACATTCACAGCTTTTTTTATAGTCTGCAGCAGTGATGGGCTACAAATAAAGCACATTACAATCACTGCTCCCTACTAATCATCTCTATTCTACAAGGCTGATCAGGGCACTTAAGGGGAGAGTGGGAAAAATCAATGGAGTCCTATAAAACACACCTGTAAATAGAGGTCAGGATTTAAATCTGGCTGTTTCATTAACTGCTTAACTTGGCGTCTTCTCTCCACCAGTTTCCTGATTTCTTTAGGCAAAATTCCCATTTCCAGAGATGGGTCTGGAAGCTCTGGAATTTCTTCCTCTTCTTCGACCTGTGAAATGATAACCGCTGCTTATCATTTGACTGATTGAAGATTAGATTTTAATGCACTAAGTGAAAAACTTGGTGGGGAAAAAACCCCAAAACTCTACAGCTTGTATGCCAATTCCTGCAGAACACCCAAAACACAGTTTAGAACAAGCATGAGAGGGTTTTTTGCAGTGTTTAACTGTATTACTTTGCCCCTGCTGGGGGACAGGGCCTAAGTCTGTTTCACTCTTGGAGAAACACAAGGAAGGCATGGACCAGCAGCAGGAAGGTTTTTGGTTTTTATCAGAGTGTGTGTTATAATTTATACACATACATATGTACATATATTATATATATATAAATCCAGAGAAATAAATAACACACACACATTCTCACTCTTAGGTATATATATAGATAAATACAAAAATACAAAGAAAAGGACACACAGAGCAATTCTTTCTGTGCTGAAAAATGCATCCATTCTTTTATCATCATGTAAGTACTTTTGGTGTTCAGACCTGTCAAAAGGAGCATGTGCTCTGTGGAACTGATACTTTGAATGGAAGAACTGACAAAAGTAGAACAAAAACTCCACCCCAAGCAACTCTTGATTACAGCAAAACAACACAGCAGAAAGGACATACCTTCTTAGCATGACTAAAGAAACTGCAAAAGTGGAAAGGTATTTCAAGCATAATGAAAGTGACAGAAATGTGCAAAGGAAGGGCAATACAGACACGGTGAGGTTGGGAAGTTTAGTAAAGCAGTCTGAGGAGAACTGTAATAAGAAATTACACCAAAGCCTGATTAAACATCATACAGTGAGAGAAATCAAAATTAGCTGCTTCAGGTTGAAGCACACTTCAGAAAGCAGGGAAAATCCAAAGGCAACTTGAAGGAACTTACTGCCAGAACTCCACATACTTAGCTCCTCATTTCTGCTACTGTGTTCATATTTCAGTTGCTACAGGACTAACTAATTCCAACCTGTGAGCTGATACCAGATAAAAATAAAAGCCTCTGCTTTAACCTTTAGACCTGACCAGCTCAGTGCTTCAGTTTACAACACAGCTCCACCAACAAGTGTTTCAGCACAGCCGAGGAAAAGAGAATCTCCAGCCATGGATAAGCCAGAGCAAACACAGCTGCTTATAAAACAGTGCATCCAACTGTACCTTCAGGAGGTTTCTCAGTTGTGTTTAACATAGCTTAAACATCATGAGTTTTTGTGAAGCTGGTGCCACAGCTCACACAGTCACAACATCACCCTCCCAAGCCACACACTTAATTTTCCTGATGTCTAATAAGGCTTGAGCTCATAATCATATTCTTTCCTGTAGAAAGCATGAGACTTTTGCCTACCTCAATCAGGTATATCTGCATAAATTTACAAATAGCAACTTAACTTCAGGAAGCCTCTGTCAAACTAGGATGAAACCAGTAAAAGGGCTCAGAAATTGCTAGGGTGGATGTGTGGCTGAAAAGGGTCACAGAGGCTCAGCAAAAATCTTGTTTCATGAGGATACCAAGAATAGATGGAAGAGAACTTACCAAGATTCTGTAAGAGCATTACAGAAAGGAAGGTAGCAGACACAAAATATTCAAAAAAGTCCCAACCCACAAATTAACATATACATCTTTAAATAAGAAACACTTTTTATGTGTGAAAGGGGACCAAAAAAAAAAACAGTGAAAAAGAACAGTTTCTTAAGGAGCTGATTCACAGAGAGCACTCTGAAGTTAAGACAGTGTAAGCCATAAGTTAAAGCACTCAAACCTCTGCCCTTTTCTGTGCTTCTGATGACAGTCTCTGAACTGTGGTGAAGCAGATGTTGAACTCCTGAATAATCGATGGGTACAAGCTGTTGAAGTCGAGAAGCAAAATAAACTTGTCATAAAAACCTAAAACAGAGTTTAAAACAAAAGTCATAATTACTCCAGTCTCCCAAAGGACTTCACAGTACTCCACAATTAATATTTAAGTGACAGTAATACATTGTACCACATTTCCATGATCTAAATCCCTTGAAACAGCTGCTGAGATGCAGCACTGCCCTTTACAGAAAGCTGTCAGAAGTGGAACGATCCAACCCCATTAACTCACCAGAGTTGAACAGATACCTTCTGTGTTGCTATAGGACACTTGTACAGTTTTCCCCACATAGAGGAGAAACTGAAAGAAAACTTACATGTCCATTAGAGAATTATACATAAATGTACAGTCCTAATCCCTCAAAAGAAGCAGTTCCACAATCAATGTTGGGAATTTTATTGTATGCAACAACACCAAACTCCCACAACCACAGAGTTCCCACTGCAATCCCTCTGTATTAATATAACCTACCTGTTTCTAACTTCATTGAAGAAAGAAAATTGCCACATCTTACCGACTTTGGGTTCCAAGACTAAGCCCCCAGCATATGCTGCTTTCTTTTTCCCTATCTTTGATTTATTCTGATCTTCAAAATCTTCATCTTCATCCACCTACATATGGCATTTAAAAAAGTCATTATCTAGTCTCTAAAATTTCTGTAATGTTAGAGGAGTTATTTTTGGCAAGTCAAATACAAATTTGGGAGCCAGTGCAGAATTCCTTTTAAAATATATGCAAAATATGGTGTTTTCATCATGATCCTTACTAAAGCTCTCTATATGTCAAAACAGCATTCAAACCAATTCTGACAGGAAAAAAAAACTGCGAACAAGAGATTACAAAGACTTTAAAGTATTGTAATCATTCAACATGGCACCAGAATGCCTTTTACAACTGGCTGTAGAAGTCCACATTATGAAAAAAATCAACTCATGACCCAGAAGTGGTATGATTGCCCAATTAAAATGTTGGTTTTGCAAACAGAATGGCTGGGCTTGAATAAAACAAAAACATTACTACTGACCTAAAGAATATTCTGTTATTTTGTATGTTTTAGTAAGAATTCTTCTTCAATTTGTTCAATTCTATTCTGAATCATTTAGAATTCCGGTGCTACTTTGATGCAACAATACAATCAACAGAAATCATTGCTTTCAAGTTTGCTGTTGAACTTACTTAAAACTAAAAAGCAATATATCGTGAAATACAAATACTTTCTCAAATTTTAATTTGTTCACTGACATCTATATATTTCTATAATTATTATTGACAGTGGTATTAGACAAAGGAATTTTTTAAATATCTTTGGATATTTCATCCATATAACAAATTTTTCTTGAAATACTGTTCATCAAAATAACTAAATGCAAATATTAAACAACACAGATTGTCCTCTTTACTGTTTCCCCACACAGACAAGTACTTAACTTATTTTAATTTTCAACTAACAGAACAACTGAGGTTTTTATAGATCTATACTGCAATGGAAAAGCTGTTACACTGTCCCACTCTCATTATGGATTGCACACAAAACCAATGTTTTAATTAAGCATATGCTGTACCCTTAAGTTATATCTGAATTACATTTGGGGTTCCTTGTGTTCCCGCAGAACAGTAACATGCAGAAGATGGAAGAATGGTTTTTTCCTTTTTTTTTTTAATAAAAATTTTTAGGAAGAGAAAAACTGGACCCACCAGCTTCTGTGGAGGCTTTTTGAAAACTTGTTTGTCTGGCACGATGTAATCCTTCTCATGAAAGGCATGAAGCAGCAGGAACTCATTACGTTCAGATCGTCCACCCATCATTGTCCTCGACTAAAGAGGGGGTGAAAAGAGAACTCAGAGCAAAGCACAAAGAACACAAAGACAGCAAAACTCAAATGTGATACTTTTAAGGAAGTTTTACATTATTGCTTGATTAGAACATTGAACTCTCCTCCTCACGGCAAAAAATTTAACAGCATTGTGCATTCTAAATTAGTGTTTAGAAATTAAACCCACTAAATCAAACATAGAAAACATGGAACTGTTTGGAGGGGACAGTGGAGAGGGGCAGAAAGTAATAAAAATGTACCATGACATTCCCAGAGATGTTTGTTATCTGAAGAGCCAGTGGCAGAACATTCAGCTCACACATGATCTGGAGAATGAACTTGGCATCTGTCCAGGTGTTTTCCAGCATGAACAGTAAGCGAGGAGAATCACTGGGGAAAGAAGGGGCACAGCCTAGTACAGTAAAATCCATCCCCCTTGTACTCTGCAGGCTTTAGACCTATGTGCTGTATGGAACACATGGTATCTGTAACATGTGACTGATTAATTTTATAGCAATGTCTTGTAATTGAAAAACCAGCCCAAAACTCAGGCTTGCATCTCCTGTTAGTGTGCCTACACCAATGCTCCCACAAATCAATTTGCCTGATACATAATAAGCCACCACAAGTAGCTTGAAACATTATTTTATCATGTTAAGACAGTATTTAACTTTTCAAATCCCAGTATGCTACATCAGCATCCCCACAACGAATCGAGTAAGGAAATGTAAAATTTTATGTCAGGGAATCAGCTCCTCTGCTCTCCAGAGAAGGATTAAAATTCCCAATCAGCAACGTACCTGTACATATTTGGAATTTCCTCTGGTAGAATTGTTACCTTCTCTGTTTTCAAAATCTGATGGACCAGTTCAGACAAATGGTAACTTTTGCAACGAATCAGTTCTTTAGCAGAAATTTCTACATCACAGATCATGCGACCGCAGGCAGCATTCCTTTCAGCAAAACCTCCTCGGCCCTTCATGTATTACACAAAGAGAGGAGAAAACACAAATAAAATGAAATATTCAAATACTAACAAAAAACATCTACCCACAATGTATGTTTATAAGACTCAGTCAATTCAGCTGGTCACTAAGTACTCAAAAACTCTATTAAATATCACTAATATAAAGACTTAGAATTATGCCCTAAAGGAATCCATGGTACCTTTCACTCTATGTAGATATTAAAAAATAGATACTTAATTTTCACTACTGGTTACATCTTAACCCTTAAACTATCATGCTTTTTTTTTCCTTCAATCATTAGAATAGCCCCAACAAGAACCTGAAGGTGGATTTTGTCTTTCTTCTAAGGATACTTTTTGTAATAACAGCAGGATAAAAAAGTCACAAAACCACACAGAAATACCCAACTTGGCCTCCAGCAAGGACTGGAACAGGCAAGAACACAGCCATGTTCAGCACTTCAAGCTTCAGACATTATCCTCTAAACAAATATGTAATAAGAACTACAGAATTATTAGCTTAGCAGCTCTCTATGGGATGATTCACCCATCAATCCAAATTGCTTTTTCTCATTTTACAGTTACATCAGACAAAGACAGTTAGAGTAAAGACTATTGCAATTAATCTGTCATTACAATCATCTAGTTGAGATAAGTAAACTAAATTAGCCTAACTTGAAAATCGGTTTATCCTATTACTGTAATAAAAGTCTCATAAACACTCATAATTTCTGATCTGGGACCCACAAAATTCAGCATGACCAACAGTCAAAATACATCAGTGTCACATTTACAATTCCTCGGAAAAACTAATTCATTTTTAATCACATGCAACATAAAGGGCCTTAAAAGACTTAAGCAATCTTATTACCCCAAGCTTTGGCATATTAGACCTCCTCAGTCGACCTATCTTGGACCAGTGAGGGACTTTGCACAAATTAATTCTTTGAAGCAGCACTTCCAGATCAAATCCATAAATATTATGACCCTTGAAGCAGAAAAAATAACAAAAAAGGTTACAACAAATGCAAATTGAAAGACTTACTTTCACACACTCAGTATTCCTTTGCCCTTTGTGATTTTTTCCAACTAATTGATGGCATTATCTCTCTTATAGAAAGCACTTTCTAAGAGAACGTTCATCAACAGAACTCATTAGTCTTAACACTAACAATGCTGTTCAGCAGAATACCAAAATCAGCTCTGTAACTGGCTCATTGCACACACAATACAGCTTCATGCTTTGATACCAGAGATAAGGATTTAAAGTTTTCCAGAAAATTCCACAACATTCTTCATAGAGCACATAAATTTACTCTAAGAGTAATTCCTTTCTTCTCCACCTGTGAAAGTGACAATAGTGGCACTAAAATACTATAATTTTTTCCTTTGATAGTGCAACAGGAACAGCTGTTAAACCTGGGTAGAAGACCTTGCAAGCAATATTTACATATCAAAGCACTCCAGCAATATTTTAAACAGCGCTAAATACATTGATGACACTGGTCTGTAGCCTCAGCTGAAAGCAAAATGCTGCCCTGGGGAACATGAGCCAGCCACCAGGAACTGCAGGCTCACTCCAGCAGGTCCCTCTGTGCAGTGCAAAACTGTGCTGGAGAAGCAGCTCCTTAAGAAAGGAGCAGCATTTCAACAGCACTAATTAACCCAGGTGAAAATTAAACTGCACTAACACAGCTCTGCTGTTTTCAGGATAGGACAGCTCTCACACCCCCTGCCCTGCTCTTGGCATCTTCAATTTTAAGCGACTGGCTGCAGTGCTTCTTCTGATTCCCTGCCATAGGCACCAGGAAGCTTAGGTCATAGGCCAACACTGGATACCAGCTGCAGTGAGCTGAAAACATCAGGCACTACTGCTCATTTCATCATATTCCCATCACTTAATTATTTCTATCTACCTACAGAAGTTAGGTAAATACATATAATCTAACAAGTTGTATGTAATCAACCTCAGACTTAAAACCAACTTCAAATTGTCTTCAGAATTTTATTATGTGGAAGTTAGTACTCCACATTAATTAAACATAACAAAAAAAAAAAAAAAAAGGAGTGATTACAATAAACCCTCAGCTGCTAAAACAGTAGAAAACATAAGTATGCTTATTGCAAAATTTTTCTCAGATCTCATGGATTTGTATAGATGGTTATTTTGATTTACAGCATAAACACAAATTATATGAGCATCTGAACTGCAACAGAATCTTAAGTATACCAAGAGTTCCCATTTTTCTAGAAAACCAGAGTTTTTTGTTGTATTTTGTCTTTCTGAGTAAAGAAAAAAACCTCAAACTTGTTTCAGGTATTGTGAAAATACTGCCTATTTTAGCTATTATAGGAAATAATAGTATGTATAAAATGCTGTCAGGGAAAATTCCGTATCATCTTTGTATCAAACTATACCTGCTGTCTCATAAGCAAACTCAATTCATAAGGCAGTCTAAGACAAGCATTAAAAAGCCTCTAAGGGGACAAAAGAAAAAGAACAAAGCTGACCAACTGACAATATGCTTGAATTTAACTCTCAAAGTCTCAGAACTACTCACCACAACAACGTCTGGGTCAATTTTGTGAATCTTCGCAAGGAAAAATCCCAGCAGTGTTCTCTCTGTTGCAGCAATCTCTATTTTAGCATTCTAAAAGGAGCAAGAGAGCACCTGATTTCAATGACCCAATAAGTTTAAAATGGAAGCATCTCCTCTTCCCTACCAGTTACAAGACAATAACAAAGCACCACAGAGTTCTGCTTTCCCTTCTGTAATTCAAGGATTTTTTTCCTCACTCCCATAGACATTGGAAAGCTTTTCTCAGAGGCTTTTTCCCTTCCTGCTTTTGAATGCAGGTGTGGTATTTTAAGAGCCTCATAAGAATCAAGCACACCAGGAAAATGTTCCATATGCATCTTTCACTCACAGACTTTAAGATCACACAGAAATAGAGGAAAAACAAAAATAAGTTACTTTATTATTCTGTCAGCTCTCCCACTACCCTTTAGAAAGAACATCTCCTAAATTTTGACAGACTTTACTCTCCAATAAAAGAAGAAACAAATTCTCCCAGTTTACTATGAGTACAGTCAGGTATAATGAAAATTAACCACAATTTTAGCCTCTTTGCAAAATCTTTCAAACTCTCCTGCCTAACAGTCCTCTATTTTAAGAACACAACTAGCAGCAATACTGAATCACACAGAGCACACATCACTTTTTTACAAGCAACACAGAATAAATACCTGGATTTAAGTTTGCAGAGTGGAAAACTAACTAAATCATTTCATTCCTTCGACTATTTCTCTTCACCACTTATCAAAAGCACCATAAAGTTCATATTCTATAAGGTACTGCAATCAGAAGGGTAACAAAATGAAATTACCTTCTTTCTAATGGCTTCTTTGAAGTCATAAGGAAAAATGCAATCACTCGGTTTGGAAACAGCTGCAAAAAAGTGTATTTGTATTTACATACAAGTTCCTAATCATTCCCCTCCCCATTAGCAACAAATTGAGCTGAGAAAACTGGCCTCTGATTCTGAAACAGAAGCTTTAGATGAATACTGTCTTTAAGATAACCAAGTAATTACTAAATTAGTAATTAAATTAACCAAGTAATTACTAAAATTCCAAATTACTAAAGCATTAACAAATCTGAATCAGTCATAGTTGATGTTATCACTGGACATTAAAGCTATGGGCCACAGCTCCTGAAGAGCTTCTTCTCACAAGCATTCAACACTTCATCACTTCCTGTCAGTGTCTGAATTTCAAGGTTTAGCTGGTATTACAGCAAAGACACTGATGTCAGATCTTTGTCCCCTAAGAAAACTTGTTTATAAATAATTCAGTTCAGAAGAGCTGAACAGAAAAATAATTAAAGTGACAGTAAATAAATGGTCTAAATTGATGAGAAAGATGGAATACAACCAATAAAAATTACACGCATCTGTATAGAGCAAGCTTATCATCTCAAATTAAGATTTTTTTAACTAAGTTTTCAATAAAAAGTCAGTAACCAGTGAAGTTAAAAATAGGGAGTAAAGCTTGTCTGAGAGTTGAAATTTTGTCAGTTGCCTATTTAGGCCATTATTGCTGCAGTGACAGAAAGAAATAAAAATTTACATAAATTAATATAAACCCCCCCAACCAAAAACCCAAAACAGAACAAAAAAAGAAAAAACATGGAATTAATAATTTTTCTACTCAAACTGTTCCAAGTACATACCACAGAAATGTGTTTGAAAAGGAGGCTGAGGTGGAGCCTTATCCAAAGGAAATTTCTGATGAACCAGAGCTGCAAGAGCCACAACCTATACCAAGGAGATATAGAACACACAACTTCATAAGCACAAATAAGCATGACTACTATCCATACTCATTTCTTCCATCCTTTTTTAAGAGCTCCTCATCTCTATTCTCTTGTTTCCCCAACAGATCTTTCTTATTTTAACTCCAAGTAGTTGAAAAGAAGAAAGTTATCAATCGACCTCAAGGAAATAAAACAGTACTTGCTCGTAAATGATTATAAATTTGAGAGAAAAAATAATTCATTTTGAAAAACTTCTACTTTTATCAGTTTTTGTTCTGAATCTGACCAGACCCCACAATGTAAAGGATTCCCCATGGAGTGCAGGGGAGATGTGAGCAGGGCAGAGAAGCCTTGCCTCAGGAAGGGCTGCCCCTAAGCAAGCAGTCTACACTGCCAAGAAGCCAAGAGGTTTAGTGCTTGGAAGCCAGAAGCTTTAATGACTTTTGACTGCTTGGCCTGGCTCCCCAGACACTGATCAGGAAAACCCAACAGAAAATAAAGCAGAAAGGCTTTAAAGCATCTTGGCAAGCCGAGTCCTGTTGGTACCTTGTGTATGTCCCATTACTTTGGTCAGAAACCACTTATTTTCCATACCGCCACCAAAAAAAAACTTGATTCACCATGAGGAATAATTCTGCTTGAAAAATTTGCCAACCTATTAGTCTTCAATTCAATTAGCCAGAAAAAACTGGCTAATTGAATGTTATATATCCTATATGTGAATACTAAATCTCTTCTCCCATTAATGAGAGCTATGTTAAAAAAAAGTGCCTAAGAACACATTGTGGCCTGCAGTCCACAACTGAGAGTGGCCCCTACATCTCTCTTCCTTTCTGAGGAAAGATCTTACAGCAGAATAGCAGGTGCTCTAAGATCAATACCAAATTCTCATTTTAAAATGAGTTTTACTAGCAGAAAAGCCTGGTCATTTTACCCATAAGCTATGATTAGCGCTAGCTTAGTTAATTAATTAATACTAATCCATTAACAGCTGTGCTGGGGCAGTCTCACTTATAACTATGAGACACAACAGACAAAACAGAAGGCTTGAAAACATACATAGGATCCACTGTCACAGTAAACATTCTTACCAAGCAGGCCCCCTAGGCCAGAGTGTGACCCCAGTAAAAATTTCTTTGAAAAGCCCAGAGCAGAGAAACTTTTCAACAGTAAATATATTTAAAACATGTTTTATGAGGATCTTCCAAGCTTAGGAAACTTTTAGTTTATTTAGTTATTTATTTAGTTAGTATTATGCCAAAGAACAAAACCAAACCAAAATGAGAGCAGATTACTTACCTCATTCTGGTGAGTCTTTGGGTTCTGAATGGTCTTCATGCTGAAGGACATGACCACCAGAGGAGGAGGAGGAGAAAGCTCTTTAACCACATTCACCAAGCCAGGCTTCATGGCCACAGCCTCCACTTTACACCAGCTGACTGGCTGATTTGAAGGCTCTGAGGAAACAACACAAACCACCTCCATGCTTCTGGGAACCACAGACAAGGCTTCTCTGATGGCACTGCTGCACAGAGCACATCTTTCAAATGCTTTTGTCCTGGTGGGATAGTCCAATACACACACCAATCCTGCCCAATTTTTGGTAACTCTCTGGACCCTGACTTCCCAGTCAGCAGGAGCTCTTCAACACCAAATAAAAGATTTGGATCTGCATATTCCAAAAAATACTTCAGGAAGCTTTACACAGAGTCATCTGTACTGGTATCAGTTCTGTCAGTGATTGAGTGAGCTGCTGAGAGGAGAACCCCCTGGTGTCAGCATTCATACAGCCAGTTCTGCACTGGAAGTGCCCCAAGGAGACTGCAGCAACAGATGCAGCTTTTGTCCAGTATGATCGACCTCCCTATGTTCATGGGAATATGCAGCACACATTGAATAAAGGGTTCTTACCCTTTAAGCCAAAATAAAGCAGCATGACCACCTCTAAGTGCTACACACCAATCATGAGGTAGAAAGGATTTAAAACTAAAACAGCTCCACACCACAAACTTTTCCAAGTGTCAGAAAAAAGAAATAAAAACCTAATTCACAAACAAAAGAAAACCACCTAGCAGCCGTTTGGTCTCAAAAATACCTATTTGCAGAAAAAAACCCAAATCTTAGTTATCAAGAGCAGAAAGATGAGACATTTTCAAATCAAGTAAGTTTAGCTCCATATACATGACATTAGGGAAGTCATCCAACAGCAGCTGCTAGGCACTGCACAGTTCCCTCTCATTGGCACTGAAAATTATAATCTCATCTGTACAGTGCACAACTTTATACAGATATTTCTCACTCCAAAAAAGGAAGAATAACTTAAAATTTGTACTAGGTAATGAAAATTAAGCCAATAAGTTGCAAGGTAAATGTACAAAATGATAATTCATCTGTACAATTGAAATTTCCCCTACCCCCCCAATCTATAATTGTATGTGTTTCCTGGTAACCAGGTATTTCACATGCAAACCACCATACGTGGATTTTTTATTTCCAGCCAGCAGGGTCCTTTGATCTTCTGATTCATCAAGAGAAGTTCCAGGCTAGAGGTGTTGGTTCCAAAGACATGTGAGAATGTTTGTCCCTTCAGGTCTTGGGGAAGCCGAGGGCATTCAGCCTAACAGGTAACAGAGAGCAGGGAGTCATTTCACCCCACAGAAGTCTTCAAGGTTGACAAACCACATTCAGACAGCACCTTCAGTACTGAAATCACCCTCATCCCCCACAAGCAAAGCCCTAACCCACAATACCTTTCTGTAATTGAGGAAATCACACTATAGGCTCGACTTAAAAATCAGGTCAGTAATGTACAAACACACTGAAGTTTAAGTTCTTCATCCTCACTGGATACATCAGCCAAGACTACAATGTTCAATGACCACTTTAATACAGAAACTGCTCACGCTGTAAACTTAATTAGATAAAAAAACAAGGTATGGTATTTTATCAGATTAATTATACTCACTGAATATTTAACTTCTAGATATTCAGATTTTGCTGGTACATCCGGAATCTCAAAAGCGTAGTATTTTTCCACTTTCTATACAAAACAAAGGTATATTTTCGGTTTCTCCCAATTGAATATTCATTCTGTCCAATAAGAAAGCTAAAGAAAAAAAGACTAGGCAAAAAACACATTTCAAATATTATGGGCTTGATCATCTACCACCAATTCTGCAACTCATTACAACCAGCTGAAGACATTAAGAATATTTTAGTGTCTGTTTTTAATCTCTAAATGTTTTCTTAGCATCAAGAGTTTCTACAGAATTGACTTGCAAGTATACTAACCACTACCAAAAAAAAACACCTGGCAGTTAAGCAAACTCAAAAATATTCTTTAAATTCACAGCTTTCAGACATACTCATGAGAACTGGTGCTTGCAGATCACTGCAAAATCCCAGAATGGCTGAGATGGAAAGGGAACTCCAGGCATTGTCTAGTTGAGCTGCCTGCTCAGAGCTGGGTCAATCACAGTGGGTTGCTCAGGGTTCTCTCCAGCCAGATATGAATATCCCCAAGGATGGAGACTCCACAGCCTCTCTAGGCAACCTGTGCCAGTGCTTGATCTCCCTTACAGTAAAGCAGTGTTTCAGGTTCTGATAAATTTCACATGTTTCAAACAGTATCTCTGTTGCTCTTGTCCTCCATTGGGCACCAGCAAGAAGTCTGCCAGACATCTTTACTCATGCTCATCAAAAATTTATAAACAATTAAAAGATTTCCACTGCCAATGCCTCACCTTGAACTTTCTCTTCTACAGGCTGAGCAGTCCCAGGTTTCTCAGCCTCTCCTCACATGAAAGATGATCTAGGCCCTGTAACTATCTTTGTGGTCCTATTGTGGATTTGTTCCAGTAGCACACATTGTTCCTCACACAGAGGAGCTCAGCTGAACACAGCACTCCCCAGGTACTCACCAGGGCTGCAAAGGGGAAAGGACCAGCTCTTGACACTTGCTGGTAATGCCCATGGCAGCCTTGCCCCCAAGGCTACATGGTTGGCTCTTGTCCAACCTCGTGTGTACCACGATGAGCACATCCTTTCCTCCAAGGCTGCTTTCAGCCAGTCAGTCACCATCATCTACTAGTGCCTGAGGCTATTCCAGTCTTCATACAGGACCACTTCCTTTGTTTTGTATTTATGGATTCTTGTAGGTCATAAGATATATCCAGCCTGTCTAAATTTCTTTGACAGCACATCCATCTGGTGTATCAGCCTCTCCTGGTTTTGTACTGTCTGCAGACTTGCTCTGTGTGTGGCTCCATGCAACCACCCAAAGCATTAACAGGATGCTCAGCATGACTGGATCCAGTATCAACCCTTGGGGTGCACCTCTAGGGACTGGCCTCCAACTGGATTTTGTGCCAGTGATCACAACTTTGAGCCCAGTAGGGCAGCTGGTTTTCAGCCCACCCCTCTGCCCGCTTCATTAGCCCCCACCCCATCATTTGTCTGCGAGGATGCTATGGCAGGTAGCACTGACAGCCTTACTGGAGTCAAGACAAACAACAGTCACTGCTCCCCCCTGTCCACCAAAGCAGTCCATCTCTTCCCAGAAGGCTACCAGCTTGGTGAAGCATCTTTTTCCCTCTGTGAATCTGCACCAAACACTCCCAAGCACCTTCTGACATTGGCCAGCTCCCTCTGCACACAGGGGTGCATTCCATCAGGTCCCACATGTCTTTATCTGTCCAATTTGTTTAAATGTGCCTAACCTGATCCTCCTCCTCTGAGGACAAGTCTTCTTTGCTTCAGGCTTTCCTTCTGGTCTCTTGGCCATCAGAGACTGCTAAAAGCTGGACTAAGCAGTGAAGACCAAGGTGAAGAAGACATGCAGTATCACAGCTTATTCCATGACCTCTGTCACCACATGTCCTGTCCCTGTCAGCAGCACTTTTCTCCTAGTCTGCCTGTACCTGCAGAATCCTTTCCTACGGGTCTGTGCTTCCCACACCAGACCCAGCTCCAGGTGGGATTTGGCTTTCCTTTCTCCATCATGATGTCCCTTCCATAAGCCCATCCTCTAATCCTGACCAGCTCTTTGCCCACCTTCAGGCAGTGCTCCATGCATTCCCACTGCCCTGATCCACAAAAGGGCTTCCCCCTCCTTGCTATCCCAGCCTGCCTTAATCACATCCTACCCCACCATATGTCTGTGATCCCAGCCAGACTTGTCCCTGTAACTGCACACAACTCCTCCCTTTACACTGCAGGCTTTTGTGTACCAGCACTTCAGAGAGGAACCCAGGAGAGATGATTTCCCAACCATCTGCCAGCTTTTATCACATGCTCACAGCAGATCATTTCTGTGACACTACTGTATTTTTCATTTTAAGTGACTTAGGTTTCACTAGAAAGTAGTCCAGTTTGCTTATGTATCTCTAACTAAGACAGTTAAAGAAGTCTGAAGTTAAGTATCACTTCTGCTTTCCTCAAGAACAATAACAATTTTCTACAACACAGCTTGTCAGTTTCTAAGAATAACTACTTTTATTTTTCAAATTATTACAATATCCTGTGCAGCATGTGCTGAAATGCCATACTCTACCATGTCATATGTGTGTTCTGCCCTGTAGTACTTTACAAACCATCTGCACCACTTTTACATACTGTTATTGTAACTATGCTAGCACATTACTTTACTACAGGAATTCCTAGAGGCACCTTAAATTAAAAATCACATTTCCCACTGGACAATGCACTGTGTTCATCACTTTCTATACCAGACTCAGCATAATATGCCACTAGAGAAAGTTCAACAAGAAAAAACAAAATCACCATAAATGGGAATAAAATTTCAAAATTAACAAATACATGCACAGTTAGGCGAACTTGAAGTTATTTGGTTTGGGGGTTGGATGGCTGGGTTTTTTTCCTTAAATTAATAGCATCAGCAATAGTTCCCTCAGGGTGCTACAAGAGGTGCTGTTGGAAGCTTGTTACCTCATGTGCTACTGCAGGTGTAAGGCTGCAAAGCCCAGGCAGGAGAGGAGAGAGACCTCTGCTATAAATAGGAGGCAGACAAATCCAGAAACTCCTATGGCAACAACAGTTTCATGGAAACACAAGTGTAACATAACTTGACAGAAGAGCACCACTATGAAGCCAGATCAGCATTGCAAATTAACCATGTAAATGTAGATCTGAACTGCTGAGCCACAGCAGCACATAACAGGAGCAGATCAGAGCTGTGACATAATAGAAGGCAATAGCAAAAAAAAAAAGCAATAGATGCACTGCTTTTAGCACCTATCACTGGTGCTCCCCCTCCTCTTTTTTTCATTTTAATAAAAACCTCTCAGGCTTCAAACAAGTTCTTGTTGCAAACTAAGATGAACATAGTATAAAAATAGTCAGCTGTAGTGTTTCATCTGCGTTATTGCACAGAGCTCAGCTCAATTACACCAGCGTCTGGTCATAACTCAGTGAATGAATGCTTGCTGCAGAATAATCTGCCCTTCAAGTGGCCCTTCAGAGAGCAGAAATGAGCAGCAGTGATTAGCTGCTAAGTTCCTAAGTGGAGTAAGGCTGCTTTCAAATTGATTTGTGAAGACTTGCTAACTTGGCAGCAGTGCAACCCATTGAAGCTACAATTAGCAGCAGGTGCAGCAGGAAATGATAGGGCTTAAGTGTGTTCAAAGGGACAAAGTTGGGTGCTGGCAAGGCCAAGAGAACAACCTGCCTCAGTGTCTCCACATCATCACAAAAAGGGATATTCTGAAAGAAAGAACTCTGTCAGTAAAAGAACTGTCAGGGATGTCAGTAACCTTCCTGATTTCCAGCTAATGATGGAAGAAGAGTGGTTATCAGTTTCACAGTACCATTCAAACACTGAGACTTCACCTTACTCTGAATGCATTGCTCACAAGTCTCACCTGAGCAGCACAGCCATTTGTTTGAAGTCTGTCAAAACAACAACCCAGCACTGAACCACTGGCTGCACATCACAGAGCAGGAGAGATCTTCTAAAGCACGTTAGCCCTTTACCACATAGAGTCACAACTGGGTGAAGATCGCTCCTTTGGAGCATTCCTTTAGGTGAATGCCACAAACCATTTCAATTTAGAGCCCTGCACACCCCTATGGACACACAGATGCAAGGGCTGTGTAAAAACACCTTGTCTCTGGTGGTATGAGTACAATGAAAAGGAGGTTGATTGTGAAAAACAGAGTCAGGTATATAACCAGGCAAATTCAGGTATCCCAGGGGGAACAGAAGAAAAGGAGGGCACAGTAATGGGACAACCCAATTACTTCTACAATTATCATCTTGCAGAAAGCACAAAGCCTCCCTGCTGCAGAGGCGTAAGCCTGGTCAGATTTGGTGCCACTTGTTCACAGTCAAGTTTGTGCAATCTGCAATATCTGAGTTACCATAATACTATCTTTGAATACTCCTCCAAGGACCCCACTAGGAGTCCTGCTCCACTACTATGCTGTCCTTTCTCTTACCTTCCATATTACTACTGCCATACCTTCCTACTGTCTCCAGTTCTCATTACACCCTCCCAGAATGCAGTAACTACCAAAATTAACTGAAAATTACACAAGAAAAATAAAGCTGGGTAGCTTTTATCCTTTTAATAAAACTCAGTTTACTTAAGAATTCAAAATAATTTGAAATCTTACTGTTCACAAACAATTCTGGTAGGTTATTTCAGAGCTTCCCTGCACCAACTATCCTGCCTAATTAATTCATGAATTAAAAATTACAAATTCACTCTTTTGCTAAAACTCTCCTTTAAATAGCTCTCTAGCTGCTCATCCCCTTTTAATGTTTCTAGAGAGCAAACAGGTCTTATCACTATTCTTCACTTTACCAGCTAAAAAAAAATTAAAGCTCTTTCACAGTCATCTCTGGTATAACTGTCCTTTTGTCTCATCCTTGTAATTGCCATCTTTTGTACCAGTAGTCACTTGAGTTAATCTTTCCTCCTTCCTTTCACCCTTTAATGAGGGTGATCAAGTGTTACAATATTTAAGGGAAAATCTCAACAGTGTCTTAGTGCTCCCACTTCCCCATTCTTGTATTACATCCAAGGACCCACATGTGCTGCAGCCATGTTCCCAGACAAGATTGTTGGGTCTTTTCGCCCTGAGTTCTGTGTAGGCTCAGTAAAAATTTGACAGGTTTTACCTTGATTTTAAAGAGCCATCTTTGAATATTCAACTACATTACTCTTTTACCTCATTCACATTATTCTCACTTGGCACACCACGGAAAAGATGGAGGTTTCCCAAGATTCTGTAAGCAGATCTGCATCTTTCGAGATCTTTCTCCCTCTTTCCTTTCTAGAGTACAGCTGTACTCCTCTCTTTTAAAGAAAAATTTTCTTTGAGTTCTCTCCCTCATTCCTGAAAGGATTTTTGAACAGTGAGCTATCAGCAACCTGTCTTTTTATCTATTGTTAAATTTACTCCTTTCAGACTAAATTTACTCCTGATCCCACATGTAGTTATGTTATAATTAACTATACATGAAAAATAACAGAAAACTGAAAAATCTGAATTTACATCAGTTTTGAGAGAAAAAAATATGCTAGAGCAAAAAAAAAAAAGGCTTCACAAAGTACTGATGTCACATCAATTTTCCCTGAACTCAGTAAATAACACACTAAGCTACAAGTTGCTGAAAAGATGTCCTGTCTTGCATGATTTCAGTATTTGAGAAACATTGCTCACGTTTTCACTTTAACAACTGAAACTTTCAGAATGACTCTAGCTAGCTTTGGATGAGATGACCTCCTGAGAATCTTTCCAACCTGAATTACCACACAAACTGTTTTTATTTTCCCTCATTTACATATTGTTACATTCCATTCTTCCTGCATTTTTACTTGTCATCTCACTTGCTGATTAACTATTCAGGAATGAATCCTGTAAAATCACAAGATTGCCAGGATGGGGGAAGTTACAGCTAATGAAAATCAGCTTTGCCAGACTAATGACAAGTTACTTCAAGAAATATAAACTTTTCTGAGTACTTCAGTCAGAACAGAAGTACTTTTCCCCTAACTTGACTGTTTGCCATATTTCCCCACCAAAGCTTCCCACCTCTGCCCTCCCCTGTAAAAGACAAATACTCTATGTAAGTGGACAATAAAGCTCTCACACTAATTCAGTGCCAAACTAATTCAGTCCAAATCTGCAACATTCTCAGCAGTATCAGCTCTTTTCCTGCACACTCCTGACAAGTATTATCTTAATTTATGTGCAAAGTTTCCATCATAGCAACATTTTGTGTATCCAAAGTCATTTTAAAGATTTGTTGAGCAGGAGCACAGCAAAATAACACTTTTAAGACTATTGCCCATCACTCTAAGCACAGAACAGCTTTCAAGACTGAATGACAGTCCTCACTTGTTACCTCCTGCACAGCCACACTATGACAATCCACACTGAGCAGCATGCACTCTAAAAGATAAATCCACAAAGGTGAGAAGAAGGATGAGACATGCCAAGAGATAAAGTTCAATAAGATGTCTGATCAAATGCAAAGACAGTGGAATCCTAGAGTACTGATTTATCTGCTGGACAACACAATCTTTCATTATAAACTCTGGCAACATGAGCTGTTACTAAAGCTTTAGGTATCAGAACTTCTATCTGTTCTGCATTCTCAGAAACAGCTCAGCAAGCCAGTCTGACACTCAACTCAGTTTTAAAGAAGCTAATGAGTGAGTATTTACAAATGCATTGTTTAAACTTCTGGTGGAACAACCATGTTGCAGATTAACCATTCTTAAAGGAATATAGGCATTTTTAATGGTTTTTACAAGCAGGTAAATTTACACACATCAGGAGTTATACATTTGTAATTTGGCACAACCTCCTTCCCTGGACAATGTTTCAACAGCCTTCCCACCTCACAATCCAGAAAACAACAGAAAATGACCAAATAGAGTGCTCGCAAACAAACCTTGGATTTGAACTTCATGATCTTGTACTTTGGTGAAATGGTGTCATTAAATTCCTTGAAAACACTCATTATAGTTACTGGAGTCTCTGTCTCTTTGCCAGTAGATAGGTCGATTTCCTCAAAAACAGAAGTGAGGTTTTACAAATTAACAAAAATGTCAGCAGACGTGACAATAAGTTGAATTTTACTTTGCAATTATGAATCATGTATCTCTTTTTTTAGGAAGAACTAAAACGCAATCAGCCAAGAAATTCCAAACTTAGAAGATATTACTTGAAACAGAATGTTTAAAAAGCACTAAGTTCTCTAGAAATACTTCAAGACCACTTTATTTGCAAAGCAGCAAAGGGTGAAAAATTGTCTGCCTTTGTTAGCTAGGCTCAGGGGAAGTCACAGGGCTCTAGCCTGCAGCTCACATGTGATGTACACATTGTTTTTGACTTTAGCACCTACATCAGACAACACTGGCTTCCAACAGCTTCCATAGACACTGCTAAACTCCCAACCTGCCATAAGCAGGATGAAAGGCACTTATGTTTGACGTGTTTAAAAGTCACACTTACTGTTTCACGTGGCAGCAGATAAACAGTTCTCTCAATATTTTTCACTGTCACACAACAGCTGACATAGGTGTTTGCAGATTCAATCCAAACTTTGCCAAACAAAAATACCACACCTAAGGAAGAAGGGCAAAGAATTTGATATGTAGTTTTGCAATTAATCATTTCTAATCTTGCTTGAAGCAGCTTATAATGTGTTCTTGCATTGAAACACAACCATTGCTGTGTTGGGCCCTCGAACAAATCTTTCCAATGCATCAGCACATTCTAAGTTGTTTTAAACACCAGCTTTACAAACAGACACCTGTATCATTCTTCCTGTCTCTACCTCTATTGCTATAGTAACACCTGGTATGTAAAATCCAAAATGGCATTACACTGCCAGTCTCAAAATTCTGCTCTGATATTCCATTGCTGCCTGTACTAGTTTGATAATCCCTGGAGAGAGGGAGGAAGGAGAGAGATGTCAGTGAAAACTGAAGATTATGAGAATGCCTATGCTGTCAATCAATCCTCTAACATGTGTTATCTCCAGTTTTCCACTCCTCAGCTAGACCAGTACAATTGACTCCTTTTCCCTACACTTCAGTACCCTGAGATCAAGACTCAATTACCAATAAAACCTGCAGAAAAACATTCTTAAGACAAAAACTGGAAGCTGATCAGCTTTCAAGTGACTATTTTTAACAAATGAGGACACCAAAAGATGCATGACATTCCTAGGAATCCTGGGTGCCAAGACAGCAGTTGTAACCAAGGGAGACACTCAGAAAGACTACAGAGCTGGACCAGTGGCAATCGACTTCACTGTGGACAATGCCCTTACAGTACATGCACACCTTTGAGCCCAGAGATCCTGGCAATAGAACAAAATGCTGCAAACTGCTAATCAAATTATGTCAAACTTAAAAATAACACAGTACCAAACCACCCAACTGTCACAAACAGTTTGCAAATTACAAGTACAAAAAACTTCTAAGTACAACTCAGAAACCTGGCTTTACTGGATTCCCTTCAAGCTCCAAATAATTTGGAATTTGATTATATGGATGAGAGTCTTCCTACAGCATACTACTATTGATGAAAACAGAAATATCCATGCTGAGACTGTCTCAGAAACAGGGTTTCATGCATAGAATCTGCATTTCTCCTTGGCCTGGCAATGCACAAACAAGTCCTTGGTTAAGAGTTATAACTTATCTTTGCCAGCAGATCTATCAGACATAAAGGCACCTTTCTTACTCCATTAGATCAAAGATAAATCAGTGAAGATGCACTAAGATGGATGACAGAGTCAACGTGACAGGCTATGAAAAATCATTTTCTGAGTGCTTGGAATAGATGTGCACAAGACTACTTTTGTCAAGGACAGAGAATGCTGCGGTTTTGAAGATGATGAGAGCAAGGATACAAGTTTCAACTGCACAAAGTATCTTAAGAAATTTTAATACAGAGGCAATCTTGAAGATTTAGACAGTTTGAATAGAAGTATCGAGAAAGAGCTCCAATTGCAGATCTAAGTGACAGGGAAGAAGATTAAGTTCTTGTCCCCAGCAATCTTTTACTTTTTTGTTAAGGGATAAAAAAAACCCCACCTGATACAGGTTTGTTTCATAAAGATGAAACTGAGAGAGAGACCACAAAACAGTAACTGACTGCTTGAACAGCTGGAAATATTAAGAGCATGGAATAGTTAATCTGTCAGAGGGGTACATATAAACAGGGGAGTAGAAAGAAGGATACATGAGCCAGTCAAAGATAGGGCAAAAAACTGCCTGGATTGCAAAGACAAACTTCTATCAACTCTAGCACAGACAAATAAGTGATCTTAATAACCAGACTTCACTGAATTAGATTAATTTAGAATGGAAGGATCTCTTTTTAGATCATCCAGTTGAACACTGGCACGCTCTATCACCCCCACAGACAGTAAAAGCAGAACTAACTTCAAAGAGTTTTCAGAAACATTTCATGCAAAACCAAAAGAAAAAAAAAAATCAACTGAGAGATATCAGGCCCTATGCCCTGCAAGACTATGGAAAGAATAAAGCAAGAAAAAATACTAATAAAGCTTATAAATCAAAGCCTGTGAAAAGAAAGATCATGCTACTAAATGAATCAAAAGGTAAGCAAAGTCAAGACACAGGGAAAATGTCTTGCAGAGGGGAAAAAATAAGGGAAGGTTTTATTCGTTATTTCTTTAAAATGTTAATAGGATCACAATTCTCGAGTTCTCTGCCTAAGATCATAAAGGAAATTATGAAAAGTAAGCCTCCAAAAAATCATTAAGTTTGAAAGAGTCTTATGATTATGCTATAATATTTACTCTTCAGGCAATGCATTTGACATCACAGCAAATGAGGCAAAAACAAAGATCATGAACATGTTAAACAAAAAGCAGTATCAAAATTTTCCCTTCTACATTACTAATTGAAAACAGGTGCAGTCTTTATTATTCAATCCTGAAAAAGTCATAATGAGAAAAGAACACTCCTTGCATGCGAGGAACAGAAATCCTTTCATAATTATGTTCCATTCAGCAATCACTGACTTAAAAGACAAAAAAAAAGGAAAAATAACAATAGTGGGTTCTTTACAAGTAGCAATTTTATATTAGAGCCATTGATTTCATCAAGATATCTATGATTATTACCACTCCCATCACCAAGCTGTTCAGCCCAGCAGTCTCATATTTAAGTTTGGCATCCCAACTCACAATAAAAGGTGTTAACAAAGAAATGTATCTGACTCAATGCTTACAGTTTCAACTGAAAAAAAACCTCCAACAACACGTGAAAGAACCTTCTGGTAAACACACATGAAGCACAAACTAGAAACCCAATACCCTAAAGCTGCTGATGAAATGAGGGGATGGATGGGAAGTGCTCAGAACAGATGTGAACACAAACTGTTTTGTCAGAGCTGAGATCAGAATGAGGCAATTTTAAGACTATGAGAGCAGCAATCTTAATTTGAAGACAACCTTCAAGATTTAGATAGTTTGAATTAGGAGATAAGCAATACAAGACAGACCTTGTATTTTTCAGACCACCTTCCTCCCTTGACAGACATACCTTTCCTTTGCATAAAATCATGCAACTGCTACAGTACAGGCTTTTTTATTCATCCACATGAATTTTGAGCTACTTTTCCAAAAACAAGAAAGCATGCTCAGTTGTTGCATCACTGAGCAAGAAATTAACAACTTCAGCTTGCTCCTGGAATGTATAAAATTTTAAGAAAGACAATAGGTCACCAACACTGAACAGTGCTAGTAAGTCCCTTTTACTTCCCTAACTCTATCCTAGGTCAAAAGATGACATTCTTCCCATAATCACAGTGCCTTGCTCTGCCTCTTCTGTACAGAGGTACAGAAATACAAGAGATAAACATCTTAGACACAGAGACACAGGGCAACTGGATGTAATTCAGTTAAGTCTGAAAACCTCAATTTTCAAAAAAGAAAATCTGAACAAAAAGAATCAGATTAGCATTTTCTGCCTTTAGCTGAACAGTTACCTGGCTGACTGAACTGATCTTCATAAGCATCCAGCCAATAAAATCTGAAGACTTGGTCATCACTTTCCCCATTCACAAGTGGAAGGAGATTGGGGTCCAGTTGAACTTCTGCTGCTACTAGATCAGCTTCATCCTCATCAATTCTGTCCCAACACGAGAGACCTGGGAGAGAACTACTTCTGCAGGTTTTGCAGAAGAATAAAAAAACAATTAAAATTGTGCCTTTGCAGTAATTACCATTTTGATTTTTTCCAGGTCTATATTTTTACACCTTTTGTTTCTCTTTCCACTACCAAGCAATATTCCCAACACCTGGGTTCCCTCAGGTTTCTTCTGCAAAGAGGGATGGAGTCACAAAGACAGACACCCACATTTAACTACGGGCCTTGAGATACCACACGCAGGCTTTGAAAATCAGTCACCTGCTATTTCAGCCTTGGTCAATTCAAGTCTTCACATATCAAATATATCCATCCATCTATACAAGTTGCTTAGTGGGAACAAAGGATTATTTCAACAAAATTACCTTTTCAGTCATTAGATGTTCAGGTCTTTTTCATCATTCAATTATTTTACAGTTTGAATATTTTGTTATGGAAACATATGATTCAAGATTTTCCAAACATTAAAAAAAATCCAGAAACAGGGAAAAGCCCACCTTTTTTCCTATTTCCAAAGACATAGCTGTTCACCATTACTTTTAGCAACAAAACTTTTACCTACATCTATTACAAAAGACTTTCAGATTCACTTGGAGTAAGTATTGTTAGAAATTCCTTGGTTTTGCTTACTGCCATCAAAGTTCACTATTCAACACTTACACTGAATCACTTCAGTGTGCTGAAGTACATGTTATCACATGCTAGATCCCAAAAACATCAAATATTTTTCAATTAAGTAGTTATCAGCATGTTACTATTTTTAATGTAACTATGAAGAAAAAAGCATTGCATAGCATTATTATCATTCTGTCTATATCACAATTATCCCTGTGGCAAAGCAAATATGAAGCCAAATCTAAGGTGAATGGAAACTGAGAGCCTTCTTAGTGGAAGAAAAAAAAGAAGCAGAAGAGATTCTTACAAGACAGATGTCTCTTTCTTCTCTGATTCCAGCTGCTCTGTCTCTTTCTTCTCAATTTCACTGTCTCTTTTCAAGCTTTCAGCTGTCTCAGGTGTAGTTTCCACATGCTCTGCTTCCATAGGTTCATCAAAGTCCTCCTCATCAAAATCCATCATTCCCTGATCATCATCTGGAAGTGCTGCAGGTAGAACTAAAGGCTTGAATCATCAAAATTACACACTGCATACTACAGCAGTATGCAGAGATAGCACACCATAAGCATGACCATAATATACAGTATTGATAGCTTAAATATGATACTTTGTTCTATCTAAACTAGTACAATTTAACAAGTGTTTTAAAACTACTAGACCATATTTAAAGTTTCCAGAATTGGGTTTTCATTTACTTTTGATACCTTTAGTAGCTTTCTCTCCTACTGCCTTCACTATTCTCTCATTTTCTATAGGTTTTTGTACATTCTTGGTGTCCTCATTTTCAGAGACTCTGACAGATTTTGCTGTATTATTGGGGTGTTTAGGATGAAATGAAGCTGGAGGAGGAGTTTCCTTTCTGACATGAGCAGGAACTTTCTTTGATATAGGGGTGATTACCTGAAAAACATTTCCACCATGAGTTAAAAATAATCTTGTAAGAGCAAAGAAGAAAAAAATAAACAAGAAAACCTTTCACTTGCTATTTGCAGATCTAGTAACCAGGGGTGGAGGAAAAGTTCCACATATTTTGCACCATGATCCTCTCTTACTACATCTCCCCATTTTTTTCCAATTACTTCTAGTTTTGAAGACAACTGTTAAGATGAGTAGCACTGGTGATTATTTTCAACATAGGAGCTGATGTCACAGAAGGTTTCACCAATCAGATGTATCTACACAACTCAATTTTCCTTCTACAGACCATTACCAACTATCTCTTTGTATTTCCAGCTATAAAGTCCTTTCCATTTACCAGAAATCCTAACAAAATGCTAGCCTTCCATCCTCAGCAGCCCATCCTCCTCTTGCTCCAAAATCTTCCACTAGGGCAAACTTCTATCCATAGCAACAATTTTCCATTTGTTTTCCATTTCTGCAAACAATTGGTTTCTTATCCTTTTCCACACTACTTCTTATTTCACCTCCCATCCTGCTCTCTTGCCACAAGGGTCTTTTCTACTCTTTGGAAAAAGACAGAGCAGAAACTCACCTTCATGTGGTGCATTGAACATTGTAACAACAGTTTCACCTGTCAAATGTACCAGCTACAAACTTCTACTATACTACAGACACAAAACTAATTGTACTGTTTGTGTTCACATGAAAGGCAATGCAGAAAAAAGCACAAAGTTACACTGTAACACTGCTATGGAAGCTTAGGAGAAAGTTAATTTCCAGGAGGAGAAACAAAAGTCAACAGTATTGAAATCAACAAAAACACAGATTAGCGCTTATTAATAATGAGAACATTTCTTCCCCCCCTTTACCTTAGGAGTTTGGGACTGTACAGAGAAAGGATTGAGTGGTACTCCAGCAGATCTTTTCCTTTTCAGCACTATAACTGGTGGTGGACTTAGCTGAACTGTCTGAATATTGAAAGAACAGAGAAAGTGACAAAAGGAAGAGTTGTTTAGTGTTTTCTTTCGCCTTGGTTAGTAACATTTTCCTTTCAAGAGAAAGAGGGACACCAATATTTTTGGCTGATGAAGAAAACACCTCCTGATATGAAACCCAGCCCCATAAAATAATGTTACCTGAGCAATCAGCCCATGAAGACACACACTAGATTTTTTGGGAGAGGAAACAGTCTGAGGAAAACTGCCATCAATAAGTGAAAGTTTTCAAACAGTGAGAATTTCAATAGCTAACTGTGCCTTTATTGCACAAGTATCAGAATAATTTGTGCTGCTTTTCATATCTGCTGAAGCAGTAGTATTGAAGATACATGCCTCATGAAAGGCTGAAGTGCTCTTTCAGTACTGTTCCACTAGAGGAAAACACAACTTATTTACAGATATTTTATACTTGACCTTATCGACGGTTAATAACAGAAATTTTAAAACCAGTAACAACAACAAAAAAAGAGTAGCTAACTAGTACTTAAGTAAATAGAAGCCACAGTGTAATTATTTTCCCTAATCAATGCTCCACAAAATTGACAGCATTAAATTGCATTTCTTTAATGATACCAGGGGGCGGGGCGCTTATAGTCATGGGGGGTTTTATAGCCTCAATCAGATGTCATAAAGAGGAGTAAAATAATAAGAGCACAAAACTAAGAGAATAACTTTACATTGGGATATCCTATGGCCTTTACAGGGCTGAAAAAACATGTTCAGCTTACTATGGTCCAACACATTCCACCTCAGTATCTCACTACTACAGCAGTTTCAACATTTACGTGTGAGCAACCCTTCTGGTTTTAAGAAATCTTGCTAAAAGGACATCACATATTTGAGACAGTCCAACCCTGCACTCCTGCCTCCAAGGGAGTGTTAAGCTGGTCCCCTGCAGGAAATCATGGAAAGCAGGAGGCAGACAGAGGTTCAGGTTACATGACCTTCTGAAACACTGCTCCCTCAGCTCCTCCCATACAGCTCAGATGGAGATGTCCTACAGCTGAGGTGTGGTGACAGATACACAGCACACAATTCAGAGGCAGCCAAGCCCTCTTTCACTCCACAGTGACTCAAACCCTGAAGGCTGCACTAGTACAGGCTCCACATCATCTTGATATAAACAAGCTGTAATCAGGTTATAGAGGTATTGCCTTACCAAGCAATGCAGTCATGTAACATCTGCACGGTGGAGACAACAGGCAGAGAGCACACACATGTGGAATATATCAATGAGATGTGCTATGGATGAAATCAGTCTTAGACTGTCTAGTTTCACAAAAAAATGTATTTTCTTGGTGTGTTCCATGACAAATTAATGGATTAATGATTATTTCCAACAGGTTTTATTAACATACTCACTTCAGCACTAATATCTTGAAGAATATCCCCAAGTAAATCATCCTTGGACAGGTCCACAGTTTTCTGTAAGGTGAAATTGGCCAAACAGTTCTCAGTTACATGTGCAAACCCAATCAGCAGTAAATGACTAAGAGGATTTTCACAAAACACACACAACATTTTCAGAAATGCTTCATACACAAGAGATCATAATAGAAGTTTGTCTCACTAGAGACAAGAAACTAAAGTGGGTCTTTGATTTACTCCACTCCCACTAAAACTGTGAACAAGTCAGAAATATTTAAATTCAAAAATGTAAAAACTTACATCTGTGTTTTTCTTCCCAGCACTGGCCATAAACATAGACTTAATTGTGTTTGGCTTTGACACCACAGATTTTTTCACATTCTTTTTATCAATTGCAGATGTTCTGCCACCTTTTCCTAACAAAACAAAAAATTTTAAAATGTGCATTTCACGTTAAAAAATTCAATGTTTACAGGTCCAGTTATTAGCAGGGATAGATAGCCAAGGTAGTCTGCCCCTTCTACCTTTGCACTTCTGGCTGAAATGAAGCCTAGTCATCTTTCAGCTTTGTAGGAGCTGTCACGCACATAAAAAAATGAAAAGCCCTCTCATCACCCTCTCTTTGCTAATCATGTCATAGATGCCTTTTGCATACTCCAGAAAAAGGACAAAGATACTTTACATGGAAGCATTTCCAGGGAATAAAAAATGACTGTCCAGGAGTTTGGCACTAGGCTTGGATTCTCAACATCAGACTCAGTTTCTCAGTTTGCCACCAAATTACATTAAAAAATGGGAAAACCATATGATCCTAGATTCCTACAAGCATGCAAGTATTTTAGTGGTCAAGAGAAACCACCCATCTTTTAGGCACTGGCTTTGAAAACCAAGACTCCTCCCAGATGCATTTTTTCTAGAAGTGAATCCCCATTCCACAGCAGACTGAGCAGCAGTGCCCCAGTCATGCTGAAGCAGCTAACAGTGATGTGACCTCAGTTTGTGAGCCTCCATCCTCTGCATCACTGGGGCTGAATAAAATCCACAGGCACCAAATGACAGAGCTTCAAGTAAGAACACAAAGTCATCTGTCATTTGACCATATTTACCACATTTACTGATGGCAGGAAGTTGCCCATTTTGGGTATCTTTTAAAAGACCCTGGCAGGCAATCTCCAGTGGTCACATGCATGTTACCTTTCTTATTGGAAATAAGAGCATCATCATCCAGATCTTCATCAAAGATTTCCCTTCCATCTTCTACATAACCTATTCCATCTGTAGAAAAATTGTTTAAAAACTGTGGTTTAAATTCTGTCTTCTGACATTCCTGAATTTTTTACATATTAAACACTTTCCTCCCTTTAATACAGAGCAAAAGTTACAAAAGCAAGTATTAAATACAGCACTCTCAGCTGTATCCTCTATTAGACTAAATATATTTTTACATGTTTAATAAGAAATTATCAATAACAGTGCTTTTTTTTTTGGTAAAACTGTAACACTGATGACTGGAAATAAAATTTCAACAACAGGTCTTCATGGGAAAATATTTTCATTATCATACTAACAGACTATTATGAGAACAATCCAAGATTAATTTCTATTAAAAGAATGCCTTTCTCTTGTCTCCTAAAACAAATTTTAAGAATATACTAACAATAATTTATCTCAAAGCATGAACATTATGAAACCTAATTGAATTATAACACTAGAACCAAAATAACTCTCCAAATTAATTTTAACTTACCATCATCAACAATCCAGTCATCATCCTGACGGTCTCTGACCATCTTGGAGTATTCATCCTCATCTATTTCATCATAAACACCTGAGAACTCTTCAACCTACAGTTAAGGTATACTGAGGATTAACAGTTTCCATACCTTCAATATTGCAGATCATCAGGCAGAATGTAAAAGTTCCCAAGAATGCATGTAGGGTTCCTACACTGCTACACTGTTCACAACTTTTGGCAGTGATAAAAGACAAGTTATCAATTCTTAAAACGATCACAGTATACTGAAATTCAAAATCTACTGAAGCACTGGCAGAGTTTTATTTGAAAGCTACTTGCTTTATTGCTCATTTCATTACCAAAAACAATTTTTAAAAAATAAAAAACCTAGCAGTGAAAACTTGTGGCCTTGGCTCTAGTCTCAAACACCAATCTGAGCTCAACAAAAAGGAAAGGGATTTGATGTACCCAAGCAGAGTGTTCACAGAAAATTTGCATGTTAATGATCTAAGGACTTCTGGTTTCTTTACATTTATTCACCTCAATGAGGAAGTCACTTCCTGTTGGCACCACGACTGGACAATGTTACAGTATAAATGTTACACTGCCAGGTTTTACTTCCTCCACTTAAATTGAGGTCTATTTGTGGAAACACAGCATATAAATACTAATGGATTTTAGTCACGTAAAGTTCTGAAATTAAAGTTTCATATCATTTGAGATTTAAAAAAAAAAATACTTCCTCTCATACCATTAATTATGTAATTTTAAGAATTGGCCCTTCCCTGTAGCATAGTTCTCAAGCAATGGCAGTTAACAAAACTGGGTTGGTTTGAAAACAGAAAGAAACAAATAAATTATATTAGAAAGCAGAAAACTACAGCTACACTCAGAAAAACATACACTATTAAAAACACAAAAGCTGATCTGAAAGGCTTATTTTGTTTCCTCTAACTTTTACATATCTATAAACAGTGATTAAGCTGCTCAGCTCACATTCACTTTTAATTAAGAAGAAAAGATGAGGAATTTTCACCTCATATTTTAATTTTTCCCCAGCTTTGGCTTTTTTCAGACGTTCAAGTGCTTCTTGCTGGCCTCTTCTATTCTTCCTCTCACGTCTAGAACGTGATGCTGCAAAACTTCCAGACTCACTCATAGCTGTAATTAATTAAAAACAAGAGAAATTAGTTTAACAATGAGCTGTTAGCTTTGGTACTTAAGTGTCAGTGATGCATTAATAGATGACTGCAGTTTTGCTTAAAACCACAACTTACTTGGCTAAAAGCTCAGTCACAGATGGCTAAACCAATTCTGGAATGATACTGAGGGCATGGCCTGACAGGGAGCTCAAACAGCCCTCTCATGCTGCTCACATTCAGCATGAAGCTATCACCTAGATTTCCAAAGCACCTCTCGAATCCCATCAGCCTCTCCCTGTAAGAAATCCCTCCACCACTCTTTCCTTGGGAATTTCCAGCTCCTTTTATTTTGCATGTCTCCATGACAACTCAGGAACACCAGACCTGGAGAAGGCCTACACTGCTACAAAGCAGCAATGTTTTTAGGCGATGTTTTTAGGCGGTTTCCACAACGTTTGAGTGTGACCAGATTGAGACAAACTAGAAATCTGTTGACAGCTGACACCCCATTTCCTCTTCCACTTCCTTCCCTCCCAAATGCTCTCCCCAGAAAGATGCTTTCTACTTCTCCAGATCTTTTTTTCTTTCCCTTAATTTGGAGAGGAACACTTATCTGACCAGAGGGAACAAACGGGGCCAACCCAAGTCCTAGCAGCACACAAGCACCCGGGGACAAGGCTGCGGGCTCGGTGTGAGGAGCTGCACACCCCGTGCAGGCACGGGAGACCCAGGTGGCCAGAAGAGCAGGGCACTCCCCTCCTGGGGGCAGCAGGACATCGCCCTGTGACCGGAGCTGCACCCCGGCAGCGCGGCTGAGAGAAGGCCGGATCGGCATTGCTAAAAAGGGCATTTGCACTGCCTGCTGCCCCGCGGGGGAGAACAGCACAGACCGCTCTGGGCGCGTTTATCTCTGTTAATGCTCCGCCTTCACTGCCAGCGCCTCAGGCAACGCTCTCCTCTGGGACACGCGTGCTCCAGCCCCAGCCGGGGCCACCCCTGCCCGCCGCTGCCGCCTGGGCTGAGACACGAGCGGGCAGAGCCGCCCCAGCCCGCGGAGCTGCACCGCCGGCGCGGGGCCGTGCGGCCCGAGCCCGTCCCCGGGCGGATCGCCCCGTTCCGCGCCCGCCCGGAGCGGGTCCCGCCGCTGGGGCAGCGCGGGCGCGGTCCCGCCGAGCCCCCCCAGAGGGACGCGGGACCCTCGCGCGGCGCTGTCCGCCCCCACCACGACCGACCGACCGACCGACCGACCGCCGCGCACGCGCGCCCCCGCGCCCAGTGCGCGCGCGCTCGCCCTCGCCCTCGCCCCGCCGCCGCTGCCCGGTCGCCCCCCGCCTGACAGCGAAACGCCAGCGCCTGCGAGGGACGAGGACAGGCAGGAGAACAAGGACAGGAGCCCAGGCCGCCCCGCCGCCCCCGGGTCTCACCGTCCGGGCCCCGAGCGCCGCTCTCGGCCATGGCGCTCGCGCCAAAGGCTCCCGAAAGTGGCGCGAGACGCGAGCCCCGCGCGCCGCCGCCGGGGCCGCAGCCAATCAGCGGGCGCGGGGGCGGGGCCGCCCCGGGCGCGGAGGGAGCGCGGCCCGCGGAAGGGCCCGGCCCGGCCCAGCCCAGCCCAGCCCAGCCCGCCCCCGCGGGGCCCGCAGCGGGAGCGGCGCTCGGCGCCGGGCGGAGCCGCTTCCTGCGGGAGGCCTGCACCGCCGGGCACGGGCCTGGCCTGGGCTGCGCTGGGCCCGCTGTTGCGGCCCCGGTTTTGCCGGCGTTCTTTTGGCGCCAGGGCCCGCAGTATCCCGCGAGTCTGAAGGGTCTGAGCAGGGCTCCATGTGCTGCAGGGCCCATAGCCCGTACGGGTCCGGTGCCGCAGTTGGGACAAAGCCATGTTTAAATGCTTTGTCATAAATGTATCTCGTCTGAATGTCACGTATAAAATACATCTCCTGAGCTCGGAGAAGGCGGTGGCCGATGCCAGTTGATAAAGGCTGCAGCCAGGCTGGAGCATGAAGGTGAAGAATCACCTGCAACAACGTTAAAAACGGGGATTTCCCACACGATTTCCATCGACCTGTAACCCCTGAAGGGCGAATAGTGATCATGACAATATTAACTTATGTAGGAGCTGTGGTCTTCTTTTTGCATATTTAGGTATGATGCTCTATCACAAGTTTCAGGAACTTCTTCAGTAAATGACTAGAGTCTTTCAGAGGCTGGTCAGCTTAGTGACAAAATATGTTTGTTTATATATATATATATATATATATTTGTGTGTGTGTATGTGTAAATTTAACATGTAAATATAGTTTACGTATATAAAAATACATCTTTTTATATAATATATATATTATATATATATATTATATATAATATTGGATGCCCTCCTATTTTCCAAACCCTTTTTCCTTTTTATTTTCTTCTTCACTACAAATGGAAAGAAAAAAAAAAATGTAGATTCTGACTGGATTTCTGATATCTCAAGAGGCCAAGTGTGTGTAAGGCTCTGAGAAAAGACCCACCAGACTTTTGTTCTTGCATACCCCTGACTTGGTCAGGGTGGGAAGGTGGGGTATGTTCTCTTCATTTTGATGCTACAGAGATGCCTTCACTAAAATGTGTCAAGAGTACTTACATAACAGCCTTTAGCTGAGGAGCAAGGACTGTGTCCAGAAAATTACATATTTCAGTTTCAAGCAAAGATGGGAAAAGGTTTTTGAAGCTTCAATTAAGACAACTGAAGCATTACAAGTCCTCTCTTCTAGGAGTGTTCACATCTGTCTGTGTGGGCATTCAGAAACCCAGGGAAACTGAAACCCAGGGGTTCATGCTGTTTCACCACAGATTAACCTCGATATTTTGTCCAAAAACATCAGTGCTGGCTAGTCATTACTCAAAAAACCTACCACCATCATTTGTAGAATTTTGTGGAGAAGCATTTACTGCTCATGAAAATATGCAGGCAGTGACTCCAGCTTCTTGCAAAGGCAGGTGGCACCACAGGGCTCTCTCCTTAGGGCTGATATGCTGTTGCAGAAATGTGAACCAATATTATTGGGTCTGAATATACTGATTGTTTTCAATGACCTGGAGATAATTTATATGGTTCTGAAAATGAAAATTACTTTCCTTCCTTCTCCACCGGGACTCCTTTGCTTTGGTAAGAGAAATAAAAATCCTCCCAATCCTCCAAACTTACATACCCAGGTGCTAGTACAACATTATCCCACTGCTGGACCTAGTCTAGGTAGAAGCAGAAGAATGACCCCAGCCACCTGTGGCAGCTCCCTGGTGCCAAAAGAGGCTGGACACTGACAGCCAGAGTGCCCATTGCAGGGAGAGTGACCCCTCTCAGCTGTACCCAGTTAACAGGCTTAGCTGTAGCAAATGTGCATCCTTGGAAACACTGACAGCCACATGAAGAATGCCTCTCATCTGCTGTCCTGGTTTCCACCACAATCGAGTTAATTTTCTTCTTAGTAACTGGTACAGGGCTGTGTTTTGGATTCTGGGAATACTAATGCTGATAGCACACTGATGTTTTGGTTGTTGCTGGGCAGTGTTTACACTAAGCCAAGGGTTTTTCAGCTTCTCACTCCACCCTGCCAGCAAGGAGGCTGCAGGGCACCAGGAGCTGGGAGGAGGCACAGCCAGGACAGCTGACCCCAGCTGATATTCCATACCATAAGATGTTGTGCCCAGAATATAAACTGGGGGGAAACTGGCCAGAGGCCACCGCTCAAAACTGTCTGAGCATCAGTCACTGGGTGGTGAGCAATTGCACCGTGCATCACTTACTCTGTAAATTCTAATTATTGTTGTTCTTATTTTTTCTCCTTTTTTCTCCTATTAAACTGTTTTTGTCTCAACCCTAATACTTCACTTTTGGTTTTTCCCCCAATTCTTTCCCACATCCCACTCAGGGGGTGGGTGGGAGAGTGAGTGAGTGGCTGTGTGCTGTTTAGCTGCCTGCCAGGTTAAACCAACAACACCTACACACAGCCTCTCCTTCACAGGAGTGTGGCACTATTTGCTTTACTTCTTTTTTTAAACATGTGCACAATCACCAAGAGTGATGTGGGGCTCAAAATCAGAAGTTACTCAATTTTTGAACCGCAATACATAAACATTTATAAAATAAAAATATTTCTAAATTCTTCAGTTTGAATAAAAATAGAATGCCAGTGCATTTCACATTTACCTAGCCTTCAGATGCTTTGGATTTTTGAATTGGCTGGATTTTATTGCTTTTGATTACAATTAAACAATACCCTTTGTCAGCTGTCATGTGAACAGTGGCATGTTTGTCGTTCAGGTGGTGCTGTGCTTTGAACACAGTGACACAGTGAATTTCCCAAACGGAAGTTGTTGCCACAGCTCCACTGTGGGACAGCGCAGACCAAACAAAAGACTTTTTCATGGATGCTCCCTCAATCCTGACATTCATCTCTGGCCATAACAAAAATGCATCTGTTTCCCACAGTACAGCATAATAAGCATATTTAAATGTTTCAGGGAGAAAAAAATAAAAGGTGGGGGGAGCAAGGGACGGGCTTTGCTTTGGGAAGGAAAAATAACCCAGCAAGATTTGGGACTTCCTCTGCTAAAGGGTTTATCACAGCAGATTGCTTTGAGCTGATCTTTACCCTCCCTTTGGCCAGCCATACAAGAACAACTTGGCATGACCTTTGCTCAGTTGTCTTTTAAGAACAAGAAGTGGGAATTCTGGTGGTCCAGAGCCAACAAGATTCCCTTGAGGCAAGTGTGATAGCTACAGAGAAAAGTGCAAGACAAGCATAGTAACGAAGATGGTAGGCAGCAAAAAACACAGTACAGAAGAAGAAGCTCAGGAAACTCCAAGATTTCAACAACAGGTGACAAAGATGTATTTTTTGTTTTGTTTTCTCAGAGCTGTAATTTAAATATGTAAGTTATTAATAGTAAATCCTGTAAACTCATTGCAAGCGTTCCAAGATAATATAAACAGCAGTTTACATTAGCATAGGAAAGTACAAATGTAGTATCAAAACTAAGTTAAAAGGACAAAATAATTACTGTATTGAAGATTATTTTTTTCTTCCTTTTAATGACTAGAGTGTGCTTGATCTGCTGCAAAAACAGTAGGGCAAAAAGTTAAAACTTTCAGATTCAGACATGCACATTAGTTTATGGTAGATAACACTTTTGATGATGAAAAAAATCTGTTAAAACTAAGAGTAGTGGTACAAAAACAATGCCAGTAAATCATGAATGACAGCAAAATAGCAAATTCAGCTGTACTATGACTACCTCAAAATGCTTAAATATTATTATATTACTTAGTTAAGTCTGTTAAGTACAGACTACCTTTGTGGAGAATTGTGTGTGTGTGTGCATGCTACTCAAGATATGAGTGTATATGTTCTATGTGTGTGTTTCCTACAAAAATTGAGTATTTAATTATCTTACTTTTAATATTTACATTGATCTGAATTAATGAACATTATCACTAAATTAAATTAAAGTTTTTCCTTCTAATTTCATCCAGCTCTGACCACTTCTGCAGCTGCTTACTAAACTGTGCTATGCATGCGACATTTCAACAATAATTATTTAACTGTTCAGGGTACTAAACTCCTAAAGAAACTAGTTTTATAAATTGAAATGAAATCTCAAATTACTACCTTACAAGACATCTTTCCTTCAAAACTCTTCACATATAGTTAATTGACAGAAGTATGAAAGAATAGATGCTTCTCCTTGTGTTTATCAATAATAATAATGCAGACATTTATGTTAAAAGGGTAAATTCCTTACTTAACAGGCCTCTAAATGCCTTTTGTTCACTGCACAGCTCTTTTTAATTTCCTACCTGAGTTACTTGCTAACAACAGGATGAAGAGAATAAAGTTGTTATTAGGATGTTAAGGCTCTGAAATGAAAATGTGAAATGGAAAAAAGAGCACACACTAATCTCCATTACAACAGAAAAAGTCTATGGAATGAACATTCAGAGACACTTTTTTCATTTTTAAACAAACACAATTCAATTCTGATTGCAGTTAAATTACAGCAAATCCTAGTAACTGGACCAGAATTGGTGAAATTATGCTAACTGGAACAGAGAACAGAATCTCATCACCTGCTTGCCTAATACAATATTCCTATTCAAGCCTAGAAGAAAAGTACAAAATATTATCATGTATATTAAATAGGGAAGACAAGTGAGAGCAAACTCACAGAAAATGAGCCCTCACATAATTATAATGTCTAAGAATTAAGTCTGATACCAATGGTATTCAAGAGCATACAGTTATTGCCACAGCATGAAGGTCTCTGTTTTAACTGCTTTCAGCACTCTCTCTTTACAATTGCACAGAAATGAACAATTAATGTATAAGCAGAACATTATTGCAGAGAGGCTGTTACATTTCAAGACCTGGCTGAAGATCAAATGTGCTTCCATGGGTGAATATTCTCAGCATTCACTATTTCAGATCCCTTAGGCAGAAGGGAGGACAGCATCATGAGATGCTGCAGAGTCTTGTTGTAACCCTGACAGCTGTGGTGCTGGCCTGGTGCTGGGGAAGGCTGTGCTCACACTGTGGGGAAGCAGCAAGGGCCCTTGCAGCAGGGGAGCCTGGCAGGAATCTGGGGCCTTTTCCCCAGCCTGAGGACTGTGAGCAGGGCAGCCTGGAGATGGGAGTCAGGATCAGCTGGGACAAGTCCACGGTATTGAGACTGGTCTCAAAACAAACCAGAAACGCAACTCAGAGTCAGGTCCAGTGATGGTAGCCTGGGTCAGATGCAGCCCAGTGATCACCAGGCAAGTTGCAGAATGATCTGGGTTTGAAGGAACCTTAAAGGTGATCTAGTTCCCACCCCTGTGTCACAGGCAGGGACACCTTCCACTGGAGCAAATTGCTCAAAGCCCAATTCAGTCTGGTCTTGAACACTTCCACTGGGGACTCACCAAACAAGGGCATTAAACAAGGCAGGTTCCAGGCCAGGCTAGGGAGGCAGGGGCATGGCTGTGGCTGAGCTGGATGGAGACCAGCACTCCTACAGCTCAGCTCCAGCAAGGACCAAGAGCACAGGCCAGAACTCAGAGCCGTGAGCAGAGGGCAGGGGACCCAAGTGAGGCTTGGTCAGGACTGTCAGTGCCCTCACAGCCTTGACAGCAACTCCATTCCCCGCAAACAAGGTGTGTCCTCACACCTGAGAGCTCAGAACAGGAAGAGGGATTTAGTTTGTGCAGGCTGTCAGTGGATAACTTTAAGGACACTCAACCAGGGCAGGGACAATGCCTGGAAAGGGGCTACAGCAGATAGACCTAGAGGGTGTCAGAAACCCTATAGACCAGCCCCAGGGGGCTGCCAGGTGGGTTCTGAGAGGAGATTCACTCAGGAACGGGGGCTGGACAGGGGGCCAGTACAATGAGGACACCAAAGCCAGTCAGGCTGATGGCACAGGAGGAATTGCAGAAGATCCCACAGCCATGGGCCAGGCCCCACTGTGTTCAACTCAGGAAGGCCTGATCCAGCTGTGTCAGGGTGTAGCAAGGGGCAGCTGCTCCATGAGGACAAGGAGACAATGACATGATAGGGCTGGTGGGGGTGGGGGACTTGGCACCCAAGGCTGTGTCCCACAGACCCAGGCAGGGCGAGCATCAGGCCCAGCCAGGAGTCCCCAGATCATCATAGAAGATTCTGGACCTGCCTCATCATTGCAGGCAAGGTAGAAACACAAGTTAGGTCAGGCCTAGTGGTGGTGTCTCCTTGTGTGTCCCTGTTCCAGTGCATCTGATCTTGCTTTCCAACACTAGCGAGTCAAAAATTTTTAATTTCTTTCAAGTCCAGCTTTTGACTCTTCCTGTGGACACTAGCAGGAAAGTAACTGTGAACCTGAGAGAAAAGGTCTTTCCAGTTAGGTTTGGTACTTGGTCTACCTTAGGTCAGGCAAAATGGGAGAAGCTGTTACAGGAAGAGGCATTCAGATAATAACTAGTAAAACTATACTAGCTCCCAGATAGCCATTTTACAGTGCATAAAGTAGTGTTTGGCTTTAAGTAAAGTGTGTGTCTTTACCCAGATTATGAAACTCTCCAGTTATTAAGTTTTTGGTACCCAAAATATTAATGTGAACTCCTAACAATCACTCAAATGCAGTTTACAGTATGATTTCTCATGTTTCACTTGGCAGATTTGCATTTGGAAGAGTATGGGCAAAAAGCTGTGAAGGCCCTTGCATGAAACATTGACAAATGGAAAGATAAAGGTTGACAGGAACAGTGGAGAGGAAAAAAAAAGTATTGGAGACTTGTAATCTTGGAAAAGATAGCATGACAGAATACTGCTGATCAGTCCAAGAAGTTTGAAATTGAGCTGGTGGTAAAGGAAGGCACCAGAGAGATTGAAAATGGATAGAAGTGAGTGCAATACAAATATGTTCAAGAAAGGTAGTCTTAGCTTTGTGTGGATTCAAGGAGATTGGAGTGCTTATCTGGGAAGCCAGAAGAAGAGAAAAAGGGATAGAAGGGATAACAACGCAGTTTAAATGTAAATATTAAAGAGATTTTTCTTAAATTATATTTTATCTGTAACAATAAGAAGGAGGGCAGAGAATATGAACCATTCAGACAAAGTTCATACTGAAATATGTAAAGTAGAGAGATCTGTAGCATTCAGCATTATATTTTTTGTATTTCTAGCAGTAAAGTTGCAGCTGTAGTCCTGTGCTTGCACCACTCTGTAAGAAATCTACAGAGAACCCAAAACAGAGCTGGGAGGATAATGGAAAGATTATAACATGTGACCTATGAGAAATTACTGCAGCTGGGACAGTTTAGTCTAGAAAAGTCAAGAGACATGTAACAAAAGTACCAGCCTGCCTGCTGAATATCAGCTCTCTGCTCCAAATCCTCAAACTATTGTTTCAAAATCTTAACCACAGTAGTCATACAAAAGCCAAGGAGAGGAAATCTGTTCTCTGTGTCCAGTAGCAAAAGCAAGCAGTGGCATTAGTTTGCAGCAATGGAGGTTCAGATTTGATATTGAGAAAACCTTTCTGGTAAGAGTGAACAGTGTTGAGTGGATTAAATAGATAATTTGGGCTCTGGGAAGGGAAGGACCAACAGAGGTTAGCTAATCCAGTTGCTTTCTAACCTCTGAGCATCCATCAGTAAAGTGTCACTGCTGAGAATCCCTCAACCTCCCCTAACATTATTTATTCAATAAGTAAAACCTCGATGATTGAAATTAGCAAGGACAATCTAATAATAGGACATTTCCCACACGAAGTGACCACCTCTCTGACTCAGGAAGAGTGAAATGAGGACAGATACCCTCTTGGTCAAAACCCAACCATGATTTCTCCCCATTTTCTTCAGAAGTGCTTATAAAAGTAGTTCATGAAAGAGCAAGAACACAAAGAACCTCTACCAAAGTGGGTAACCCCACTTATTCAAAGCAGTGCTACAAAGCACAGATGAATGGCATCACCAAAGGCCACTATTTTAAAGAATTTGTGCATTTCAGATGATTTACATGTCAACTATATCAGAATTAATATGACATTTTTAGTTATACTCTTATATAAGACTGACTAATTTGATTCTATACAGGTATCCTGAGAACATAGATTTTATTAAACATCACATCTTCACTAAAGAATTGAGGGAAAAAAACAGGTATAAAATCACACTGTACCAAATACTGTTTTTACTTTTCATAATTTATGGACTGTTATTGCATATAGAAAAAATTGGTGGATTTAATCAGCATACATTTTATAAGACTATTTCATAAATAGTAAAAAAATTTTATTTATTCTGACAAAAAGAGTATAGTTTATAAGCATTGTGCATTCCACTGGAATGATGAACTGCTCTTAAAAATTAATTAAAGCTACAGTATCAGCCAACATTATATGGAAGCAGCCAAGAGATTGGTGTTGGAGTCAATGAAAACCTATAGGTTTTATTTTAATTCATATCTTTCATTCTCTACTTTTTTTCCCACCTACACAGGAGGGAAAAAAAAATATCAACCATTGTGGTGTTTTAATCTCAATCTAAAAATATGTGATTTAACTAATTGATCATCTCAGCAATAAGGTATCTTTTTCTGCTATTTTTGACTATTAATTCTAGGATGTCTAGAATTAGCATGACATCGATGGATACATAGATACATAAATGCAGGGATTCATGCATGCACATATACATACATAGAAACACAGAATTTTAATAAAGCTGGTCCAGACATAAACCATTCCTTTGTCTTACAGTCTTGCAGCTGACCTTATGAAGTCTTTCAGTTAAAACCTTCAGTATCCAAAATATATCCATTGAAGCAAAATTTATTCAAGCCCATCAGTTAAATATTCAGTAATTTATTCTGTTTTCTTTTAGATGCTTGTCTTTGAAGTCAAACACTATTTAACCATACAGGGTTTTTTTGTTTCCTGATGACTTTTGAACAGAAATTATGTGAGGGTCTGCTTGTCTTCATTTTGACTCAATTATAAGTAAGAAGACTTTTTCAGCCTCTCTCAGGCAAAGACCATTTTAAATGCAACTTCTGCTGTGCTAACTGGTGCTTGAGATCCATGTAGCTCAGAGAGGGATCATAGTTTCAGTTTGAGAAATGAGAGGATTTAAATGTAATATCTAAACAGATTTTTTTAATCTTTTATAATTAATTGTTGCAGTTTGAGAACTGAAGTTCTGTATTAAAAAACCCCAAACCACTAGGTATCAGGTGGAACTGGAACCCTCCTAATAACTGAAGTTTTTCCCTGTTTGGTGCTTATTCAATTCAGACCTTGAAATTAGTGGAAGGAGGATTGGGATCATGGTTTCCTGGCTTGTTTGCCTGTAATTTGTACACCCTGGGACAAGATTTTGATGCATCAGATGTCTATTAAACCCAAGCCGTTGTTGCAAAGGGCTCAGTCATTAAAGCCTACGGTGATATGTCCCTGTAACTTGTGAAGAAGTGGCAGGAGGCTGCCCGGGGGACCATGATCAGCCTGGCACAGGATATTGATTACAGAAAAGAAATTAGATGCATGAACCTCCCCACTCATGCCTCTTGCTCCACTGTTCTTTTAAAAGCTGGCTGACTTGTAAGGATTCACAGAAGACCATCTGTTGAGCTTTTCCAATCAAACCTAATTTGTATTAATTTATTTTCGAGAGCAAAGAAGACACACTCCAGCCTTTTGAAAGCTCATTTAGCCCCAACAGCTAGAAGATGCAGTTTAGGATATGTTATTCAAGATATCCAATATGTTGACTAAGATTTTTAGACAATTCTATTTGGACAGACATGACAGACCCTACATCCTTCTCTCTGCCATTATTTCAACTTCCTCTCTCTCTTGTAATGAGGTACACAATATTTCTTTTCATGCTCTTCAAACAGAAGGACAGAATACATGAAGCATTTACCAGAGATAGAAATTAAGTAAGCAGCATGAAAAGTATTCCACTTCCACTTTGAAATTCTGGCCTAGCTTAGATAGGTAATAACACTACTGCAAGAGAGACATCACATGTATATGGAAAAAACTATCATTCTGTAATGGTACATGTATATGGAAAAACCTCTCTGTAGAGAAGATAAATCAAAATGCATCTGGAGTGAATAGCACACTCTCAGCATGAAAGCAAAGATGAAATTCATCCTTTCAAACTCAAAAGAAATAGAAGGCAAGGGAATTTACATTTCCAGTATATTGGCAATCATCCAACTTGAAGAAAGTCTGCTTTCCTTTCATCTCTATTCCCATGCACCTGCCTGATCAGGGAGGGCTGAGCACTCACCTGGATATGTCCATACCTGGTGCTACACCTTCAGGACACCAGCACCAATCCCTGAAGAGCTGGCATATGTGCTTGGGTTTATAAAAGGGCTGCCTGCTACCTCTGGCTGCTCCAGTCCTAGCACTGCTCATCTGTGCTGTCCAAATATTCTTCTAACAGCATAACACTCCTGCAAATATTTCTCCTAAGAAAATGAGCTACAAATTTCAGGCCGAGTGCTGTATTAATCATGGTTTAATCATTTCCCTTGAGTATGCTTTCCATAATGTGTGAGTAGTTCTTGCAGAATCACTGATAAAGGAGCTTAGTTAATAGGGAAAAGATTCAGCTGTGAGATTTGCTTAGTTTGGCTACCTGTTTTTCTTGCTTAGCCACCTCTTTTGACATGTATTTGCCTTTTTTCTTGACAGCTGTCTCATTCTTTCTTTTGACATTCTCTTTTCTTTCTACTTTCTTTCTCATCTCCTCTTATTTACTTATCTACCCCTTTCCCTTTCACCTAGTTCATACATTTTTGTATTATACTTGGTTTTCTTTGAAGATGTGCAGAAGATAAATTCACTTGAAATTTAGGTCTCAAGGGGAAAGACCCTGAGGCACAATTCTCTTGTAACTCCTCATGGTCTGGATGGCCTTAGATGCTCGTGTCCTCTGATGAAGTCTGATTTTTAAAAACAATACTGACAGTGACCATTAAAGCTAAGTATTACTGAAATCTACTTTTGATTCTATCAAGGTTATCAATAGCCAATGGAGCCTCTCTGTTCTAAAATTTTTTTGCTTTATATTATCTTGGTCATATTCTCATGCTATTTAGGAGAAGGAAGTATGGTAATTTCACTTCAGCAGTGTAAAAGCTACACTTGTGTGTGTTGAAGCAGCTGTACATCACAACCAAAGATGTAGCCGTGGCTCCTGGGCAGGTGTCAGCCAGGTTCCATGGGAAGGGCCTGGGAACTCTGAATTTGCTATGATTAGAGCTGCTACTATTACAGCCATGTTCTTTATCCATCTCTCGGCAGAACAGAACGACGCTTTCGCCAAAACTGTTATAATAGCTCTCACTAAAAGGCAATTAATGTTTTCAGCACCAAGAATTTGGTACTCCAGCCCCGTGCTCCTCCCCGGGAGCGGAGCGGGCAGGCGGGAGCTGTCCGGTCAGCACCGCCCCGCCTTCGCTGCTTCTGAACCCATCAAACCTCACCGCGGGTGGCTCTGAGGGGTGACCGAGGCCGCAGGGCCCGGCTGTGCAGCCGCGCCCGGGCTCGGGGCGGACACAGCGGTGCCGGCTCGGGGTGCGGCGCTGCCCGCCCAAGACGCCGGCCGTGCTCGGAACGCGGTTCGGGCTGGAGCCAGCAGGGCCCTGGGGCCGAGAGGGCCAGTGGGATCCTGGGGTGCATTAGGGACAGCAGTGCCAGCAGGGCAGGGAGGTGATCCTGCCCCTCCACTCAGCCCCAGTGAGATGAGTGTGTCTGGAGTGCTGTGTCCAGTTCTGGGCTCCTCTGGACAAGAGATCCTGGAGTGGGTCCAGTGGATGGGAACAAATATGATTAAGGGACGGGAGCACCTCTCTAACAAGGAAAAGATGAAGAAATTGGGCCTGTTCAGCGTCTAAAAGAGTCGACTTACAGGGAACCTCATTAATGTGTATAAATATCTAAAGGGGGGACGCCAAGAGGGCGGAGGCTTTTGGAGGCTCCTCTGCTTAGAACAAGAGGCAGCAGGGAGAAACTGATGCACAGGAAGTTCTACCTGAACATGAAGAAGAACTTCTTCAGTGTGCAGGTGACCGGTCAGTGGAACAGCTTGCCCAGAGAAGTTGTTCAGTCTCCCTCACTGGAGATGTTCAAGAACCTTCTGGTGCCATGTGCTGTGCTACGGCACGGCCCTACCCGAGCCGCTGCCCGCGCTTCCCTCCGGCCGGGCCCATTCCGGCCCCCTGAGACCCGCGGGGGCGGGGCCCGCCCGCGGAGCCGCCGTGGGCAGCGCACGGTGGCGCGGCGGGGCAGCAGCCAACCAGGAGCCCGCATGCAAATAACTGGCCCCGCCCCCGCGCGCGCAGAGCGGGGCGGGGCCCGCCGGTTGCCGTGGCGACGCGAGCGGCCGAGCCCCCGGGCGGCTCCCGGGGAGACCCCCCGCGCCGGGCGGGCCCGGGCGGCGGCCATGCCAGTGCGTGCGGCCGGTGCTGAGTCAGGAAGAGGCATCCCCAAATCCCGGTCCGAGACCATGGAGGAGCTGGAACACACCTGCCCACAGCCGCGCCTGGTGAGTCGGGCCCGGCCGCGGCCCGCCCGCTCGAGCCGCCCCGGGTGCTGCGGGGCCGCTGGGCCGGGGGCGAGGGAGGGAGCCCGCGGGCGGCCGGTGCCGCCTCACGGCGGGTCCCTTTGTGCCACGCCAGGGAAAGGGCCAGCGAAGGCTGTCCGAGGTGGGCTGTGCCGTGCCGTGCAGGAACTCGGGGCAGTGCGGTGACAGCCAGCCAGGATCCTTGGTCCGCCCGTTAGAAACCCGGATCCACCGCGCTCCCGGCGGGTCCGGGCGCGCCCGGACACCGGCGCGGCTGCCACATGTGTGCGGGTGGCGGGAGCGGCGGCGGGAGGCGTGCGATGGTCGAGCCGTGCTACGATCTCGAAAGCTGCCAGTTTCCAGTGGTGAATGCAGAGGAGCGGCCCGCGCTCCAAGGAGCCGGCGGCGGGGAGCGATGGCCGGTCCCGGCCGCTCCGGTGCCGCTCCCGCTCCCGCCGGCAATGGCAGCCCCCGCGGGCTCCCCACTGAGCGCCCGGCCCCGCGCTGCCCTGCGGGCCGGGTCCCGCACGGGTTACTGCGCTCAGAACGGCAAATCCCGCTTTTCTCAACTTTAGGAGTCCGGTGAGGAGTTGCCGGTTCTATTCAGGATGTGTAAGGAAGAAGAGTCTCGGAGAGCTGCGGTTTTTGGTGGGACAGGAGAATGAGGGAGGGCCGGGAGAGTGATACTTAAAATAACTCCTCTGATGTTCATTGCTTAAAGACTCCCTCAGACCATGTAGGCAACTTTACGAGGATGCTGTACCCCAAGAGTTCGGGTTCTGAGAGCTGTCCTTCTTTTCATGTGCTCATTTAAAATTTGGAGTGTTTCCTTGCTTCTTGTTTAAATCTGTTATTATTCCCACCAGGAAAGATCTCTCCTTACCTCAGCATGGTATGCACCATTGGCAAGGTGGTAGAAAGTTAATAACAGCAATACATAAATGCAACCACAGAATTGTGGAGGCAGTGTCAAGATGTGAGAATGCATGATGTATGCAACAGTTTAGTACTAGAAATTAGATCACTTAACACCAGAATTCAGTCGCAGGGCTAATTAAAACATATTTAAACATCAAACTTCAGTAATTAAATTTAACACTATAGTTGAGACATTGTTCTGATTTGACAAGAAATAGCAACAGTCATTGGAGCTGACCTAAATTAATGTTTTCTTCTTGCTCATGTTATAATTAAATTCAGCTTTAAAGAAGACTGTTAATTTGTTCATGGAAGGCTTTTGCAGCTGTTTTAATAGGGAAAGTTAGCTCAGATGTAGTTGCTGCAGTGTGTTCATACAGGCTGTCTGAGATTTCTCTGTCAAAAGCTCAGATATAACAACCTGTTTGAATATATTACCCTGTATAGTCTGACATTTTAAAAGATTTTAAAGAAAGGAGTGACAATATGATACCAGTATTTACAGTATCATGCATTCTGGTATAATTTCTGTGGAAATTAAGGTGACAGAGTACATGAATGAAACAGGAATTCATTATGTTGTTTTAGATCTTCCCGAGTACCAATAATGGACAATGGAGGCATTTTCAATAAATATTTGTGGAAAGTGTGTCCTTATGAAGTGATACCACATCAGTCATCAGATGTGTGTTATCTTCAGGCTGAAAAAAAAATGGTTGCCTGGTGAAGTATAATGCAGTACATGAAGTCAGAGCATAGCAAGTGAGGCCAACAAGTGTAGTCAAGCAGTGTCTGAAGTGAGAAAAATTAAGGCTGGGTGTTCTGAAGAGTTAAAGTGAATCACCCCTTGACAGACAGTCTAATAAATGACATGGACATCAAGTTCCTATGAGATCTTTTTTAAGATCTTCAGTACTTGATCTGATCTCATCCTGTGAAGGCAGCATGTGCAGTGGTGGGCCAGTAACCTTGTCACCTAGATTATTAGTGTAAAGGAAAAAGGGTGTCTCAGGTAACATTTTAATATTGTTTGGACCTCAAGGATGGCTTTGGTACTTTAGAATTATATAACTGGTGGCAAGTCTGTGATATTTACAGATGGCTTCTTAATGCTGTTCATTGGTTCTCACACATCTCTAAAATTAATTATCTGGGCTTTCAGGTTATATATAGGCTAAGTTGAAGGAAGCAGTTTTCTTGAGAAATCACCTCAAATTTTAGAAGGTGAAAAGGGGCTGGTTCTTTTCTGAAACTCTTGTTGTCCTTTTCATTTGAAAGAGGAATTATTTCTTTAAAGCTGTAAAACTGTGAATATTTTTAATGGATATGTGCCATTAGACCTCTGATTTTAGGCTATGAAGTCTGCTAGCTTGTCAGGAGCTGTCACATTAGCACTAAAGAACCTGTGTCCTTCAAAGATCAGGAAATCAGGGGACATTGAAGGCAATTCTAGGGTAAGTTTCAATGTGTATTGAAACCTGATATTTTCTAGTGCCTGGTACTGTTGTCATTATAAATTGCCATTAATTTTTTCCCAAGACACTCTGTGCATTTTCTTAACCAGCTGGAGCATTAATGAGCATTTGTGTTGCCTCAGTCAATTCCTGTGCTCCATCTTTGACTTAATCTTTGCCTTCTTTATGCTCTCAACTTCCCTGTATCTTAATGCCAGGAGGATGTCTCTCTGAATGACCCCACAGGTCTTGGTCTCAATGCACAGCAGAGAAACAAACCCATCAGAGTCACAGGCTTTATCCATAGTGGTGACTTTAGGAGTTTTGTGATCAAGAAAAAAGCCCTCACAAATAGCCTTTCTCCAATCCTGGTTTGCATCCTTTTGCATTTATCCCTTTTCTCATCTGGACCAAACTGCTATGTTAGGCCACATTCTCATCTGCTGCAGTCCCATTCATATTTTTAATCCTCGGAATACCCGTTGTCATGAGGGCCTTCGCTGTTTTCAGTGGGATAAACATGACCCCTGGTCATATCATGCACATATTGATGGCATGGCAGTTGTCCCTGGATAGCTTTCAGTAGGCTGCAGAGTGCTGCTGGGCTGTGGATCTCAGCCTGGGAATCCTGCCCTAAGGGTTTGCCCACGTGCATCAGTACTAAAAAGGAAAGCTCTTAGTGTAACTGAGAGATACTACAGCAGGAAGTACCAAAGAGGAAGTACAAAACCTTGTGAAATGATTTGCTCATTTTTTTATAATTTATTTATGTCACTTGGGATCAAGAGTTTCACTTTGGTCCCAGGTGTGTGTAGCTCTTGAAGGATTGGTGTGTCCTTTGAAAATTACTGATCTTCACGTGAAAGAAACAAACAGGCATTTCAACACTTTGTTCAGGAAGACAGTTCCATGCAACATCTTTCATAAAAGAAAACAATGGCAATTTATAAGGACAGTGCTGCAGATAAAGCAAACCCAAATAGACATTGAAACTTACTTGAAAATAAACTTCAGAATGCACTGCTTGGTCTCATCTTTCCCTTGAACACACTGAGAGCTTCTTTTCCTTGTATTTCATGTCTCTGTCTTCCAACACAGGCATCAGTGGAAATGTGATAAAGCACTCTTAGGACCAGGGAACCAATGTCTTATTTTCAAAACTATCAGAGCCTAACTGAGGGTTAGATAAGTTGAGGGAATGCAGGGCAATGAGACATACATTTCCATCACAGTACTTAATTTAAGAAACCAGATAAGCAGAAACCCACCTGAGTTAGCTGGGGTGCATTACAGGGGAGGAGAGGGAGTAGCTAGGTAGGTATGTGGTTGATTTGGCCTGTGCTCACAGGTACATCAGGGGGTAGAGGGCAAGGCAGGAGGAATTAAGCAGCAGTTTGCATTCATTTAAAGTGACTCTAAGATGATGTAAATAAGCAGGTAAGTGCTTTTTGTTCTGTCTGCTCTGCCCTAGGTAGTGCTATCCCCAAAATACTGGGCTGTTCAAGGCTATGTGACATCCATACTACCCTTGGATGTCTGTTCTCAGGCTGCTGAAGCTGTGACCAGCTCTCATTTCTTGTGCAGGAGGTGGCACTGGGGCCCTGTGTGGAAGTACCCACATAGTTGATTGGGGGCTTTTTTCCATCATCATTACAAGGACAGACTAGCTGGACACTTCATCTATCCATATGGCAGATAAAACGTGTTCTGCCAAGGCACTGCAAGTGCCACAGCCCCTTTTGGTTCACCCTTGCAGTCCCAGCACTGCTCCAAAGCCCACATTTACTTCTGTAGTGTTGTGAGATTCAGAGGCTACAGCTTTTACAGGTCAGTAGGAATTAGGGATTTAGTATCTTGGGGCCACTGAATCTACAGTACTTGGAGAATGAGACTCAGGTACAGCTGAATGTGACAGATCGCACATAGTTTTAGATATCAGATGCTTCAGCCATTTTGTTTATTTTCTTGATTTTTTAGGAAAAATGAGACTACATTAATTCAATTTTTTTTCACTTATTCAAGTACATTTGGAAAACACTGTTATTTTTTTATTTTATTGAAGAGAAGAGGAGAACTTTTAGTGTTTACACACACTGGACCTGTATAATAATTCAAAGAGTCACTCTGCTTCTTTAGACAATTTCTTGTTGCTGCTGTTAAGCAATGAACTCAAACACAGAATCTGAAATAATTGCAAGGAAAGTGTACATGCCTTGGATTCCTGTATTTTCATCCCTTCATATTTACAAAGAAAGTTCTAAGAGGTTCTGATGCCATCCCTAGAATAATTGCAATATTTTATTTCCATGAGCTTTCATAGATCTTCATATTCATCTTTCCTATATCACTGGAAGGCAGTTTTAATCAGAGGAGCCAATGATTAATGTAGGGGAAGTTTATTGTGGTTAAAAAGTGTCCCATGCATCTGTTTCTCTCTCACGTGATGATATGACAGGGGGTCTGCCATCTGTTTTCTTCAGTGTGGAATTAAGCATAAATAAATATGTAAATAGCTTTACATTTAAGGAACCCAGAATTGCTTTATTTGACTAGATATTTATTTGGTCCTTTAGAAGTTTGGCTTTTGCTCTGGATTAATTTTCATTTTCATATATGTTGGCCAGTATATAAAACCACAAACCCATAAAAACGTGCCAAGTGAAGTTTGTGCTTGAGGACATGTAGCAATTTTTTCTGCACTTAAAAAAACCTAAATTGCTCATAGACATGAAAAATCTGCTTAGATTTCCCCCTATTACATCAGAGGACTTGCAGTTTATATACCTTCTGAAATGCTACATTTTCTGCAAAAAAATGTTGCAGTACCTATTTGTCAGGTACACAGAACTACAGATACCTTTTCAGGAATCAGAAATCATTCATAAATACAGGGAGAAAACACTACATTCTATATATTGCATTCTCTGCTTGAAATGCAATGATATTTTAGAAACAGGTTTTATTAGGAGAATATTGCCAAGTTCTTAAACTGTGCTGTTGCCATTACAACAAAGGTTTGTATCATACCTTTAAAAAGGAGTGGAAAAATACTGTAAATAGATTCTCTCTGCTCCCTCCTCAGGAGCATAGACAACATTATAATATAACATATGTATAAAGTGTAAAAAGAACTCAGCACATGCGTGGATATGGAGCAGAAGAAATACAGAATTAGGAGGCAGATTGACTACACAGGCAAGACTATGTGTAGTGTATACTCATACATCCACAATCATGCACAGACATTCACTACAGCCATAACTGTCTGTCCCAGTGTGTCCTTTGTTTCCATGTAATCTGCTTCCCTGTTTTACACACATACAAACAGATGGTATAAGATGAAAACCTCTTGAAAGGCACTGGATGAATCAGGGATCTTGTAAAGAAGCCCATCACCCTCCCTATGGGAAAATAGATCTTCCCAGAGTTTTTCTGCTGACAGCTGAGGAACTGCAGAGTATGTGTCTCCTGTGCAGGAGGAAAAAAATGTTTGGGTTTTTTTTGCTTCTTCGTAGCTCTGTTTCTGAGTAATGGTTTATACAAAATGCTGTTCTATGTCTGACATTAAATAATTGATAAATGTAAAGTATCTCTGTAAAGAAGCACAAGTAGAGATTGATTATTTGGCCAAATTCACCCAATAGTTTAGCAATATAACTGAGTTGCTTTCAGAAGATTAACCCTTGCCTGTGTTAGAGCAGAGTTGGGTTCTTTTAGCCATATATCAGGTGAATTCGCAGATGACACTATGTGAGGTAGGAGTGATGTTCTGCTTGAGGGTAGGAAGGATTTACAGAGGGACCTAGACAGACTCATTAATGGGCTGAGGACAGTTGCAGGAGCTCAGTAAAGGAAAGTGCCCTGTCCTGCACTTGGGTCACAACAACCCCATGCAGCATTACAGGCTGGGGGAGGAGTGGCTTGAGAGCTGCCCAGCAGAAAGGAACCTGGGGGTGCTGGTCACCAGCCAGCTGACAATGAGCCAGCGTGTGCCCAGGTGGCCAAGAAGGCCAATGGCACCTGGCCTGTGTCAGCAAGAGTGTGGCCAGCAGGAGCAGGGCAGTGATTGTCACCCTTACTCAACAATGGTGAGGCCACACCTCGAGTACTGTGTCCAGTTCTGGGCCCCTCACTTCAAAAAAGATACTGAGGTGCTGGAGTGTGTCCAGAGAAGGGCAGTGAGGGTTGTGAAGAGTCTGGAACGTGTCCTGTGAGGAGTGACTGAGGGAGCTGGGTTTGTGTACTCTTGAGGAGGCTCAGGGGGAAGCTCATTGCTCTCTCCAGCTGCCCGAAAGGAGGCTGTGGTGAGGTGGGAGCTGCTCCCTTCTGCTATGCCTAGAGTGAGTGCACCAGAGGAAATGGCCTTCAGCTGAGACAGAGGGGATCCAGATTAGATATTAGAAATTTTATTTTTTCAATGTTAGGGTGGTCAGACATTTAAATACGTTGCCCAAGGATGTGTGGAGTCGCCATCCCTGGAGGTGCTCAAGAGGCATCTGGATCTGGCACTGGGTGATGTGTTTTGGTGGTTTAGGGGTTACAGTGGTAGTGCTGGGTTGGAGTGGATAAAGCTCTTTTAAAGCTCTTTTCCAACCTTCATGATTCTGTGATTTTATACAGTACAAGTAAAAAGAAATGTGTAATAGACATTCAAAACACAGGAGCTGACGTTGTCTCCACTGAATTGATCAGTAAAACACAGAGTGGCATTAGAGCAATGGTTACACGGCTCTGGTCTGTTGACCGTGGCCAACTTTCAGCATTCCTCCTGGGTCAGCAGGCAGTTGCCACTGGGCATTGAGTTGCAAATGCTCCACAGCCAGTGTGGTTCTTGGTGATGGTGTCTGCAGGCTGATGATTGACAACTGGTGCTCCTTTGAAGGAGCCACAAGCTTCTTTATCCTGGAATGCTGTGTATACTTCCTTGGTGCTGGGATGTCTGACAGCTTTCCTGTCTGCAGCCATCAGGACAGGAGAACATCCAGGCTCAGGGGCTGCACAGTGCCCTTGCTGCAGTTTGCTCTTCCAGTGAGTCCTGCCTGGATCACTGGCATGCAGAGCTCCTCCCATCTCCTTCTGGCTGTGCCAGGGGAGCAGGCTCAGGTGGATGACTTCCCAAGGGTCACATTTCACTTCTAGCTGGTGTTCATGGAGGTTGAGGTGCTTCATTGGCAACTCTTTCACTTGAACTCTGCTTAACTTGGGGCCCATCCTACCTCTAGGGATGATTTTGTTTTCTAAATAATGTGTTCCAGTTCAGTCAGAAGTCATGGCTGTCATGCAGGAATCTTGTCACAAAATTCTTTGGCCTTTTGCAAATATTACACTCAATTACGTAATAGTTGTTCTAGTTTCATAATCTATGAATCTCTACATATATACATCATTATGCTTCTTGAAAAGGCAGTGGAAGCTGCTTTTCTTCTGCAGTATCTTCAATTTGTAATTACATCTTGCACTTAATAATTACTTAATACTAATGATGAGCAAAGTATATTTGATTGAAGATTAAGCCCAGAAAGAGCAACAAAGTTAATTTGAAATGTTTGCAAACAGAATGCTGAAGTTACTGTTCCTATGAGGTTAGTTTGCCATATTTTAGTTTACATCCACCTTCCTGAGTCAGCAGAAGTCTGAGAGAAGAGGATAGACTTTTTTCTATACTGGCATTGATAGTAGAATAGTTTGTAAAAAGTTTACTAGGAGACAACCACCAGTAACATTCAATTACAACTTAAATGCTCATAAATTTAGGCTACTGACCCAAAGAGGTAGGAGACAACATAGTTTTCCTTTTTGACAGTGTTTGCTCCCTGAACCTTTAAGAGAAGACTTGGTAGGTCCTTAACGTGGCCTTTCCACTTACAAAAAGTGTTCATACCTCAGAAACTTGGCACGTATACTTACTTTTCAGTAGTTTTGATTGGGCTTTTTCTTAAATATTCCTTGAACTGATGTCATTGTTTCCTGCTCTGTAATTATTGTTTCCCAACATCAGGAGCAGGTTCCCAAAATAATTGTTCCTCATATGAGTAGACCTTACCCACGTTATTTGTTCCAGTGAAATCACTTACCTGTTTTAAATCCTGCCTCTGAGACAGAAGGTGGTTACAGCATCAGACCTCCCACAGAATTTCCCTGCCAGTTTCATTCTTTCATTAGCACAGGCCCAGCCTGCTTTATCAGGTGTTGCCTCTGTAGCTGTGCATGATTGGAAATTTCATTGATCTTTGTTGATGGCAAAATCTTAGATGACAATGCAACTTCACCAAGAGGAGGAGAGAAGGTACTGTAGTTGCATGAATTAAAAAAAAAAAGCAGTAGTCCCTTCCATTAGATGTATTTCCTGCAGTCACCCTGCAGGCAGAGGTATAAAGGCAGGTGCATTATGTCTTGGATGGGTCTACATTTACCTACTTAAAAGAATGTTTCTGTCTTCCTTGCTTCTGTGTAAAAAACCCAGCCCAACTACCAAACACAGAGAAGCAAGCAAGCAATAACACAACAGGCTGTAATCAAAAGAGAGCGTGTGGAGGTGCTTGTGTCCTTGACCTTGTTATTTCAGGACTCCTCTTTCTCTACAAATCACCATCAACTTTCCTTTTAATCATTAGAAAGACAAGCATGAGTGTTTATCTTATTCCTAGGAGCTAAGTTAAAGGGCTACAGTAACTTAAGAGACTGTGAAGAGAGATAATAAAAAGGCAGCTTCAAGATACACCTGAAAATAAGGTGCTTCTAGCTGTCATGTGGGGTTTCTTCATGAAGTGTCCTGGCCCCAGAGCCAGCTCAGGGATGCCAACCACACTGTGGTCTTCTCACCAGATAGAGCTGTGGGTTACAAAGACATTGCTGGTGCATGTGGGGCTGTGAGGTGCTTGCTGGGAAAGCCCCCATTATCCACCTTACATCTTTTAGTGTTCTGATGTTTACTGAGTATCATTCAGTTCTTCTGCAAATTTCCTAGAAAGCAAGTAAGACACTATTTAAACTTCTCATAGAATGAACAGCTTCTGATATGCAAGGGTTACAAATATGATGATTTCCTGTACCCTCATTTTACTGAATGCTGTGTCTTAATTTCCAGGAAACAATACTCTTATTGCAAGAGCTTTTTATCATCTTCTGAAGTAAATATCATTAATAAGTCCTAGTATAACAATGACTTCTCCATTTGTGACATGTGATAAGCTTTCTCTCACATATTACTACAGGATGATGCAGGTCTCAGGAGCTTACCTTGGTCCAAAATACAAGGCTAATTTCCCTTGCTAGAGTAATTGCAAAATGTAAATGCCTAGAATATGAGGAAGGCAGAGATGAAGGGAAAACCTATCAGAGAAAGACAAAGTCTTTGTCTAACCATATGATTGTTGGCAGAACTATAGCAAACTTCCAAAAGAAATTTAATGGATTAACCAAAATGAAAAGCTGCTATATACATTATTTGCTGTTTTCTCACAATTCTAATTCTTACCATCAAGAAACTGGAAAGAATACAAGTAATTATATATACAAACTGAAAAGGTTTGATAAATTATTTCTGGGTTTTAATAATTTCTTGAAATATTTTCTCTTATGGGCTTTTATACAAACCAAATGGTCTCATTTTACTCATAAGATGTTTTTCTTAAGCTTAGCAATAATTTTTCTAGGACAGATAAAATAAAATAGTAGTGAGTAGTCATTTGGAAGCTATTGCTATAGCTTTCATCTGTCAGCACATGGTGTTTATGCTTTTCTCTGTTCAGTTTTGACAGAATATGGCTGATTTTAATATATTGCATGTGATGTATTTTCATATCTAGTAACTGTGAGATCAGAGAGTAGAGGGAATATTGACAGGTCTGGTTCTAAGCCCTGATCTGTAAAGTGAGCTTTAATGACAAATATTTATAAAAGCTGGACCGATGGGAAGCTGATAGAGGTTGTTCTCCATTGAGCAGAGACTGAAAGAAAAATCTCAGTGTTACAAAGGTGGTTACATGGATGAAAAGCACCACAGTGTTTGCCTGGGGGGAAAAAGAGATATCTTCCTGCAAACCAGGTCTATTTTCTTCAAATAACCTTCAAGGAAACAACCTCTGCCAAGCTAGGAGCTGATTACCAGTTGCAGGGCTCAGACCATAGCCATTATTGTTTTAACATTTCTGCCTTCCTCTTTATCTCAGCAGGAACCAGGCTGTATGGACTGCCGTGTAACTTGACTTTTCTTGGAGATATAAAGACAGATTAGCACCCAGCAATAGCAAAGCCAGAAGCAAAAAGACAGTATTTAGAAAATAAAGGAAAGAGCTGGCACTGTATGATTATGTGTAATGTTCTACACTGTGCAGCGTGGGTGGCCTGATGAACAGTTCCCCTCCATGAAACCCAGACAGAAACTTGGGCTTGGTAATAGTTTCTCCATTTTTAACCTTGTCTATGCAGAGGTGCTGTGATTTTCATCATGAAGATGCTAATGATGATGATTTCCTTTAACATTTGAGAGTATGGGAAAAAAATAAGGAAAGAAAAATGGAAAGGAAAAGAAAGAAACCTACATAAAATTGCATTACTTGTAGTAAACAAAATGAATAGCAAATCAGCAGAAAGAACTTGATCTGAATCTTTAAGTCTTTGTTGTTGTTTTACTACTCTAAACTTGATCTGAATCTTTAAGTCTTTGTTGTTGTTTTACTACTGTCGTCTGAGCTTTCCATGCAACAAACCAGTGAGCCCAGAGATCAGCCAGCAATTAGGCATGACATGCCCTAAAGTCTCTCAGGGATACTAAAGAATGCTAAATGCTCGTGATTAATCATTCAGCATCAAAAATCTGAAAAACTGTGTAAAGGCAGAAATGGATGCTGTTATGATCATCCATGGGTACTCAAACTGGTGTGACAACTGTACATCAAATGGTCACTGTCAAAACCCAACCAAGCCACAGCTGCACAGCCATGACCTCCCAGTTAAATCAAGTGACAGATTTCCTTCAGCTTTTCTCAACCACCACTTCATTTCAAAAACAAAGCAAACCAAAACTCAGTTATGTTTTTGTAAAGATTTCAAGCCAAAAGCTGTAGAAGCTGTTTTTCCTATCAGACTATATGGCAGATAATAAATACCTGAGGGTCTGATGGCTGATAACTTCCTACATAGACATGGGCAGAAAATACAAATTCAGTAATCAAGTTTCCTGACAGATAATGCCATGTCAGTCTTCACACATCCTCACACTGTCTCATGTATCTTTAGGTTATAAGCTCCTCAGAGCAAGTACCCTTGTGGTGCTCTGATCACAGGTAGAGTGTTTTAGTACTATTACAGAATGTGTCAGACCAGAAAGGAGTTGCAGCTCAATCAGCTCTTGTTAAATGGGACTTAAGGTTGCATCCTTGCCTTTATTTTGAATGGCTCCTCAAAATTATAGGAGATTCTGACTAAAACCACAACAAAAAAACCTCCACTGCCAATTATTTGTACTGATGCCAATGGCAGGAAAGGGTGCTTGTTAAGAGGTGGCTCATTTGCAGCTTTCTAAGTCCCAAGTAGTTTTTCCAGCTATTACTTACAGGTAACAGAATACATTTTTCCTTAGGCCTTCAGAGTCACTGAGAAGTGTTAAGCTGCTCACACCATCCAACCTGACTTTGTTCTGCAAACAAAAAAATTGTGTGCCTTCACCCACCTCAAAGATGACCAAGCTTCTCTAACAAGAGACAAAGAATTCAGTCACATGACATGTTTAAAAAGCTTTATTTTCCTCACCATTGTACCTTGTGTGAATTGTGTGTGCTCAGGGGTGGCCAAAAAGCAAAAATCCCCAGAGAACAAACCGGCATGAAGTCTGGTTACAGCATTCTGCCAGAATGAAAGGGTTCTTTTATAACTGCTTGGTGGTGAAAATAAATTTAATTTCTTTGTGCTTTTTCCTCCTCCCAGACTCTGACGGCACCTGCTCCATTCGCTGATGAAACAAGCTGTCAGTGCCAAGCACCCCATGAGAAGTTGACCATTGCACAAGCGCGCCGGGGAACACCAGGTATGTGGAAAGAGCTACATCCACAGGCCATGGGCACTCCCAAAGCACTGCTTCTTCCATACAAACATCAATTAATGATTATTTGTGCCTTCTACTCAAAAGCAAAAGCCTAATGTCTAGTGCTATCGGGTAATGGAGAAGAAACCAGCAACTACAGTTCTCTTAGAAAAACAACAAGAAAAAACATTTCAAGTTAGAGTTTGATGTATTTGTGGATGTTGGTTGGAAGGAGGGCTTGCCAGCCCACTCCAGCCAGTATGAAAATTGTGTTATGTAGTAGCTACCTTCTGGATTCTCATCTCTGGAAAACTTTTCTTTCACTGATGTTCCTGATGATCACATCAGACCTTCAGTGGCCTTAAAGGTTACTTGCCAATTTCTTTGTCTGGGCATCTGTGATTGGACTGGGGAAGCAGGATGATTTCACATGAAGTCCCAAATGTATTCTTCAGCCCCCCCATATTTGAAGAGCTTATTTTTTAAAAGGCTCTGTTGACTTACTCTACTTATTTAAAATAAGCTTTCAAAGTATGTCCACATTATAGGAGCAAGCTGCAGCTTTCCAGTCAGCTGTGCAAGGAACAGTGCTCTCTCTCCCATGGACCCTTGGATGTCCTGACTGCAGAGACATCTCTCTGCTGTCACTGAAACACAGTCCATGGAGGTTTGAGCTCTGTTGGTTTCATCTCCACTGTGCTTTTGCTTGGAGGTGGCAAAGCATGTCATTTGAGAAAGCAAGTCCTTTTTCATTCTGGAGGCTGCTGCTGAAGGTGCTGTACAGAAAGATTTATAAGAGTGATAGCATGAGAAAGAGAAGTTATAGGCTCATTAGAGAGAAGAACTTGGGGAAAGTCTGGAAAAAGTGAAGTAAAAGGTTTGCATAGAGGAGGTAAGCAATTGATTTTTATAGCAGTAAGCTGTGGAAAAAGTCAAGGCAAGAGGGAAGGAAAGGGAAATGATGGGAAAAATCCATAAGGCATATCTGATTAGAAAGGCAGAGAGAAAAGAACAAGACATATGGTGGAACTCTGAATGAGGTAGAAAGATGACATTTTTGCTAAATTAGAATATGGGGATGATGGATGATAATAAATAGGGTAAGTCTGAGAGAAAACAGCAGAGAGTACAAAGAACAAGTAATGTGCAGTATCAAAAACTGCAGGTTCACCTGTGGGGCTTTTGAATATCAGAACTGGGGTAAATCTGTGCAATCATCTGATCTGGGAACAAAATGCCATCCAGGAGAATTAAGTGCAACTTGTTTGAGATCTGAAAAATCACTGTTGTGTTTCTTTTTCCACAGTTGACAGACCTGTCAGAGTGTATGCAGATGGAATATTTGACCTCTTCCACGCTGGCCATGCTAGAGCTCTTATGCAAGCCAAAACTCTATTCCCAAATAGCTACTTATTAGTAGGAGGTAAGATCAGAGTTATTTATTGCACTGGATTTTTGCTTCTGTGCTTCACTATCAGAAAGTTATTGCTGTGCTCCCACCCCCAGCTGTTTATACACTATGACTTGAATGCTGCTTTCACTCAGGGGCTTTCTATAGGTGATTTGCCTTGAATTACATCTTACAATTGCATCAATTAAAGTAAAAGTCAAATTCTGCCCTCAGCAGCACAGGCACAATTCCCATTCTAGTTAAAGCAGGTGCCTGCATGGGCTCTGAGCTTAAAATAGCTCCATATGAATAATTTACCTTTTTCAGTTATTTGCTCAAAATTGTTCAAAGATGGAGATGAGTGAATGAGAGCAACCATTATTTATTTCTGGCTCATTAGTCCCTTTGCCAGCCAGGCACAGACCATGACCTCTGCCTGCCAGGCCCAGACCCAGCCTTCAGCATCATCACAGAAGCTAAGTCTGGCCCATTGTCATTGAAGACCCAAATGTAGGTCATGAGTGGAATGTCATTTCAGTTCACAGGTGTCCCCAGGCAGGTTACTTCCTTAATCCTTTTTTTTTTTTTTTGGCTAAGAATATCTTCTTTTCTTGGTGTGTGCCTGGCTAACAGCTGTTCAGCAGTTGGCCTGTGCCAGAGGAGTCACTGGAGGGTGGCTCTTTCCTACCTAGTTGGCTGTGCACGCCCTGCTCTCATGAAGCCTCATAAATGTGCAGTTTGGTTCCATTTTCCTTGCCCCTCCAGGGTTGAGATATTCCTCGCAGAAACATTTCACAGCAACCTTCATTCAGCTGCTCAAATGCTTTACAGTGAACATGAGTGCAACCTTCAGGTACTATAAGGTGCATATTTTGCATATTTGTCCCAAACAGTTGCGGGGGCGGGGGGTGGGGGGGAAAGACCCAACACAGAGGAAAACCAAAATCTCTTTATAAACACGTATTTTAGTTTTACTCAAGTTTATGAAATGTGGCAATTCCCACGGAGCTTCCTGTGAGGTAAAGGACAAGTCCCTTTGTTAGGAAGGAAACATTAAGGATTCTCTGGTTTCCTGCTGAGCCAGACAACTTGCAGAAGCAGCACGTGGAAGCACAAGACTGTGAGGTTTAAAAAAACAAGCAAGTTATGTTCATTTTGTTGTTGTTTTCAAAGGATATGGGCTTGCCCCAGATAAGAGAAGGAGCTTTGGGGAAAAAGCCTGGCTCCTTTGAAATTCATGGCATAGCTTCACTTTGCCCCTATTTTTGGTGTGAAGGACAAAGCAGCCAGCACTCATCAGCACCTTCTCCCAGCAAGGCACTGTGTGTTAGCATGTTTGAAAAATGGACACCTTCCCACACCCACATAAAATTTGTGCTGCAAAAGCACCGGTGTCATATGTCTTTGTGGGCATCACAACAAGCCCCTTCTATTTTTCTTGTGAAGACAATTATTTAGACCTAAGATCACTTTTCTTTTTAAAATGGACATTTATACCTTCCCAAATCAGTTATTAGAGCAGGATGACAGATTCAAAAGAAGTACAAAGTAAGATATTGTGTCTGCATTGTACATGAACAAATAGTAATCAGAAAATAAAATCAAACCTTTCTTCAGAATTCAAGCAAAAATTACTATTTCCCAATAATTTCAGTAGACTTTTTCTTCCAGGAGAGGGTTGCCTAAAGATGTCATAAAGGCTGTAAATAAATACAAGTACAGTCTCTGAAGGGATTTTTCTCCTGAAAATGCTTTGATCACCATTAAATTTCTTGTCAGCAGGCATCAAAACTGACATAATAGGACAGAGTAGCATTTTGCTTGCTGAAATTCATACGTATATTATTATGTGGCTTTGAATTTTGCACAAGCTTCAGGGCTATCTATGCCTTTCTACATTTTTCCTACTTTGAAAGTCCTTAATGACCATCACAGCAAGAACATCCATTTCACATCTCAGAAAAGGCTGTATCTTTGCCAGCACCTTGCCTGATAGGTTGATGTTTTCAAATTAGAAAGAAGCAGCAACTGTAGGGCTGCTCTCACACTTCACTGCGGCACTGGTAATGTTACATCTATCATTTGTCAAGTACATTTACAGACAAAGATCCAAAGGCACAGGTTTGACCTGTGGTGAAGGACAACCACTGGCAACCCAGCTATAAACGGGTATCACATTATTCCATGTGGGGTGTCAAATGACTGTTGTAGATGTAATGTTGGAAAGAGGTGGTGGTGGAGAAGGTCACTGGTTTTTACACAATGTTATGTGGGTAGAAAGACAATACCTAACTTTTACAGTCCTCTGGTAATGTGGGTCTTGCTGCCCCTCATTTTAAAAGCAATGTGACAAAGTATTGGTGCATCCAGAGTTAAAGGTGCAGGATTTCTGGACCTTTAATCTGCTCATTTCACTAGAGTATATGGCTTCTCCCAGTCCTTTCCTTGGGGCTTCCTTCAGCAGCTTTCCATTTGAACATGGCACAAGCCTTACTCTTCTTTCTGTGAAACCTGCTGAACTCAAAGCTAAGCTTGGAGACAGATTCCTATAAAGTTTTCTATTACTTGTTTTCCATCAGGATTTATTTAATGAGAAACTGTCCCACTGTGATTTTGAGCTTTGTTGGCAAATTTACCTTTTAGAGTGTTGTTTATATAAAAATAAAAAGCAGGAGGTGGAGGCCCAGAGAGGCTGAGGGGTCTCCATCTTTGGAAACCAAACTGGACATGGCCCTGAGCAACCTGCAGTTGACTGTGCTGGGAGGAGGGGGTTTGGATTAGGTGATGTCAAGTGGTTTTCCTGCCTCGACCATTTTGTGATACCTGAAGTTAGTAAGCACTCTGTGATTGTGCTCACAAAGCACGCTGTGTTGTTTGTTTGGTTTCAAAGCATTGGCCATCACCCCTGGAATATCACAGCCCATGAAATCTCCATTTAAGAGTGGGATTGGTTTACCTTAGCATGTAAAGGATCCCACCTGAAGTGTCTTAAAATACCATACTTGGCCTCTGGCTGCAGCTCCAGAAAGAGAAGGTTGTCTCATTATTACACAGTTATATCTGCCAACTCCAAGCAGAACTCTTAGATGCCCTAGAACACCCCCCAAAATTGCTAAGCTAATAACTAAGTGCTTGATGGATTTACCTAGAATAATCAACTCCTGGTCATGCTAATTTTACTGAATGTGGAGCCATTTTGCTCATACTTCTATATTTTAGTTTGCAGTGATGATTTAACTCATAAATTCAAAGGCTTCACTGTGATGAATGAAACAGAGCGATACGAAGCGCTCAGACACTGTCGTTATGTGGATGAGGTCATCAGAGATGCACCCTGGACATTGACACCTGAGTTCCTTGAAAAACATAAGGTACCTTTGTTCCCTTGTCTCCCCCTTCCCCTTTGTAGACTGACAGTTGAGAATGAGCAAGTCTGAAATCCTATTAAGTGGAGCAAATTATTTTATTCAGTTAATTCCAGTTGCTGAAATTAGGTACCTAGCATTCCTTGCCTCCATCTCTGTCAGAAAACATGATGTTTATTTTGCCTTTTTTTCTCAATATGCTGAGATGATTTCTCTACTGTGATTTTTGAAAGGTAAAATAACACTGAAAAAATTACTGATAAATTGACTTTCAGAAAAGGAGATGGTAAACCAGGAAAGTTGTCACCTAGTGACTGAAGTCCTAAATTAAAGACATGTTTCTTATTAATGGCAACAGGTGCAATATGTAAAAATACCATGTGCCCTCTAAAAGGCAGGATAGAGTGTTTTACATGCTATTGATTGCCTTGCAACACATATGAATCTTAACAAAAGCATAATTAAGTAGGATGTATTTTAGTGTATACATCACTGGGTGACAGAAGGACAGCATGACAGTACTAGGTATACATGTATATATGCACAGCCCTAAGGACCCAACATCAATTATCCTGCCTTCATGGTTTTGAAAGCCAAGCCTTCACCACTTACTTTTGCAGTAGGAATAAAAGCAGGAGCTTGTGTCTTGGGTTTTGTAGGCATATCACACTGAGCCAGTCAGAGTGATGAGGTAGTGGCAGTGCTTTTGGAGAGAAGATTTCTGGTTTTTTATAATTGATCATACAACACAGCAGTTGCAGGCCCAAATCTAGTACAATCCACTAGGTGACGGCTTTAGGATGAGAATGTCAAAAGCAAGTTAGCTAAAGTCAAGAAAAGGGATAACTGTCTGTAACAATCCCCCAGTGAACCAAAATCTGGTGCTGGTGATGTGATTCCTCTTCTGTTCCCTGGCAGATTGACTTCGTAGCACACGATGACATCCCCTACTCTTCCGCTGGATCGGATGACGTATACAAACACATAAAGGAGGCAGGTAAGGGCAACTTCACATTTTTAGCACCTTCCTTTTCAGCCTCAGCTCACATTCTTTTATTGCCTTTTAACCAGAACTGCTGGGAGAGGAGCAATAGAGGTAGTATCACATTGTCTTACACCCTAATGGTAGGTACTGCTGACTTGAGCAGAAAGAAAACCTCAGAGGACATCCTTGGCTGAATTCCTGCCATAACCCCAAGGAAACCATTCAGATCTAGCACAAAATAGACCCATCTGCATTTTTAAAACAGTTTTTGACAATTGTTTTTTTTAACTATTTTCTTGACTAAGAATTTTGAATGGATGAAAATGAGTTCAGTTCCCACAGCAGGCCAGCCAACTTTATTCAGTTCTTGATAACCACAAACTGACACCTCCTTGACACATCCCAGTCCTAAATATAGGTAAGCACAGGCAACCTCCAGGAGCCATTAGGATCCACTTGCACTGAGGGTTCTTTTCATTACAGTGGCAGAGTGTTTAAATCAGTATCAGAGTAATTAATTTCCCATGACCATTTAGCAGTTTGGTTGATACCATTACATTGAACATGAAGATGCTGAACTCATTAGGAATTTGTGTCTCTTCAGTTGAAGGCAGATGAATTTGAGGAGATAACATTAAGCCACTGCTTGCCAGTAGTAGCTAGCCTAATAGAGTGAACAGTGGAAAGAGGAGGAACAAATCACATCCTTCTGCTGCTGCTCCCTCGAGATCCTGCTTTGAGCCTTGGCAAATCCAGCCTCTCTGTTCTGCATAAACATGTATATTGGAGGCTTGAAAAAATTCCAGAGCAATCTGCCTGATGGTCTTATGCCATGCAAAGTGACCTCAAACTATACTATGACAGCCATAGACCAGCTATTGACCTGAGCTGAAGGAATAAGCTTTTTATGGCAGCAGTTCTTGATCTTTTTCCACTTGTGAACCTCCCTGTGGTATCAGACTCACAGCCCTCCTTTGGGAATGACTGTTCTATAGTTTCAGAGCCAACACCAGCTTCCTTCAGTAGGCAGTGAAAAAAGGTCCCTCCGGTAAGAATGGGTCACCAGGAGACATACTGAACATGTGCTGGATAGGCAGCTATTTTACTTTTCTTCTGTAAGGTGCTGAGTGCACAGGACAGCACAACAGGAACTCTTGGTGTCACTGGATCATTACCAGACTTGGTGTGAGAGTGCCCAAACCTGACACACCCTTGTCTACTGTCACTGAGCATGGGCACAGTGCACACACAACCCGATGAGAAACTCCAACTTGGCAGAAGAGAGTACAGACTTGCAGCTTCAGGGAGCTGTGGTCCATTGTGTCTGTCACCATGAGATACCAGAGAAGCATCTTGGGTCTTGTATGGCTGAATTTTGCTATGTATAAACTGGGAATAATGTTAACTTATTTGTGATGAGTTTTGAGATCTAGTGCTGTTAGAGTCCCTAATGCTCCAGAGCAGCATTATTACAATAATGAATTTCCCCTTTCTCCCAGGGGTTTTGTTTGAAATAGACCAGGGCTATTGATGCATTTGCACATTTTTCCATAGTTCCAGTACTCCCATTTTTCCACATCAGGTTGTTGGAGAGCAGAAAGGTAGATGGGAAGCAGGGAGCTCCTTGGGTAGATTCTCATGGGCTCCCAATTCCCCACTACCTTCAGTGGATGGGAGGGCATATGGGCACTGGTGAGCTGGGTAACAGTGCACTGACTGAAACTGTGCACATCTGTGAACATTTAGCTTGGAAAACATGGATCAGTCCAACACATGAAGCAGATGAAAGCAAAGTCAGTGACTAAGGATAATGCCCACCTACAGTTCCACTTTCAGCTTAACAAAGGTGGGGTTTGGATTTTGTCCATGTATTCTTGTAACTCTTATCTATAAAGGTTTCTGGCCCAAAGTGGGTTTCATTGCTTCCAAAAATAGTTTCCTGAGTGACTGGTGGAAGCCTGAAAAGCAACAGTCAGGGAAGCATGTCTGCTCATGATTAAAGTAATCTATTTTTTTAGCAGAGTATTAATTAGAGATCAGAAAGAAAAAATATCACATAGCATTTAGTCACAAGAGGCTGCTAAGCTTCTTGGTTCCTTCTCTGAGTCTTTTTCCAGCCCTGTAAAATTAGGTACCAATGCCTGCTTACTTTAAGTGAACGTGTGAGGATTAATTTGCCAGGAGCTATAACACCATTTTAAGACAAAGCACTACTTTCTTTTCCCAAACCATCTCCAATCTTCTCTCTCTCTTTCATCAGCAGCTTCATGTTGCAATTACATATAAGTGAGAGTAGCAATTTTTTTTTGTAGCCCTAAATAACTACTAAACCAAGGTGTGCCTGCACTCTGCTACTATTTCATTTGTGAATTGCAGTAAGAGTTCAGGTGCTCCTCCTTTGGAGGGGAGCAATTAGAAAGCTACATATATCTCAGTTGTGTTGAGGAAAACATGGGCAGTATTGATAAATGGCCAGTTTTCTTAGGGACTGATTTCTCAGAGCAGGGAGGATGGTTATGCAGCCACTGGCATGGCTGGATGGACACAAAACACTACACTTCATACACATGACACTTCATCTTTCTGTTACAAACCACTGGCACCTCCAGGGTGTTTCCAGTTAACTGTAATGCATCTTTTTCCTGGCTTTTGTCAAGGCCAGAGGCTGGTCTGTTCTACTCAGCAGAACAGAGACTGTCAGGTAAAGCGCAAGAGTGGAAATAAAGGAGAGCAGCAAACCTCCCTGCTCCTTTATATAACATTAAATAAGGGCTGTGCTTATGGAAAGAACTGCTCAGTGAATTGGCCACAGCTGTGAAGCTGGGCCTTCCTGGCTCAGGAGCCCCTGCCAGTCTAATAACTTCCACATCACAGCTGACACTGTACAGAGGGAAATTTTAGTCTTTCTAAAGACTTGAGAGAAAAATGAGTAGTATAGCAACCTTGCCTTCCCCAAACTCAGACAGGAACAACAGGAGAGAACTTGGAATAAGGCAGAATTGCAAGCCTCTTACCTTTGTCAGGCATTTTTAAGTTCATCCTCAGCTATGTGCCACAGTGCCTGGTCCTGCCAAGCTTTATCAGCAGGCTCTCTTTTCCCACTTTGCTCAGGAATGTTTGTACCTACGCAGAGAACCGAAGGCATCTCCACATCGGACATCATCACGCGCATCGTGCGCGACTACGACGTGTACGCGCGGCGCAACCTGCAGCGAGGCTACACCGCCAAGGAGCTGAACGTCAGCTTCATCAACGTGAGTGCTCCTCAAACACTCTCAATGTAAAGGAAAGGTTAAGAAATTATATCTTCCTCATGCTGCTTTTAAAAGAGCTGGAAAGAACTTAATTTAAAAGACACTGGTAAGCTGAGAGTAGGTTTAATTGCTCCTATTAATTAGCAGCTTAGTTTTCATCTTACACTTCTAACAAAGGTGCTGCTCCCCTTTCCTCCTTGAGCTATAGGTGACAATGACACACTAGGAAGGAGCCCACCCTTCCACCAGAAGCTTCTCAACCATTCACCCAAGATATGGTTTCTTTCTATATTCCTATTCCAAGAAGGCAGCCCAGAGAGCATGGATTTTGAGATCCAAAGTTTCTCTACAATGTGATAGGATTAAAAAACCAACAAAACAACAAACAAACAAACAAAAAAAAAACCCCAAAAAACAAAACCAAAAAAAAAAAACCACCAAAAAACCAAAAGCCCTAACAAAGCCAATCACAGAGCAGCAGTGAAATTACTAGGGAAAGTTAAAATGGTTTTCAAAAGCCAAGGAAGTATGCTAGGAAGCTGGTACATAAATGATGCTGCTGTAGAGCTCAGAAACCACAATGGCAGGAGAGCCACGTGAAAGGATGGCTCAGATTATTCATCTTCCACATACAGACCTGCCCTTCCAATGAGAAGTAAACACTTCACGGAAATCAGACTTCACCTCCTTCATTTTCTGTTTCAAGTCTTGACTTAAGACCTCAAGATAACCCATGTAACTGAAAACTCTGTTGTGATCTCTGAGATGGCTCACAGCAGGACTTCCCACCTCCCTCCCTGGAGCCTGGAAACTCCCTTGTGAAGGACTGAATTGTGTCATTTCATTAGAGTTTATCTCTTTCTTATTTTGAAGTCTGGCAGATAAACCCCAGATCACAGGGCATAAATATTTATTTCACTGTGCTTTTTTTGAGTCTTCTACACCTGTAAAAAATCTTGCTTGTAAGTACTCCACTCAGAAAGATCACTATTGCAAATATCCATTAAATTAAGGCATGCTGGATGCCTTGGAGATTCTCAAATTTATCCTAAATTTATCCTTGAGCAGCTGTGAGGTTAAGATACTGTTGCATAAGTCATGCTTGCCCCCCCTCACACTATGATGTCTCCTGAAGAACCTCCTGGAATGATTATTTAGCTTGCAGTAATTTAAATGCAGAAGTACTGATTTGTACTGGAGACTGTTCACCTCAAAATAAAATCCCCAGGATTTCACAAGAGCACTGGTCTTGTTTGCAGAAGGGCACTGGTTTCCTCATTAAAGGGCTGATCACCCTTTAGGTACAGAGGAAGGTTTCTTTGGACCTTGGGGATATTTTTTTGTGCTTGTGGCTTGCAAAGACAGTTCTTCTAGTGATTTGTGAGCTAGAATAAACCCCCAGTGCTTGCTTTTTTAAAATAAATTCAAGTGGCCATTAAATGGAGTTAACAGAAAATTAAAAGCCAATAGTGATATGCGCTTCTACACAGACCACTACACCTTCAAGAGCACAGCCTTTGTTATTTGCTTGTACCAAGCACATAAGCATTTCAAGACAAAAGCTCTTTATTCCTGAAGTATTTCAGAAGCTTTTTCCAGGAGCTCCCTAATATTATCTTCTCTCTCTTTTTTTCAGTATGACTTAGCAATTAGGAGTTCTCTCCTTTCTGTGAAGTTTGCTGGCCACAAGCCATTGGCCTACACACATCTCTGTTGCAGCCAGAAGCTCCTGTATAAGCCAGGCTCAGAATTTATGAGAGTTTTCCTTCTGCTCTGCAGAAATCCACCCAAAGAGACATTTTAGTCCAAGTAGACATCCAGGCTGGCAAGTCAGCAGCATTTGCTAGGGAACATAGGGAGATTTACCTTTTGCCTACTCTTAAGTTTGAGCTGTTAATTTCCCACTCACGTCCTTCACAAGATTCATATCAATTTCAAAGTGCATTCAGTTTGAAAATAGACAAAGATTCAGGTAGTGGCTTAAACACAGTAATCACGCTAGAAACCTTTTCAGTATGTACCTTCTGCATTTCATTCCACAAATGATAACCTTGCCTTTATAAAAATAATGTGGGAATAGCTAACCAAGGCCATATATATTAGGATGCATTAATGCAATTTTTTTTTCTTCTTCTCAACTGTCTGTAGCTAATTATTTCTAAGTTTTTCATTAATCATTGACCACACTTTTAAAACAGGAGAAGAAATATCGCTTTCAAAACCAAGTGGACAAAATGAAAGAAAAAGTCAAGAATGTGGAGGAAAAGTCAAAAGAATTTGTTTACAAGGTGGAAGAGAAGAGCCATGACCTCATTCAGAAATGGGAAGAAAAGTCCAGGGAATTTATTGGCAACTTTTTAGAGCTGTTTGGACCTGATGGAGCTTGGGTAGGTATTCTGCCATCCCAGGAAGTCTGAGTGTTTTTATTTCTCTTCTCTAACACAGGTGAAGAGCAGATACTTTTGCTGCAGACTTTGTCTCAAAAGGCAGCACAGCAGGGTAATGGCAAACCTGGCTGCTGAAGCCATTAATGCATACCAATACTGCAACAGCAGGATTTGCTGCTTCTGGCTGTTGCTTGTTTGGGATATCTGTATTTTGTGAAGGTGTGATGATGAATTTAATACTGCATTCAGCAGAGCTGCATCACAGCACCACACAACACAGTCTGTTGGTACTGTTAGCATTAAATGCAACCACTCCTACATCAGGGATGTACACTGGAGGTAGTGAGGAAAAACAGAACCACTGGAAAGGTTTTCAGTAGTTCTCTTCCTGGTCTGTATGCAGCAGTAGAAGATTATAATTTTCTAACTTCAAAAACTGCTGATAAAAATTCCAAGAAGTTATTTTACTTGTCAGGTTCAGGCTCCTCTAACTGATAGCAGGGAAGGTTGAGGTGGGACTGTAGCACTTACAAAGCTCTCCTTGGGATGTTCTGCCTTCACAGAGCCGTTTACTAAAGGTCCCCAAGTGCCTTGGAAAGGCAGTTCAGAATTTGCAACAGCATCTTTCTGGAGAGAAATCTGCTCAGACCAAACTCATGCACTGAGTGGTGAGCTGGTGACACTTCAGAGCCCCAGAAGAGTCCTGGCCCCCATCTGTCAGTTCTGACAGCTTGCCAAACCTCGAGAAGCTTTGTTTGCTTCTATGACTTTTCTTTGCTGCACTGAAACCAGTAACAAAGCTGAAATTGAATGTAGAGTTTGTCTGTGTCGGGATGAAAGCCCAGACCCTCCAGTGCAGGCACCATCTCAGACACACTGCTCTGGTTGCAAACTCTGAGTGAAAAAGGCACCTTCTGCTGGAAGGAACTCGGCAGGTATTTTGTTTGTAAACAAACACGTAGCAAGAGTCACAAAGCTTTTGTGAATTAAGTAGCTCACATCAGTGCTGTGTCACAACTCAGTGCTACCAAGTCATGCAGTGCCTGCCTCTTACTGCACTTCTCATCTTTGCACTGACTTGCCATGTTGATTACCACTCTGTTGAGAAAAACACAAAATTAGGTTGTGGAGGCTTCAGAACAGAGGCTGTTATCATACAGCTACTTCTGTCCACCCAAAGGCAGTGATCACTTACCAACACAGGCCCCAGCCACACGAGCAGTGAACTTATAACAGATTGTTCAGTGACACTGGCATGTTCCTGGGGGAGGGCAAGAAGGCAACTCTTCTGGTTTACCTACATTGTCCACATCCAGATGAAGCTTCCTCTGTGAGTTAGCCCACAGAGCTTGGTGTGTGTTCCCCCTATGGGATGGTCCTTTGGCCATATGTGCTGAATAACTAAAGCTGATGCTAACAGAGTATGTGAAATTCACAGGAGGTGAGAGGAGTTTAGCTGTGCAGAGACAGGGAAGGAATTCAAAAGTATTGATCCTATTTCCTGGCTCTGCCCACTCAACAGTGCATACTAATGGCATTTTTAAAAACCTTTGCTGATAAAACATTTTACCAAATTGAATTAAGGAAAAGGTGCTCTGCATATGTCTTTTAAAATTAGAAACTCTTGTTCCCTGAGTAAGTGTTTGACCACAGAGTAGGAAGTCTGGCACAATCACAGGGACCTTTGCTAAGAACAAGAGGAGTGAAATCTCTTCACAGTGTTGTCGGAAAAGCATCAGTGACAGCAAGCTGAGAGGTGGTGTAGCTTTTTTAAAATCAGTTTGAGCCTTGGCAACAGGAAAGACTTTTAAAAAAATGATAACTTACTATTAGTGTCAAAACTGTTATTAGTGCTAATTTGCCTTATCACTGTTAGTTAGAAGTTGCTTTTAATGTTGACATTAAAAGTACAGGAATCGTTATGGGCATGCTGGATTCCTAGATCAGTAATTTGCATGCCATTAATATGCTATTATTATTTCACAAATAATTATTATAATATACTTTATGCTAGCATCAATTTTCTAAAAGTAAGGGCTATGTAACCCACAGAAAAATGCCTGCTCGTGAAAGAGGTCAAAATGTCAGTTTCAGATGTCTGGATGTCTGTAATTCATTGGCAATTTTGCCCACCTGTGCAATCCCCCTGTGCATATGTTTTCTGCAAGAGAGTCAGAGAGGTCAGAAACAATGATTAGTGTGGCATGAAAGTTCTCTGTGATGTGAGACAGGACCACCACACAGTCTGGCACACAGGGCCTGATGGCAGAGACACCACTCCAGGGTGCAGGAATCCATTCCAGCTCTTCTCAGACATGTACAACAGGCACCTACAGCTGAGGGCAGAGGAGAGAAAGCACAGCTCACAGGGCAGGGTTTCTGTGCCAGTCTCTCTCAGAAGTGTCCCTTCAGATGAGGTGTCCCTTCAAGGGGCTGGCTTCCCCCAGCTCAGCACACAGGGATATTTGGGGAAGGTTGCCTTCCAAACAGCTGACACACCTCAGACATCATCAGGGGCTCAGGTAAGACAGGTTGCAGATGGAACTTGGGGATGGTGTTTAGGCCACACCACCTGTCTGCAGCCTGGACCTGAAGTGGCCTTGGAACCATCAGAAGCTCAAAAGCAGACACCCAGCTGGTACTTGCTTTGTAAAGCCAAGGGGTATCAACATACAGGCAGTAAAATTCAGAAACAGGCAAAATATTTTTCCCAGTTGCGAGTTTGCCAAAGACAAACCCTAAACTGGTTGGGTGTACCTGAACTTGCTTGAGTCAAGGCTTTGGAACTATTTCCCTACCTGTGGTAAAGGACCACAGTGCATCCAGCCTTGTCTAACCCTCCAAGGAAGCCATTAACACTTGTTCTACTTCTTCAGCACCCAATGGCCCAAGGAGCTCCTTGCCTGCAAAGGGCATGGCTTACTGACCCTGCTAGGGCACAGCTGGAGAGAAAGGTGTTCTGAGGCAGGTGAGTGACACCACCTCCTCCTCCTGCAGAGCTGTGCTTTTAGCCAGCAGCCTGGTGGTTCCAGTTCTAATGCAGGAGGCAATGTGGAGGGGCTGGGCCCTTGCCCTGCTCAAGGTGTGAGTGCATCAGTTGTTTCAGCAACAAACTCTTCCCTGAAGGCCTGGGAAGCAGGTGTCCTGCAGCCTGGCTGAGGGACTTAGCAGGAAGGTGGGATTCTCCTTTCCAGACCTGGCCTCTGTCACTAAGGCACAGTCAAGTACTCCCTGCCACGTGGGATGGTGCAGGCCAAGCCAGGCTGGGGCACTTGGGTGTCCTCCAGCACTGCCACCACACCGCCACAAAGAACCACTGTGCCACTGAGGTGTTAGAAGTGACAACAGAAGGAAGTCAAAGTATTTTGATTGGCCAGGAAAAAAATATATTTCATATCAAACATGGGGGTTTTTTTGTTGGGGATTATCTTCAGTGAGAGGGTGAAACAAGCCAGCAGAACCTCAAATTTCTGTGATCTCAAGAGAAATTTTGCACCCCTACCACTGAATTACAAACAGGCTCTGGGGCTTTGCCAGCCCTGGTGACATCCTTGCAGCTCTCAGCTGCAGAAATCCTCCCCCAGCCGAATGCTTCCTGGCACCATTTATCAGGAGCAACCACCATCTGCTAACTATTGAGATTTTAGAAGTCTTGGACCTAGCAGTCGTTCAGGGGTAGGTTACACACCATGGGTTTTTTGCTCAAGAGCCTTGAGAAGTGTAGCTCCAGGCAGGAACTGTTCTGCCACTGTGTTCTGCAGTGAAATCCAGGCTCTAAAACTAAGTCAATAAAGGCTAATGTGATCAAGATGTAAATTAGGAGAGGGAGCTCACAGAGGAACAGCTAAGTTCAGTATTTGTGCTTGATTTTTAAGCCCTGGGATTTAGCAAACACCCAGAAACCTGAGGGAGAAACCAGCTTCTGCCTCTCTGCTGGCAGGGAATACTGAGTTTCAAAGAGGAGGAGAAAGAGCAAGATGAGCAGCCAGATACTGTGTCAGCACAGGGCAGAGTCACTGCAGAGGGAAGGGGAATAGGAACAGGATGAAAACTGGGCAACTGCAAGCTGGATCTCAGCTAAAACAGGCAAACCCATACATTCTGCACAAGTATTTTCCTCTCAGACCTGAGTGGTAACTTAACTTTGTCGGGGCTGGATCTTCCTTTCAGCCAAGCATCGCCTGTGACTCAACTGCCAGTCCTGCAGCCAAGGTTGAGGCCTCTTACTCCCCATGCCCAGGAGGAGCAGCAGGGCACTCGGATTTGGCACTTCCCATGTGAAGCCTGCAGCAGCTGCACAGCACACACCATGTCTTCCATAACCCAGCGTGATGCAAGGCCACATTGCTGCTAAAGACTAGAGGCACTTGCTTTAGTGTAGCAGATTGCTTGACTGCAGAGGTGGCTCTTCCACCCCACCAACTCTGGCAGGTCTCCACTCAGCTTTCCAAAGCAAAAGTGACAATAAAGCTCCAAGCAAAACATAGAGCCTGCAAGTGTTTTCTCTTTTCAACAGACACCCAAATTCTGACATTCCCACCCTCAGTTTATGGGTTTGGGTCGTGCCTGCTCCAGGAAGCTGGGGAAGTGGCTGCCAGTACTTGGCAGGCACCAGGCTGTCTCCCTTAAGAAGGGACAGAGGAATAAAGGCTAGGAAAGCCAAGAAGCTCAGGAGGAGAGGGGTGGCCCTTCCCAACATTCTAGAAGGAAAAGGCTGTGGGAACTGGAATACTGGGTGTTCAGGCAGAAAAGTGACCTTTGGAGACAAGAGCATGACCAATACATGCAAAAAACACAAAGGGGGTCCCCCGTGTGTGGCTCAGGCCAGTACACATGGTGTTCCCACACTGGGGGTGGCCCAGCTGAGGTAAAAACTTGCATGCGAGGACCAGGTTATCATGAGCACAGCAGAGCAAACCAGCCATGCTCCAGGGCTCTGGCTCCCTGCTTGCTCCCCGGTGAGAGGCACAGTGCAGCCCCTGCCTGCCCCCAGCCTCCCCCTCTGTGCAGTACTCACAGAGCATCTTTTCACTTTGCTTTTGCAGAAGCAGATGTTCCAGGAACGAAGCGGCCGAATGCTCCAGGCCTTTTCTCCCCGGCAGAGCCCCAACAGCAGTCCTACGCGAGGCCGCTCGCCGTCCCGTTCTCCATCTCCACCCTGGGTCATCAATAAGACCTCCCCTCCCTCTTCTCCAAAAGCTGCCTCTGCCTCCCTCAGCAGCATGAGCGAGGGAGACGAGGATGAAAAATAAAATATCTATTTTTTTAACCGTGAGACAGAAGAACAAGCTATGAACTCAACCACCGGATGGGGAGAAGCGTGAGGAACACCAGGGGTACCTCTGGCAGCAGGGATCGTGCTCTGGGAGATGTCAAAAATGAACTGGAGCACTGCAAGGGAGATCTCAGGAAGAGCTTATCCCATCCCCACTCCCTCACGGTGCTGGAGGCCCAGCCAGCAGCACTTGCCAGGCACAGCCCCAGGGACTGGCAGAAAACCACCCATGTGCAAGTTCCTGCCCCTGTCCTGCTGCTTTCCAGCTGCTGCTCCAGGCACCGAGGGGGGCTGGCAGGAGGAGCCCAGCTGGCTCCCGATCCAGACCCAGCACACAGGCAAGGGCTGGCTGCAGCCTGCAGAGAGAGAAGATGCAGTTGTACCCTGCTGACCTTGAGCTCTTCTGGCACGTGAAGGAATGGCATTGCTGCAGCAAATATGTTGAGAAACTGGGAATAAAGATGTTTTTTTTTTTTCTTTTTCAATAACATCTACCCTGGAGCCCAAATCATGCACTGAAATGAAGAGATCGCCAGGCAAGTTGGTGGAAATCCATTTAACATATTCAGTGCTGCTTGTTGACCAAGCCTCTGTGTGGGGTGTAGGTATGGAGTCGGGCTTTTTGCTTTATCAGATCACTTTTCATGTTCCTAGTGCCTGAACAGCTGCCTAATCACTTCTGTTTTGCTCCCTGGCTTTGCACTTTGAAGGCAAGAAAGTAAATGAAAAGACAGCCATAGCTGGATTGTGGTGGTGTAGGAAATAAGACAGTTTCAAGATGCTGATGGTTTTTACTGATGAATTGTAAAAATATCCCAAGGCCTTTGGACGTGGCCTCCTAGGAAAACGTGCTGCTCCCAGCTATGTATCAGCAATGACAAGCAAACAGTGCTGCTGTGGTACTCAGCCAGTACAAACTTCTCATCAAACTTTAAACAAGATGTGTTCACAGACATACTGCCCCTGCAGAGGATCTCAAGGCTATTCCTCTACACTAATATGGAGAAAAAAAATGAAGAAAAGAACAAAGAAACTTTTTGAACAGGATTAGGCACAACTGTTTTCTTTCTCTGTCCATGACAGGTGTACAGCCTCAAGCAGAAACACAGGTGAAGCTCTCCCCTCAATGCTGATCTTCCTAGCTGGCAAAGCCGTCCTGCCTGACATCTGGTTCCACGTTCAGTCCCTCAGCTGACACCTGCTGGGGTGGCTGCAGGAGCTGGCAGGATTCCTGAGCCCTGGGGCTGCTCTGCCCCACAGCTGCAGGAAACCCCCAGCGCTGTGGTGGGGCTGTGCCACTGGTGCCACTTGGCTCCCCAGCTTGCCTGGCACAGCTGCCTCAGTGCACAGGCACGTTTGAGGCTCTCCAGCCCAGCAGCAGCTTTGGTGCCAGGCCAGCAGGTGACAGCTGCCACTGTCCCTGTCTCGCAGGCAGCCTGCTGGGCACAGCCTCAGGCAGCCTGGGCAGGGGGCTGCAGCCACAGCAGCACTCCTGTGCCACCACTGCCTGCAACTGCAACCCCACCAGGACACGCTGGCTGCTGGGGGCAGCACCAGTCAGCATTTGCTGGATCCCTGCACAGGCAGCACAGGAAATGCTGGAGGAGGGAGGGTTCCACGTCTCTCTTGGGAAAAAGCGGAGGGACCCAGATGCCCAAGCATGTGAGGTGGCTGTGCTTGCTGGCAGCAGCACCCCCTGGCTGCTGTCCTTACCTCCCTGGGTGACCTGGTTGATAGGTAGACACCTTTCCAGATACTCTCCTGGGCAAGTAAATTATAAACCTTGGTACCAGGCACCAAATTAGCCCCACACTCTGCTCACTCCCTACAGCTTTCATCCCTCCTCCACTACAAGGTAACTGATTTACTTTGGCAACGTTTTGCCAGACCACCACAAGACCAAGTACAACATCTCATGCATTTTGTCCTCTGGAGTCAAGCTAGTTCCTTCACAGCTGCCAAAACAGGTGAGCAGGAAATAGGGTGGAATGTGCAAAGGGACAGCCACAGATATTTCAGCTGCCACCAGCTGTGTGCCTGATGGGACCATGCAATTAAGACCTTTCTCAGCCTTAGGCAACCTGTTACTGTAATTTCATACCTGGGATGCACTTGTTAGTTTTTCTGATCCTTTGCAAGTCTTAAGTCTTCCCATCACAAACCACTCCTCCACCACAGGAACTGTCTGCTTCTACTGGTGCTGTTGATAGACGAGCCATATCCAAATGCAGTGGAGGTGGGCAAGGATTTGTTGTTCTTGGCTTTTACCGTTGTTTCTTGTTCGTTTTACTTTCCTAGCAGTTCCTGTTCAGCAGCCCTTGCTCAGTGGGTTAAGTGGAGACAGCACCACGACTTGTACATGGGAAGTAGAGAAAAACTCAGCAGTGACCTGTTCTTAACAGAATGTTTGTCAGGGTCACAGGTGGCTACCCAGCCACAAAGCCATATTCTGTACCAGGTGTCTTGTTTGCATTTAGGATATCACTAAGCTGAAGCCTTTGCCCTGCTGGTACATTCATGTGCTGTCTCCTGCAAACCAGAACCTCATGGTGTCTGGACACGTGGAAGACAATTTTGCACTTCTGAGTCATGGTTGGGTTTTCCTTTTCACAAGTATTGCTTTAATTTAGTCCTATTTATCAGCCAAGCTCCACATGAACAATAAAGTGTATGACAGACACAGCTGCCTCTCCCCTTCATTTTACAGCATCTTTGGACAGGTGAACACAACCTGCAGAGGAAACCCCAGTGGTGGCACAGTGACTGTCATCCCCATCCTTGGTAGCCCAGGGCTTTAGGCCTCTACAAAGCCACGAGAGCAGCTCTGCCAATATGCCCAAAAAGCTGCTGCTTGTTCTGCTGCTCTCTGCACTAACAGGATCACCTCTCCTTGCCTTTACCTTGCAGCCAGAAAAGTGTGGGGGAAGGTGAGGAAGTGCTTGTCCCAGCTGGAAAGGTGCAGCATTAGACATAAGCAGACTGATACCTTCTTTACCCTGCCCCAGCACAGTGGAATCAGGAGCCAATATTTTAATTCTTACTTCAAAGTGGAAGAAAGAAATAATGCTTTTGCAGCCATTCTGGTTCCACTGCTGAAAACCATCCCCAGCAGCAACTGAGTTGCTCTCGTGGGTGCCAAGATGATGTATGGCTGTGCCAGATGGAAAATGGCAGCAGCAAACATGAGCCACAGGGACAAATCCTGACACTGGCTTTTGGACTTGACTCTTCGCTGAACCAAGTCAGTCTGGTGTACAAATATTCCTGCTTTGCTCTTTCCCATTTGTCCTTTCTGTAAGAAGTCAGTACCTGCAGCAGCTCTAAAGATTATTTATTCAACAGTCCTGCCTCAGGCAGGGAGCAGCTGAAACAGCAAATGGAGGCTCAGGACTTCCCAGCCAAGACATTTTTAATTACAGAGTAAGCAAATTTCAAAGTCATTGAGCATAGGAGATAAACTATTTAATGGCACAGAGTCTATACCAAAACACTCCCAGATAATACAAATTCCCCGTATCACCTGAGATGGATTTGGGTCTGTTCCCAGCAGTGCCTTGGTAGCCCTTGGGAGATGTGTAAGAACATCCCTGGGAGTGAGCTTACAGTGTGCATCCCAGCCCAGAGGGGAGCCTTGTTCTGGCTGGTGGCAAACCCCTGAGGAACAAGGCAGTCCCTGAACCAACACCAGGCCTGTCAGCCCAGCAGCAAGGAAGGTTTGAGGCTACAGTAAATCTCCTTGTAAAAGGGCACCAAATCATCATGGAAAGTCTCCTGTGTGATAGCACGTAACTCCCTGACCTTCTCATGAAACAGAGCTGAAAATGAGGCAGAAAATGGAGCCAGGGCTTTGCCTCTTGCATGGAGACCCTTTCAAGTATCAAACCATCTTACAAACTCCTCTTCTGACTGGATTTTCACAACAGCTCACTTTCATCTGGCAACACAATGTGTGTTCCACAAGCACACACAGGTGTTTTCTGCCCTTTTCTTTCCGAAGGGAAGGCCCTTTCCTGGTGTAAGGAGAGACAGCATTAACATTTCTAAACCAAATGGAAATCAAGGCCACTGCCTCATGGCTCTTCCTGAGGGGAGAAGAGACAGACAGACTGAAATAAAAATAACTGAAAGCCTTTGGACAGGCACTTTCACTGTGCTAAGTGGGGAATGTGGGACTGAGACTCCAGCAGACCCTGAGGTGCTTGCCAGGACCAGCGGAATGCAGCAGGTTCCTGTGTTACACAATTCCTCAAATGTGACACCTGAGCTCCCCTGCCCCAGCAGGTACTCATGGCCAGGTCAAACGGTTCTTTCACACCTGGTATCTCCATCTCCTTTTAGAGGCTCTCTTCAACAACATCAATCTCTGCTTCAACAAGAAATGGGAAGTTCTGAGCCAGGTGAAGCAGTTTTGCCTTTCACAAAAACACAATTTTTTTTATGTTTAATGGGATTAATGAAGACAAAAATGTTCCATTATCTCAAAACAATTATTCCTGTGCCTAAGCACGTGACAGCAGGAACACTCAAAGGGAAAATCCTCCCTGGTGGCACCAACCAGGCTGCATGTGCACATCAAGTCTCACGCATATTTCAAATTCTAGAAATAGCTTTGAGAGAATAAATCATGTCCTCTTCAGCACATTTTGTGGGTTTTTTTTTTACCATATTCCTGTGATTCTCATAATTAATAATTTCATTAATTATGAGAATCACAGGAATACGGTAAATGAGATTAATAATATCTTTTTTTACCGTATTCCTATGATTCTCATTATTAATAATCTCATAATAATATTTCTCTACAAACACTGGTTTTCCATAAAATAAAGTGACTGTGAACTGCAAAGGCATCAGAGATGCAGTCAGAGCAGATTAATTATAACCTGCTCTTTACAAGTGACCACTTCTGATTACCAACAGGGGATGTTATTTTAATGTTCTACACACCATTCTGGGCTCCAGCTTTTTCATTTCAAAACTAACACATGAACCAGTAGGGATCCAGTTACTCTGCTACTTGGCCATACTTAAGATAGTTTATATCATCATCAGTGTAAAAGTTAATGAGCTTCATTTTTACCAGTGTCCTGAGCTTGCACTTCTATGGTATGTCATTAAAAGCCAAAGGCCAAAACAAAACGGGAAACTATCCCTTGGGGGAAATTTTCATTTGTTCCACTCATCCCCCCTTGGTTATCTAAAAGGCCTCTCACAAATGAGTGCATTTATTCTAGAAAAGAACCAACCTAGCATTTTAAATATTCATATTGTTCACATGCAAACAAAACTGCATAAAGCCATATCCTGTGTAAGAATTAACAAAATGCCCCCAGAATAGCTGGTTCCAAATTAAATATAATTCAAACAGCATCACAGATCTTGGGTGGCTTGTTTTAATTTCCTTTTTCCTCCACAAGAGAGCCTTTTCTTCAAATGACCCACAGCACTAACCTGGTACCACAGCCACAGAGAGAACATGAAGAACTGTCAGAAAACCCATAAGCTCACAGTCTATATCTTTTAGAGAAAGGGAAAAAGAAATAATGCTATGAGGTCAAACACCTCTATTCTGACACCTTTAAACTTCCACTTGGGGAAGTCAAATAAATTTGTCCTTAAGAATGTAGAGCTAAACCACACAGGAGCTAATTAAAACCCAGCCATTATGCAATGAGTGGTGGTGGTACCATGCCATCAGCAGAACTGACTCCAGCCAGTCTGACCTGAATGAAATTGCCCCCACAGAGAACCACCCAAGACATCTTGCATGTTTTACCCAACTGTTTACCAAGAAGCCAAAAGTTGAGATGCATTATGTATTTCAGCACTAACAGCAAAACAAAATGCATTTCAAAAGAGCAGAATAAAGCATAAGTCCAGCCTCTTCACCCATGACAAATGGCTATTTGTGAAGCAGTTTGTGAGTGGCAGCTGTGTCCATTACAACCTGCAGGCCCCAGCAGTTTTATACAGGCAGTTCTCAAGTGCTGCCTCACACTGACACTGACACCCATTCACTGAAGGGACACCCAGATCTGAAAACCAAGAAGGAAGATTTGTTCCCCTGGGGGGAAAACTTTACCTTTAATGCAACAACAGAGAGAAACTACCCCACAGCTGTGACACACACTTGGCACACACAGAGCCACCTTCCTTTACCTCAGTGCAAAGCTCACCATGCCTCGAGTGCTGGGCCTCCACCACCCCAGGACCCCCTCTCAAGCATTCCATGCACACAAAGAGATTTATTAACCAAATAATAATTTATTGACCACCTGGATCAGGCAAGGGAGGTGCTCAGGGGCAGCCATGCACACCCACAGGCCTGGGTCTGCCAGGACAGCTCATGGCACAATGTGCAGCATCAGCTCCCACAACCACAAGCACTTCAATCAAACTCCTCTGGAAATTTCCAAATACCAGAACAGTCACCATGGGACCTTGAAAATGGGAAGAACTGAAGCTTTCTTCTGAAAATGATCTTTTCAATCAGTGTGTTTGCAGGTACCTGCACATTTATTAATTTCAGGAAAAGAATCCACAGTGGCAGATCAAAATGGAAAATTGGTTTACAGTGTTCAAGTGCTGGCTCCAGCTGCAGTGGCAGAAGCAGTGATGTGTCTACTGCCTCTGGACTAGGAGACACGAGGGGAGCAGCTTGGGCCAAAGAAATACAAAAATTAAGCAAGTCACTAGGACAGAAAAGGACTTTGGGATTGCTGTGGCACCATTTCTAAAGGCTGCTGCTCTTAGACAACACAAGCAGGCATTATTTACTACACTCCTTGTAACTCCCAGAGAAGATAGTACAAAAGCTTCAAGTAAAAACAGCCTCTGAGTTAGATCATGAATATAAACTGATCAGACATTTTAAAAACATTTATTTTTTCCTATCAAGCATGCCTGACATGTTTTATATGTCTCACTTCATTTAAAAACTGTCTACTGCAAGACTTCTTTCCACTGAAAACAACAAATTAAAGTACTTAGTAAGTCTGCAGCCATCTAAAAAAGGCATGAATTGTATAACAAGAAAGAGATCCCTTATTACAAATTGTTCTCCCACATATGCCTGTGTCCTAAAGCCACAAATCTTCATTATACTGCTGCTGCAACTGTTTATCTTCCACAGGCAGCAACTGTCAAATATGCAGTACATGCTGACACATTTTGCAATTTTGAGCTACTTAATTAACTACTCAGCTCCTGTGAATACCCTGCCATGGCAAATGGTAAGCAGTGAGAAAGTACAACACACAGATTTCTTCTCAGCTGAAGTTTTAAAATAAATTCTTAATCTGAAAGAAAATTATCTCAGCTCTAGCAAAATTCTGGCCATCTGGAGCCTCATTTATTACTTAATAAGAAAGCTAACGAGCCAAGTAAGATGGGTCCCCAAGTCCCCAAGCATTTTCCTGCTCTGGAACTGCTTGGTAACAAACTTTGGGTTTTTTCATTTTCTTGAATAACTTATGAATGCATATAAAATGTCATGGAATGCTGAAGAAATTTCAAGGTAGAAGCCTTGGGTGTTAGAGATCTGTTTCCAACAGCTATTTTGGCTGTCAAGAACAATCTGAGAATTAGCTTTTGGGAGGTTTATACACCAGAAAAAAATCCAAAGCCAAAAGGTGCTCATATGCTAAAATTCCTCTTGAGCTCCCAAGTGAGCTGTCTGAGGGTGCTCCTCTGTAGGCACGTGAGAAATTGACCTCGGACTGCCAAATCACAAACTGAGCTCCAAATTGTGTGAAACCAAACCAGGCCCTTAAAAATGTCAACATGTAGTTTTTATGTAATTTTATTTGTCAGCCACGGAAGGAAAAAGGAAAACGAGTACACACAAGTCAAATACACAGGTAATAGACTAGAAACAAGACAAGTATCATAAGATTCCAAAATAAATTTAAAATATCACCAAGTAATCTCATGAAAAAATACTTCTCACCCCTCCATTACAGGTTTAGTAGATTCAAACAATGCCACACCTCAGAGGAAAGGCACCACAAGACCACTTTCCCTCGTGGATGCAACCCAGAGCAGCTCACCAGGAAGAGCTGTCCTGTACCTGACCCTGGGGACAAAGGGATTTAACTTCCACCCACATGACAAACTCATCACAGCCAGTCAGGGTCAGCACAGCCTGCAGCTCCCTGAGGACAATCCCTGCCCAGAGCATCCAGGGCACTGCCTGGCACCTGCTCTGCCTGATGTCACCTGCAGAGGGTGTGGATTTCAAAGGACTCTGTCCAACACCTCTTGGCAGTTTCAGTTCCAAGGAAAAATTCAATAAAACAATTAACACCAGAAGGACAATGTCAATTATCATACACTCATCAATCCTTCTAGTACCACATGAAAACCCCTCTGGATTTAAGAAGCAAACAAGTTCACTATGCTGATTTCTGAGGACTTTTAAGGCAACATAATGCTTCAATTAAAGCACATGAACTTTAAATTTTCTTATTTATTTTTAATTAGAAAGCCACTTCAATTACACAAATCTTGATTTTTTTAAAATTAATATCAACAGCCTGAGTCCTGATCCTGAGAACATTCATTTGAGTGGCATTCCTCTCATACACTGTTGACTTGTGCAAGTATTTGCAAGACTCAGCCCTGAAGTCACTGCACAATTTATAGCTACGTTCCTCATTTGTGAACAAACTCAACCTCTGAAGTCAGTAACACATTGTTCTGTCACGTGCCCTCATATTCTCTTAACTTCAGCAAAAACACATTTACATATGTGAATCCATAGGCAGGTGTGGATGCCAGGAAGAAGCAAGGAAGAGCTACCAGAAAGCACAGCAGCCTGGAAACAAGCAAGGAAAGGGACCACTGTCCAATGGGGCACGTTATCCTCAAGATAAATACTAACACTGAACATTGAGGCTGTTTTCTACAGAATTACTTCCATGAATCTTGACCACTTTTGCAGCACCTCACACATAAGGATCTAGAAGTACCCATTAATAAGGTGAGGAGGGAGGAAACCTCTTCCATGTCAATGAGGTCAAGGTATCACCTTAAATACATTGTCTGGGTGGAGGTGAACAGGAGATTGCACTAAAGATCACTCTTGCTCACTTCTTGGAGAAAATGAACAGCTGTTTCAGAGCAAATGCTACTGAGGACAAAGAAAAGAATGCTACCCAGTTGTAGCAGTAAATGGAGCCTTTCATGGCCAGAAAGTAGCCTGAGTTTTCCAAGAACACTATAATTAATATCCATGTTCTTTAAGCATGTGCCAATGGACCTGCTTAAACACTGCCCAAGAGGTAGCACAGACTGCAGCAGGACAAAGATTTCTCTGTGCTCTCCTAGGTCATCATAGTCAATTACACAGGCAAAGACTGCACCTGAGTTGCAAAAGAAGCATTTTGGTATCTTCTGAATTTTTCTCTGAAAGATCCCTTGCCGCCTTGAAACAAAGCCTAAAGAGCAGGGAGCATATGTACACAATTTGGAGAGACTTCTATTAATATTAAACTAGGCAGAGGATTAATAAAATTACATTCAAGACACATACACCAGAAAAATGCACATTGGACAAAAAGTAAACTATTTGTTACACTATGACATACAGAAGTTGTTTGTAAATTCTCAGGAAGAATCAAGGAGCAAACATCTCTTGTTCAGTTTGCTAATCATAAACACAACAGGTAAGGAACATTTTCACTGAAAACTTTTTTGTATTTCTGTGTCCTGTAAGTCAAGACAAGCAGGTTGCAATGACATCAGCAGGCCACAACTCTGAAAATCATAAAAATTGTGTATCATCAGAAAGTTTGGAATTAACAGCCCCAAGATATTAAAACATAGTTATTATAAGAGATTCCAATCAAAGGTGGAAGTAACTGAAAAAAAATCAGTATCTGTAATTAAACCAGCCATATTAAAAACCCACCCATGCTCATTTTTCAGGCACAGCTATTGAAAAACCCTCTCCTAATTGAAGGTCTGCTGTTGCTGCTTCCTAAAACAGCTTTCAGACTAAAATCCCTATGTAGAAACATGGCATAAGGACAATGAGTGGGGAACAACTGATGGCACTCCTGGGATTGCCACTAAAGCACAGACTGCCTGGACAGGGTTGGAGAGAAGTTCTCTCTTGTATTCATTGTAATGCCCCCATAAAGACCTTGGGGAATGGAAAGAAAATTAACTCCTTGTGCTCCAGCTGTTTTGAGGTGTTTGTACAAGCTCAGGGTTCTTGGAAATGGGTGCCATTTCAGGGGAGTTCCGTTTTCAGGTACTGGAGCACTCCAGTCCTGCAAGCAGCCAGATGTTTTTGTGGATCAATGACATCACTAACACAGCACAACATCCTCCACAGTAACTTCAGCTTTTGTTCAGTTTCCATGGTTTACATCCCATGGCTCCCATGGCCTACATGGAAACAAGTCCAGTGTGTCAGCATCCTTCCTTTGCTTTCTGTTCCCTCTCCTCATCATGTATAAGGAGACAGCCAAAAACAAGTACCAGGTCAGGATTTATACTTCAAAATACAATTTCTAACAAAAGCTGAAACTCAATTTTCTTATGAAGACTACCTCATTCCTTGGAATGTTTTGGGTAACGTTCTATAAAAAACTGACCACATGCAACCGAGGAAATACTAGTTTCATCACAGGTTTCTATCTTTAAGCAAAATCTCCTCTGCAATTACTATAAAACAAACAACTTGAAATAATTTTAAAAACAGTATGAAGTTACAGGTGGGGGCAGAAGATAAATGACTGAATTTTAGTAGATGTGACTTGCAACCAGTGTTTCAGTCAAACCATTGCCCTGGTTTCAGCAGAGCTGTATTGCTTGAATAACCAGCTGCCTTCTCTGCAGCAGTGCCTGCAGTGCTGGGAAGCTGCTGCTCTGGAGGCCACACATGTCACAGCCTCACTGTGCCCTGCCAGGATCCTCTGGCCAGGCCCCAGCAAGTCCACTTTGGATCAGGAGGGCCCCATCAGCCCCCTCCACTTCCTGCCCCTGGCAGAGGGGGCTCTGGGGGGCTCTGAGGGCAGCACTGCCCAGCTGAGCACAGGGAGAGCCTTCAGCAGCCGCCCTGCTGCCCCTGACCCGAGGGAAGGGCAGCAGCCCATGGACACAAGGAGCCAGTGCTCCAGGGCCTGATCCCATCCCTGTGTGAGGAACAGCCACAGGACCTCCAGCCCTGGGAGCTCAGCACTGGCACACAGGTCTGGGAACTCACTGCAACAGGCAAGGCAAGAACTTCCACTGCTCAGAAATGGGGCTCTATGGAGTTTATTGCTCAAAGCACTTTATAATCCTTCAATGAGATGTGCTATGAAGTGCAAAGTACTATTGTAAAGTCAAACTAAGATTCATTTTGTTTTTTTAAAATACCTAGGAATTTCTCAGCATTTCCCTAATAAATCAGTTCTTTATAAAAATAAATACTGGGAGGACAAAAGGGACAGTTCCCCCACAATTTTAGTAAACAAGTTTCATTTTTCCATGCTAAAATCTCTATTATCTTTCCAAAAAATATCAAAACACCTAAGAGAAATTGAGGGTGCATCAGAGCTGCTTACAACTCATCTTCTTTATTGCCACAGCTAATGTATCACCAGAGCTTCTAAATTTCACAGGTTTTTCTGAAAGGCCATAGTATCAGAAACAGCATTTGGCAAAGACTTTCTGAAGAACAGTTTTCTAATAGTCAGCAATGACCCTTACTATAAATTTAAGGGGAAAATACTTGGATTTTTTTCATCTTTGATATTTTTTAACTTAAATCAGGTACTGGCCACATTTTGTCCCTCCCATTTCTACTGTATTTCCAGTTTCATGTACTTAGACCAATAACATGTTCCAAAGGCTGGTGTACAACATCTTTATATACACTACAAATTCAGATTACCAGACTGCAGTCAGACATTGAATGTATAAATAACTTTGCAAACTATTTACAGGTTTTAAACTAATCAGGTTTCAAACAACCAACACTCTTAAGGCAAATTCATTTGTGTGACGGCTGTCTGGCCTCTCAGCATTTCTCTCCCCTCCCCAATTCCCCTAAAATGATAAGCAAATAGGAACTTGAATTACCCCCTGCCCCTGTATTGACAGAATTTCTTGTATGAAGAGATGATCTAACTACTTAGGAGCTTTCCTCAAAACAAGGAAAAATGCACAGAAATGCATTTCTGTGTCAAGAAAATCATTAAGTTGCATACCAAGGAGTGGAAGTCCTACCATCTTATAACAACACAACTTTTGTATGCACATGACAAATGGGTTTGGGAATTTGGAGAAAGCATCAGTTTAAAGCTGCACAACCCTTTTTAGAACTATGCATTTATAAACTCACTAGAGATAAGATCTGAAGAGCTCAAAGGGATTTTCTCTTAGTGGTGACACTGTGCAATACAAATGCTGCATGAAGCACACGTTTAACTAGGTCAGAATTTTTCTCTTACACCATATTGCTGTGCAAGATACTATTCACCACTCAGGGGTTCTGCACACCTTACCAATCCTTACATTGGAATAAGAATTGGCCACTTCAAATAGTATCTTTTTGTTACAATATTGTGTTCCTAAGTGCAGTCACAGTGCAATCCCTTTTGTCAATGCATGACTGAAGCAACCAAGCATATTCTGGTGAAGTACACAGGATTCACATACCAAACGTGCTCAGTGCCCTCCTGCAAGTCCCAATCATCACTTTGTTCTTAGTATTTTTCAATGCCTTGATCAGGTCTTTGTTTGGAAGTAATTAGCTACTGTGGTTTGAAGGATTTTGGAACAAAGCAGAGACTTTATACTGAATGCAGAGGTCATCTCCAACAGAGACAAAAGGTGGCAAATTATCGATTGGCTTTGTATTTAGAAGCATCCCTTGGTTCACTGCTGGGATTGCTCCAGTCATCTGCTTCAGGTGTGGTCTTGTAGTGCCGCCATGCTGACTTATTAAAAACAGGAAGTCTTTCAAATGATTCACTTGAAAGGGCCTATGGAAAAACAAAAGGAAGGTTAGGTATCACTGGAGATACAGAGCAAGGTGATACTCTGGGAGTTCTACAGTTACAACTTCTGCACCCAGTAAGTGTCACAGTTATCCCAGTGTTACATGTCACAGCACTACTTTGAAAATACTTGAGCTGCGACTAGTAGCTCTAGTTATACTCAAAGTCTCAGTCAAAGTTAAAAGAAAATAACAGCATTGAAAATTACTTCCCTTCTTTCCAGGGAGTGATGTCTACACAGATGGCAAGAAATAGATTTTTGGTCAGAAACATTTTAGTGGATTTGTCACTGACATAAAGCAGACAGCTACTCCAACACTTCCCCTCCCCAGAGCACTTGGGCTCTGCCAGCACACTGACCTGTGGGGGCTGAGCCAGTTCAGTGCCCTGAGCCACCTTTTTCCTCTGAAAAAGGCCAGACAGTTTTCCTCTACACATACATGCAGAGGATCAAACCCATCAGAAGCAGAGGAGTTCACAACTCACTTGCCATATACAGCAGGGCACAGTGACAGTGCCAAGCCAACAACAACCTACATGAGCTATACACTCTGTTCTTTTAAACTCCCTGATGGAATTCAAGCAGTGTCAACCTTTAGCCCCTGAGTAGCCTGGGCTGTCTCAAAAAATGACAATAGGATCAATAGTCTATTGCATCAAGAACTGCATGGAATAGAACATATTTGCTAGTCAGGAGCTGGCCAATAGCCTTGTCATTTCTATTGTGGCCAAAACTTAGAATCAAAAAGCATTAACCAAAATTATCTCTTATCACTTGTAAGATTCACTACTTATGACAGATTAACAAAATGCAGCAATCCAACATAGGGACTGAAAAAAAAGCAAACTAACAAGTGTTAGTGCTAGATTACTATATATAATCTTGGGGTTTAGGATTTTATGTAACTGACTTAGGTAAAAGTGTCAAAGATAGCAAAAAGAAATTTGAAAACAAGCTGAAGAGTGAAGAGAATCTGCTACAAACAACCTGCACTGCATTACTAGTTTAAAAAAGGGTGAAATTCATACCTTCAAATAAATAACAGCATCTGAACCCACGCCTTCCATTGAGTAGAGTTTAAGGTCACCTTGAAAGTACCTCGCGTACAGACGGGAAATGGGCAATCCATAGCCAAACCCAGCCTGCAAAAGCAAGAGAACAAAGGTAAAAACATGATGAAAAGTTAAAAAAATGCAACAGACCTCTGCATTAATTTACAAGAGAGGATACCTAAATATTAGATTTGTATCAAATTCTTTTTGAAGCTTTCCTTTATGTCTCAGCTTATACTCTAAGTCCATATTCAGCCTTTTGAGCAAACTCCTTTTTTCCTGGGCATTAGTTTTTGGTACAAAAAGGGCTGAGTCCTTTGCTAGAAGTCCTTTGTCCATTTGCACTTTCTCAGAGGCAGGCAGGTACCAGACATGCTGTCAGTAACCAGCAAAGCAAACCAATGCTCTGCACAGCTTCCTCACTGTGAGGACCATTGCATTCTTTCTTTGGAAAAAATCAGAGTTTTGAAAGCAGATTTTTTCTCCCCCAAGCCTGCAATCGTTCTCTCAAATGTCTCCAGACTTAAAAACTACACAAGAAAGCCACAGACAACTCCTGTCTGCTTCATCTGGGTCACACTATTAAGTGACTGCTGATGCCCCAGTGCCACAGAGATCAGCAGAGTCCTGCAGAGAAACACAGACTGACAGAAGGCAAATTATCCTCTCTGTTTAACAAAAGATCAGGATTCCACAGCACTGAATGATCTCCTGAGGACTGACATGCAGTACCATCCACACAATTTTCAAAGCATAATGGACTTGATGGGTCAAAAGTTTAGATTTTAAATTGACAAAACTAATATTCATAACCATGCCTGCAACAAGATCAATCACATGGCACCTCTTCCAACCCTCCCTTGTCAGAAAAGCTGTAAGAAAACCCTCCAATTCTCTCTCACTGGAGCCAGGGAGTAAGATTTTGCTTAACATGACTTTCAGATGACTGGCTGTGTGCTGAGAACCACAGAGGGTGGTTATGCACCCAAATCCCACCTGAACTTTTCAGGATTATCCAGTGCAATAAAGGAACTATTCCAAACACACAAGCATTTGGAAAAAAATCCCCAAACATATACAAGGCAAGGTAGTATGGGTGGACTATGAGAAAAAATAAACACTTGAAGCTTTCAAAAAACCAATAAATTCATTCCACAATAATATTTCTACAAAAGCAACATGACAGAAAGTGATAAACATGCCCTGAATTTTATAAACAAAGGCCTAAAATTATACCAAAAAGAGAATGCTAAGAAGAAGGATTTGCAAGCATTATGTACAGCTAATATGTGGTATCACTTTATAGGAAATCCTTGAGGGAAAAGTGAACATTAAAGAACTTGTACTACAGTGTCCACCACAAATTCTCTTGCTGTCATCTACTACAATATCTTTAGGCCATTTTCCCCGTGTTTTTACAGAATTCTAAATTTAATATAAAATTGGTTTACAGTTGCTCACTTACTTCTCCTGAGCAAAATGAGACACTGAAATGCCCTTTTCACACTGCTTGTCATAGCTATTAGTGTCCCTTAATAGAGTTAAAACAGTTGTTTAGCTGAACTTTTCCCAACATCATGTTTTAAATTTCTCAGAGAGAAATTTCATCTCCCACTAGAGACGCATCACTTTCAAACATCTGGCCTTGAAACTTCAGAGATTTCTTTCTTAACCTCTAAAAAATTTATTTGGCTGTCTTAGAAAGTACTAAAAAAAAAAAATTAAAAGCTGATTTCCTCCTCTGGAGACTGGACAATAAATACAATAAAGAAATTATAAAGCACAGCAGCCAAAAGGCAACTTGTGGACAGTCCATAGCCCAAAGACCAGCTCAAGTAAAGGGCTGTATCAAACACTACTGAAAACACGTTATACATTTCTCACTCCAGAACTACCCCTCCTTAAAAGCCAATTCTGTTTGTCTCCTGTTCCTTTATGCCCTGTGCTAGCCCACATCATTATTTCATACAGCCCTCTTTCACACATCTACTGTCAGCTCTCTGCACTGCCTTTAGGGTGCTGTCCAAACCAGGTAACTTACAAGAATTACAGACAAGAGACCCCAGATGAGAACCTTGTTAAATCCTGGCCTTGCAAAGGGTCTATTTTGCAGAAGAGAATTAACAAGAGGTGTTTACTACATAGATCTGTGCTTGACCTAGGGGACAGAACAGTCTGTGATGGCACACCTGCCTTGAGAAAGGAAAACTCCTTAGAGTAAATTTATCATTAAATGTTATGGTATGCATTAAACAAAAAGCAAGTTATTACATTTCTGTGTTACTAGCATGGACAGATTTTAATTAAAACTAATTTAAGCCACATTTCTCCTACTATAAACAAATGCTGTCAGAGAGAGAACCAATAAATTCCCTAAGAAAACCCACTATCATTACACGACCATGTGTTTAATCTCTACTCTGCGCAGTGGAGATGAACCTAAAACCCACTAGAATCTGAATGCTGCCATGGTAACAAGGTTTCTCAGCAGGATTTAAACAACATTTGCAATGACAGGGAGTAAAAAATTTTCCCCAATCAAGAGAAGGATACCTCTCTTCCACTGCCCAATTCCATGTATGTTTCATAAACTAGACAGGGGATCATATAACAACGGGAAAGAAGTTAGAACAGAAAAATATGTCTGTTTACACTTCACCTCAGCTTAGCTTAGAATATTACCTAAATCAAGGATGACACACTATCAGCCTTCTGCAGCACTATAATTCTTTAGTGGCTTGGTCTTTGTCACTAAAGAGACTCCTTCTGCATGGACATCAAAGAGGATTTATGTGGAACCTTTCTGCTGAAGGATTTTTATTTCCAGACTGACATACAAAGCACTGCGTAATTGTTTTTAACCGGATCTGGGCCATAACACATAACATGTCAAACTTCACTGGTGAGCCCTTGTTAGTGGCAAGATTTGGCACAGACTCAGAGTTTATGACTTTTTTCTTTCTGCACATACATATAATAATAGAACTGAACAGCTTTTCTCAACTTTCAGTCCTGTGCAGGCATTGGTCAGACTCACAGGGCAAAAGCTGCCAGACTCACAAGAGAGGGGGATCCTCTGTAGGTTTGACTACAGTGGCATAGACTGGGAAAGGAAAATAAAGCCTGAAAATGGGATATAGAAGAATAGCAAAGATAAACGCCACAGAATCAAAGTAAGCAGTTTTGAAAATGAGGAAGTAAATATAGCAATGCATTGCTAAAGATGCACTGAAAAAAAGAAAAAAGAATTGTGTCAGTCCTAAGATGAACACATTTTACAATCAGAGCTACAAAGGAAGAGACAGTTTAATAGTGAATACAAGTGGTAATCAAGGTGTAAGTTTATCCTGAGAATGAGTTTCAGGAAATCCTTGTAGACTGATAGGGTAAATTGCTGATCAAAAGTGAGACAGAACAAAGGCAGATTATGCATCAAGAGAGCTTCTACCATTTGTGACAAAGAAAAAAGCTTATATTTGAATTAAGGCCTGTTGCCTCTCACCACATTCAAGAAGATTTTCTATGAAAAAGCAGAAGCTTGAAACACGAGACTGACATGTGCTGTAGAGGAAGGAGCTGTGAAGGATCAGTACCACGTAGTGCAGACACAGGACTGGGTTTCACACCTCCCACAGTGCAAAGGGCAGACCCAGTGCAATGCACTGCCATGCCACAATGGGGTACCCACTGTGGACCAAGGCAGCACCATAAAGACTTTCTGCTCATAAGCTCAGAGGAACTTTATTACCTCTGAGTCACTCTGAAGTGATTTTACCCTCAGTTTACTGTTAAATATTTTATACCCAAAATAGTCACATGGACAAGAGGGAACAGCCCCAAGCTGTGCCAGGTATGTTCAGGACATCAGGAAGAATTTCTTCACTGGAAAGATTGTCAAGAATTGAAACTGGCTGGCCAGGGAGGTACTGGAGTCAGTCACCATCCCTGGAAGCATTAGGAAACAACTGGACATGGCACTTGGTGCTGTGGTTTAATTCACATGGTGGTGCCTGGTCAAAGGCTGGACTTGGTCCTGGGAGGTCACTTCCATTCTTAATGATCCTGTGATTCCATACCCTGCCCCATTATCCATCTGAAGGCACTTGAAGCACAGAAGGATCAGCAGGGGAGAAAAAAACCCAACTACTTAGGAACATGCTAGATGAGAATGTTCCTAAGCAGGGAAAGGAAATTTCTTAGAGAATCAACTTCTCAACAAGCTTAGAGAGAAAGGATTGCATCAGCAGCAACAGACATCAGAAGAGGCAAAACACAGTATCTGTATTAATCCACTTACTGAAACCAGACAAGTGGAACAATAGCTATACAATTTTTATCACAATGAGCCAATATGCAATTTAATAAAACAATTTAGAAATAGTATTTTAATATTTTTTTAAATCATGCTTGCTAAAAGAATCTACACATTCAACACTGAAATAATTTCCCTGCCTAAAAGAAACTATGGGGAAGTATTTTTTTATTTGAAATATGGCCCTGATGTATCTGAGAAAGCAGTATCACAGAAGATATTTCCAATTTAATAGGAATATACCAAATACGTTCATACCATATGCAGGATTTGGTATGTTTTTTGATGTGTTTAAGTCCATAACTTCGACAAAAATTATCTTTAAGCTTCAGTATAAGCTTATGCATTGCCAGAAGGTGCTTCTCAAGTGCTGAGCAGTGTGGCCCAGCTTTTTAATCCATTTATGATAGGAAACTTAGATTAAGAGTAATTTATACATCAAAGAGGAGCTCATTAGGTAATTCACCTGCTCAGTAACATAGCACTAATGATCCTGCCCATTAACCTGTGAAAACACTGTGCTTGTGCAGATTTTTTATGCTTGTTTCCAAGAATGTAATGTCAAGACAAAGCAAAGTAATTTTCTATTCTGTAGACTAAGTGATGATAACAGAATACATTTTCTCCTGTTCTATCTGGAAAGATTTGCTAATGATAAAATATTTCCTCAATGAAAACCTGATCCAGCAGATTGCAGTGAAGGGCAATGTAAAATCAGAGTATTGCAAAGGGACATTTAAACACATATTGCAATTGCTTACCAAAGGCACAGCCCTCGAGGGCTCCAGACTGGGCCTGGGTGCTGTTGAGTACATGTAGTTAAACAATCTGTCTATTTTTCTTAGAGGTACACCTCCACCTTTGTCACTTATCTGAGGAATGAAAATTGAAGAGTTTCAAACATTAGATTCTGGAAAAAAACCCACAAAACATCAAGAAGCATTATCTAAATTACTTTAGAAATTAACTAAAGGAGCAGTTAGGGACTTTGGGGCTGTCTGGTTTGGAGAAAAGTAGGCTGGGAGTGACCTTGCCATGGTCTACAGCTTCCTGAGGAGGGGAACTGGGGGGTGGTGCTGATCTCATCTCCCTGGATCCACCAATGGGACATGTGGGAACAGTTCAAAGTTGCAAGCAACATCAGGGGAGGTTTAGAGTGGACATCAGGAAGCATTTCTGTATGGGAAGGGCAGTGAAAGAGCAGAACAGGTTTCCTGGAGAGATGGTCAATGGCCCAGGTCTCTCAGTGACCAAGATGCACTTGGACACTGCCCCTAACAAATGTGCTTTGGCTACTGGTGAGCCCTGAAGTGGTCAGGCAGGTGGACAAGATGCTCCTTGTAGGTGCTTCCCAACTGAAAATATTCTGTTCCAATGAATATGAAGCAGGTGATACAATAATTAATTTGCTTTTTCAAATTAAAAGTCATTCTACTCTAAACCTGGCAGGTTTGGAATGTGTATTGTTTTTAGGCATTTACCTTAATAGATAGATCTTCTTTCCCCAAAGTGACTAAGGTTTTGATCGATGGATACGCTTCTTTCTTACCTTCATGCAATTCCACTGTGGCTCTCATTGAATTCTGAAGATAAAAGAAAACACAGTCTCTTTGATTCTAACTTTAACATAGAAGATTTTTCTGACAGGCTAGAACTTGAATTTATTTTGTAGCATCCACTCTGTCCTACAGTTGTGTACAAGATAGAAAAGCCTGTATTTAACACAAATTCAATGAATTGCCCAGTTAAATTTTTACATTTCAACTTATTATACATACCTTTTATTTATTTGATATAGTCAGAAAAAAGAAAGCAAGACTTTTTTTTTTTTTGGTCCTGTGTGAAATCAAGTAAATATATCCACAGGATGAGAACATCCTTCACCTCCATCATCACCACACCAACAGTGCCATTCATCACAGAGAGCTACTTTTGATTTTCTCAGCCTGGGTCATGTGTAAGTTACCATCTGTCCATCTGACTTCATGTTAAGAGTTTCCAGTGCTAGTCTCAGTTCTTTACAGGTACAACTTACTGGCTTCAGCCTGTTTCATGACTTCATTTCAGCCTGTTTCATGACTTGGACCAAAAACATACTCACATGTACTGTACAAATTCTCATCTGTTCTGCTCCAAAACTAATGTTACAAATGGCAAAATGGGAGAAGACCTCAATGAACATAGTTGACAAATTTCAGAAATCAAACCCCAAAAAACAGTACTTTGAAAAAGTTTCTCTCTGGCCAAATACAAGTTTTCCTCTCAATTTCTGGCATTCAGCTGCACCACCTAGAGACCTCCTCTCTTCTTTCAAATGATATAGCAGCTCTCACATGTTCCATTTGCACTCTTGTTCCAATTATTCAGAAAATATAAAACCAGAACAAAGCATGTAATCTTCACCATTCAAAGATACAGGGCCTGTTTTCACAAAAAAGACACTGATCCTAACCTCAAATAGGTTAGGATCACTGATCCTAGTCCTCAAATATGCAATAAAGAAGCAAGCTCATAAAAACTGCAAGGTTATGAATATTCCATCACTGCAAACCCAGACTGTCATGAGTGTTCTAAGTTAATCAAAAAAGCTACAAAAGCACAACAGGAGAAGTGGGAGGCCAGGCAGTTTTTAAGTACACAGGGTCATAAGAGAGGGACTGAAGTCTGGCTTTTGAACAAGTGAAGAGTGTTTGAAACTTAAGGATAAGCTTAAGAAAGGAAAACTGAAATAATATTTAAGAACTGTAACTGAAAGGAATCAATTTCAACAGCAATAGGGTCACAACCCCCCCCCAGCATTAATAAGTGCAACCTACCTTGAATAATTCAAATAACATATGAAACAAATGAGAAGGTACATAGACTACTTGAATAGGCTTGTTTGGAGCTTTAGCTAAAAAAAAAGAGAAATAAAAGCATCAAATAATTTTCCTTCAGAACAGTATTTTGTAGCACTGCTGTTTACCAGAATAACACACACATGTAGGCACAGACAAGTATGTAAGCATGTTCCAATTTTCCCAGTGCAAAATTAGTTCCATGAAGTAAAACCATAAATTTTAGTCACTGCTATCACCTGAAAGACCACATTATAATTATGATCTTCAAATCCATTCAGTCAGCAGACTTTGTTTAGATATGAAAATTTCACTAAGTAATGGTTGGTTTCCTACAACAATGTACACTAACCAAGAAAACATTCCTAATTAAGTAGGAAAATTTGACATGCTCACATAGTATTTAAGCATATTTGCTGCAGAGAAAGATTCTTAAAGTAAAGAAAACCCCACTGTTTAAATATTCTGAATTCAACTACATATTTTCCCTTCATTAAAACACACAAAATATAAGTATTCACAAAAATTTTCAATTATACTTCAAACAATATCCCAGCTTGCATATTCCAAGCCATCACTGAATTGTTTGTCCACTGCTGTCCCACTGTGAGTGTTCTAGCAGAGGGGTATGGCTTGGCACAGGTCTGAATGCCAGAGTGCTCACTGATTGATGGGGCAGGAAATAATACAGCTGCATTTAATACATTCCAGGACACTTCTGGGGCTGAAGATGAAGTCATCCCTGAACATTCATGTATCTACTGGCATTAAATTATGCAGTTACAGAGAGTCAGACTGAAGGGAAGTCTCAAACTGTCTGCTTCATACAGAAAAATCTTCCAGGAAGATTTAAATATGCACAAAGAACATGACTGGAGTCAACGTCATTCCTTTTGGCACTGAGGGCTGGTAACAATCCCAGTCATTATTTTAAGAAACATGGTAATGAAAACTCCTAGGAAAAGGAGAAGACCAAAACAATGCTCTGCAAGGCAACTTGATATTTTATTCTGTTATTTTTGTCTGTCCATACTCCCAATTCCCTCATGCTTCACTGAAACCAAGGCAAACTGACTCACACTTGTTAGAGGCACAGAGATAGAAAATGAGTCATTGTTGCTCTTGCAAGGTAATTTGCAAAGCTGCTTTCCTCATGTTGATAAGCTGATTTAAAGGAAACACATAATTCTTTATTCACTTTTTTTTTTTCTTTAAAGCTCCAGCAACTTGCTTTCTCTACTGCTGGATCTTTTTACTTATGCCTTCAGATGAATTTTGCATTGATTGAGTCCTCTGCTGCAACACTCAGTACTTTTATCTCTAGAATCACTCAGTTTAAAAGGGGAAGGCTGGGTCCTTTGTATTTAGGAGAGATGGGTGGCAATGCATCATTGCTGACAGCATCACCTTGTGTAGAGAAATATTTCTACACTGCTCAGTAGTACTTTGAGCAACACACATTCCAAGTACCACACTCTCCCATTGAGTGTTACCTATTTCTGAGACTTTTGCAATTCTTCTGCTGAAGTTTGGAACCATCTTAGTCTTATGTTTGGCTGCTGTCCAAAATCTGGGAGAGGATCACTCAGGAAATTTTTTTTAACTAAAACAAAATAAGCTCCCTTTTGTCAATAAAATAATGAACAGAAAGCAGTCAGTATGCTGACACAGCCTGTCTCATCAGTTTGGTGTCATCCAATTATCATCTCTGCAATCAACTTGAAACAGATTTCCATGTGAGAGGCTTATGATAGGATTTAAAGTATAGACTACCTAATAAAAATCCCAATTTTGCCATCTTACACAGAAGGGCTCACTACTGTGTTGAGAATGCCAGTGGAATTCATGGGCTTATAAGCATATTTTGGAATAAAACAAGTTTGAGTTCTGTTAGAAGATGAGACAGCAGGCATATTTCCTTCTCAGTTATGAGGAGTCTTGGTTTATTTTCTTTAAAGTGATAGTGAAATTAGCAGATAAAGCTCTGCTTTCAGCACAAACAAGTACACATCATGATGATAAACTATAGCTCAGGTGCCTACATAGACACATTAGAACAAAAGTAACTGCATAGTTCAAATTATAATTTACAATTAAATAACAAAATTAGGAATCACAGATACCAGAAATTTATTTTCTTACACACATCAGTTAAATTAATTTCATAATTACCATTGAATTCTTCAACTTCCAGATCAGGTGCCACTGTATAGTACTGTTCACATAACATCTTAGCTGTTTCATAAGCATCTACAAAACAACAGAACAAACATGGATTTATCAAAATCAAGCAATGCCAGCAGTGTCCATCCTCCCTGTGAAGGACCACAAACAGAACACTCACTTTGAGCACCAGTTTACAAGCATAAAGCTGGTATCCAATCTAATCCCTTTTTTCTCTCTACACTCATAGCCCAGTTGCCAGGAAAGGGAAAACTCTATCTAAAGCTCTACAAAGAAAAGCACAGTACTGGAGAGAAACTATTTTTCTTCTTTGTTCAGGGCTTGAAAACCAGAAGGATGTAATCTTAGGCTGACCATAACATCTACTTATTTTTTATTTCCTAATCACAATTTAATACTTGTTCTTTCCATCCAAAATAAAAAGAATGACACTGCAGCCACAAATTCAGGTTCTCCAAATAAAATAAGTATTTACAATACTTAATTTTCAAGGTCTCTTGGGGGAAAAGCTGGAGAAGATTCTTTGTTTCTTCTCACTGAACCAAAAATGACTCCCCCTGAAAATACCTCCCCATAGACCAAATCAGGCTTTATGTATTGTTGAAACACAATCAGAAAGTGTAAGTTACCCTTTGTCACTAGAGGTGGCCCCTAAGGTTCAATACCAGGCAATATTGTTTAATTTACCCATCTATGACTTGCAGGAAGGGGCAGAGGCCTCCTCAGTGATCTCACTGCAGGCCCAGAGCTGGGAGGAGTGGCCAACACCCCCGAGAGCTGGGCAGCCCTTCAGAAGGGCCCTGACAGGCTGGAGGGATGGGCAGAGGAATGGTCTGGAATTCAGAAAAGGCAAATGCAGGGTCCTGCACTGGGGAAGGACCAGCCCAGGCACCAGCACAGGCTGGGGGTGCCCTGCTGGAAAGCAGCTCTGCAGAGAAGGGCCTGGGGGTCCATGGACAATGAGCTGTCCATGAGCCAGCAGGGCCCTGGGGCCAAGAGGGCCAAGGGGATCCTGGGGTGCATTAGGGACAGCAGTGCCAGCAGGGCAGGGAGGTGACCCTGCCCCTCCACCCAGCCCCAGTGAGGCGTGTCTGGAGGGCTGTGTCCAGTTCTGGGCTCCTCTGGACAAGAGAGACAGAGATTCCTGGAGCAGATCCAGTGAAGGGAAACAAGGATGAAGAGATTGGAACATCTCTCTTATGAGGAAAGTCTGAGGGAGCTGGGCCTGCTCAGCCTCGAGAAGAGACAACTGAGGAAAGCCCATCACTGTTTAAAAGTGTCTGCAGGGGAGGTGCCAAGAGGATGGAGCCTTTTGGAGGCTCTTTTCTGTGATGCTGAGCAATAGGAATAGAGGCAGAAATTGATGCACAGGAAGCTCCACGTGAACATGAGGAAGAACTTCTTCCCTGTGCAGGGTAGGAGCACTGGCACAGATTGCCCAGAGAGGGTGTGGAATCTCCTTCACCGAAGATGTTCAAGAACCACCTGGGCACAATCCTGTGCCAGGTGCTCTGGGATGGCCCTGCTTGAGCAGGGAGGGAGGTTGGACCACATGATTTGCTGTGCTCCCTTCCAACCTGACCCATTCTGTAATTCTGTATTTGAAAGATTTCTTATTGTTTTCTTAGCAAATCTGGGTCAAACACTCTGAGTGCAGGCTAACATTTCATCTTCCTCTAGAAGCCAATTCTCTAGCAGAGTCCTATGACTGTGGAAGAGACTGTGAAGTTCAAAGCATGCTTCATGGTGTGGATGGAGATTAAGCAGCAATAGCAGTGAGAGATTTATTGGTAAATCTAAAATCCTGGCTCCAGAAAAAACCTGAATTTGCTGTCAGCTCAAAAGTCTCATTGCAGGACAGACAGCGAGACAGAGAGAGCCAGCTCAGGCAGCACAGACACAGCACTTGGTGCAGCTGCTTGAAGCAAGATGTGGCTGTTTAAATCATTTCTACGTTGTCTGAAGGGCACACAGGGCTTATAGCTGCCACATACATTACCAAAATCAACATTTTAACTGATCAACTGCTCAGAAGACTGCCTGTGAACCAGAACATTTGGGAGCTAGCACAGCATACAGAACATAAATTAACCCTTCCACCAATTCTAGAAGGAAAAGGCCTCGATCACCATGACAGGACTGTACAGCCCCTGTCTTTAAGCCATTTTATTTTTCTGAAAGGCAACACTGGACACTGTTTGGTCAGTTTTGTGTATGATCTAGTTTAGCTACTTGTTTGAAAACTGGACTTAGCACTGTCTGACACTGTGCACTCCCCTGTCAAAGGCAGCAACTGTGAATCTGATGATCAAAATTGATTCAAATATTGCTATTAGAAGGCAAAGCTAAATAAACAACATGGCTGTAACCTACAAAATGCTGAGGCCAAAGTGGAATAAGGTCAATCAAAAGGAAAAAAAGCTGATGAAAAAGACCACCTCAGGAGCCAAGAAGGGGTAGAAAAAAAGCTGTAAGAGAGCTGTAAAAAGCATTACAAAGTGAGCTACCTTGCAGGTCAGACTTTGAGATAAGAAAGGCTTCCCTCTCACTTCACCAAAGGTTGAGAGAAAGTGAAGAAACACATTCTACCCCCCTTTGCAGCTGCACAAACAGCAGCAAAGGACAGAGCCTGCAATTCTCTCCAACAGCACGACCTGCATTTGCAAACAGACGCACCCAGAGTGTGAACCTTCCATGGAGATGTTCCTGAAGCAGGAAACATTGCCTCATGCCTCCTTGCTAACGTTCTGAAAGCAGGTAAACATTCACAACACAGAGCAAACAGGACCTGCAGTGTGACTGTGCCAGGCCAGTCAGGTACAACCATCACATCCATGTCTTCTGCAGGAGACAGAACAGGCCGTGTATGATCAGGTGACAGAGCAATGTGGAGCTTCACTGGGATAGCTGCACACCTGAGGACATTTTACTAAAAGGCCTAGCTAAACAAAATTGAAATTTCACTTACTCTTAGTTTCCTGTAATACCTCATGTGATACAAAAGCAGTACATGAGAACCTGCTTCTAAGTATTTCAGGAAGAAAACACCTGAAGTTTAACAAAACATTTAGACACTTTATCTGATATTTCAAAGTACAAGTTAAAGCTATTAAAAATCAAATTGTGTTCTTAGTTCTGTTAACAAACTAAAAGTTTCTCTCATTTCAATAATGAAAACATTAGAAAGGCTCAATAAGCCCCAGGCTTTATTGTGAGCAGTACTTTCATTTAATAAAATAAGAAAAGAAGAAATGGATCTAAATCACCTTCAGTTGCTTGTATGTCAATAAATTATTTCTGAATATTTTAAATTAGGGGATTTCAGTAACAAAAATATTAACTTCATCTTACCTTTAACCACCTCTGCCACATCACAATTAGGATCAATACTTCCAATATGTTTGGGATGAGCAGGATTAATATCTCCACCAAACAGAAGTGCTAAAATAAAAAAGAAATGGTAGTAAATTATTTATTACCCTTGAGGCAGGCCAGAAAGTTGGAATCTGATGGTATCTGAGATTTACTGGATACTGCATCATTTTGTAAAAAGATACTCCAGCAAGTTGCCAGAATCCTCCTTTAAGGAGACTACTTGTCTAACTGCTCATCTTCCCTCCCTTTTCTTTATTTTCAGTTTTTACAGTCAAGACTAGTTAAAACAGAATTCATGATGTGGGAGGGTTAAGGTGAAAACCTACATTTCAAAGCAGATCACAAAAATTAGATAAAATTAAAATATAAAACACTCCATTCATACTGTTATGTCAGAACAGAAGCACTCACAACAATGAAAACATTACAGTAAAAAGGACTGTGGAGCTGTAAGGCATCATTAGAAGCCTTTAACACTCACCTAAGCTGCAATTTCACAGCAGGCACAGAGGTCTCACTCACTCCACTCCCTGGATCTCAGCAGTATGATCCCCACTCCCTCTCTGTACAAGGGTCTGCTACTCACCAGACCCTTCACCAAGAGTTTAAAGAAAACTCCCAAAGTAGAAAGGTTTTGTACTTTATTTCAGGAGTGATTTTCTGCCATTTTAGCAAGTAAGTGAGCTCTGACATGAAGCAGGTGCAGCATGAGGTGAGCAAAAGTCTAAATCTGAAAGCTTTTCCTACCCTGGGCACAGCAAGCTCACACACTGGGCACTGTGTCCTGCAGAACAGTTCTGGAGGAAACAAACAGTCTGCCAGGAATGTAGGAACAGAAATGCAAACCATGCAAAAACCTGGATTTGCATTCTGCTTTCCAATTATCTTTTTCTTCAGTGCTTCAAGATTAATATTTGCCATTACAGACAGACCACACACTGCTAACACACAGACATTATACAAGGTTAACTAAACTTTAAGCATCTACAAGCAGTTCTAAGCTCCAAACAATTAAAGAGGAGGATCCACAGGAAAAGCTAGTTCAGTTGAATGACTCAAGTTCAATATTTTAGGATTACTGCAAATTACAGTAGCACTCAGCCCAGGAATTATACTAGGACAATGTTTGTACTCTATTGCTAGAACTCTTCTTTGAAAGCCTTTTAACTTGGTTTTATGTCTGTCATTTCTCTGCCCAGGTGCAAGTAAAGAAAAAGCTGTACATTTCTCTCATTTTCTGTGCTTTGCCACATTCAAGTTATCTGTACACACACAGCAAGGCATTTGGTTAATTAGTCACATGAAAGGTTACTGGAAAGACACACAACTTGTAGTAAAACACCTCATACTCCAGCATTTGCATTATCTGCAGCATACAACAACTTCTAAGAGCTCAGAAAAGCAAAAGACTGAGCAGAGAATGAAGTTCTAGAGCTAGAAGGCACAAGACACACTAAAGCAGATCAGAAGACTGTCCTTAACTTTACACAGATCACTTTCTGCATGGTTACACATACTGGTTAATAGGAGCTGTGCAAGTAACTCCCTTCACTCTGTAATATGAATATAAAAAAGCGAGTTTATTAGTAACAACAAATGAAACAGAACCTAATGACAAAGGATGACTAATTCCAGCATTTATTCATAAATAGGAAATAGGAAGTAAGGGAAGACAAGAGATGGAATTTAAAACTTCAGTTAGAAATACTCAACCTTCTTTAGAAGGCAAGAAAGTCTAGATAACTTCCTGGAAAAAACAGGATGTATAGTACCTAACCTATTCAAAATATATAGCATCTTTGCATTTCATTATGAAATAAATGAGCTCTACAAACTATGTTGAAAACTCTGTGAGCAGAAGATACAGCTACTCTACTACTACCTAATAATACTTTATGTATCACTTCACAAGCCATCTCAGCCAGTAAGACTAAAAAGCAACACCACACTAACAAAGACTGACAATTCTAAAAGAAAGCATACTGGTGTTTTGGATTCATTTCTGATCATTGCAAAGTACCAAATCAACAGCTGCCAGTATAGCTTTTGCCACAATTAGCACAGAACAGTCATGAGTAAGGAAAAAAAAATATAAAACAAAGCTTCATCTTCAGGTTTACAAGCAATAACTGAGTTTCCAAGGAAGAGAAAATCAATTACTTACTGTGTTGGTTAATAAGCATACGGAAAGAGATGCGGTTGGTGTAGAATCTATCTAGGAAATACTGGATGTTACTGCTAACAAATGGATCAAAGCCATATTTTTCCTTGTACTCAATCACCCCTTGTGCCATGGTTGGAACCACGTCATTGTGTCTGTTCCTAACTTTAATTAAAACATCCAAAAAGCTGGAGGAAACAAAATTAGAAACAGATTGTTAGAAATAAAATTAAACTCAACAACAACATAACCATATTATCTGTTTACTATGCCTCCCAGTCAGTAACAAATATCAGAGGGAAAATACAAAAATATAATACCTAAACAAGCCTATTTAAAGACAAATATTTGATCAACCTCTCACTCACAAGACCTGTGAAGCATTTAGAGCTCCAAATAAGTTATTTCTCCCACAAATATTCATTGAAATTAAATTAATCTCTCTTCAACACTGATGGATAGCAAAAGATTCTCTTTCACCACAATCATATGTACTACCATAACTGTCATCCCCTGTAACTCCTAACAGTAGCTGAGAGACTGGAAAGGAAACTCAGGGAAAAAAAAACCTGACCCCCCTTTATTATTTCCTTAGAAAAAATTGTGTTTTCTTCCCAACACCTGAACCCATGGAGTGAATTTTGAATGCATTTCCTTCACCTTCCATCTCGTGGGCTAAGTTAGAATCTCAGGACAGGTAATCGTGTGTGCGACTCGTGTTCAGTTTCCTCTGCCACCACTGGATGGCAGAGCGAATACAACGGAGCTCTCGTCCGGAGCTCGGCAGCTTTTAGACAAAACTCCCACTGCTTTTAACGAGCATTTCCTTTCAAACAGCTCAGAGGATTTCTGTCTCTCCTGCCAAGGCTGCTCAACACCTATGACCTTCAATGTGCTCATCCTTTTTTCCCCCCCATGCAAACCCATACATACTTGAAATATCAATTAATAATAGCTTTCTAAAGAGGAAACATGGAAAATCAGCACTACTTAATCCTGCTACATTCTCCAATGTTAAATTAATGTTAACACCACAATGTTTATATAATGCTGTTATGGAAAGTACAAATGGTGAAATGCAGCTTTCCAAAGAAAGCAGAGCTGGAACACTTGTTCAACCATGCCTGTGTCTACAACTCTACAGATCCTTTTCCAAAAAACATCAATAGAACATTCTTTGTAGATTTGTAACAAATACTGAAAATAAATGTATTTTATTTTTATCAAAAGCAGAATATACATTAGCTAATGAAAGAATCACAGAAATCACTGAAGGGTCATCTAGTTCAATCCCCCTGCAAATGAACAAGGGAAAGAACCAAGACCACAAAAAGTAAAAAAACCCAGCCATTGGTCACCACATATAAATAAGATGTTTTCTTCCTTTTCAGCACCACTTAGTCAAGACAGCAATTTTTTTATACCATTTTTAACAAGTGATACACCTTTAAAATAATTGCCCCCACTCTACACTGCCATCTGCAAAGGAATGTAGGATCCCTTTTTACTAGTTTTTTCCTGATCCCAAGTCTAGCTAGCAGTTTTTGCCTGTGTGTTAACAAACAGTTCAGCAGTCTTTCAACACTACTCTGTTGCATAAAAAAGGGGAAGTTTTAACTACCTAATTCCCCATTCTAAATACTATCACAGTACAGAATGACTGTTCTCTTACTTACCAGTCTTGCTGACTGGGCAGCTTAGAACATTTAATGCTTAAAAGGTTTATAGACCTGATGTGTTTATGGAGCCTTGGCTCTGTGGGATCTGTTACCTCAGAGAGGCGATGTCAGAGCCTGGTGCCCGGCTGTACTTGTGCTGCTTCTCTGTTTCTGAGCACAAGGCCCTGGCAAAGAGCAGAGCTGGAAGCAATGTTTACAGTCACATCTGAAACACAACTGACAACACTCTCTCCTAGCTGTTGTTTGCTCTGCTATTTGTTTTTAAATACCTCCACTATCCAAAATATATACCTGATGCCAAGAGGGCAAATTGTTCACTGATATCCCACTACAAAAGTGCTTCAATGCACAGACCATGCCAAAGGGCAAAGGACTTAGGTTTATCTGCTGCAGACCAGCAAAATCATAGCTGAAGCTTAGTCAGCATAAAACTAAATATATAATAAAGGAATGCCTGATTGTTGCACTGATATGACAAAACTCCTGCTCCATCTTCCAAGATAACTGAGTTCACTCATGTGTTTACATTAAGCAGATGTTTTTAAAGGAACAAACACAAGAGGAATACAGGCACATTTCAAAGTAGCAGAGCAGAAATCAGAATACAACTCCTTAACCTTAACACTCATTCCTTACAGTCCCTCTACCTGTTACACTCCCGAAAGCCACAAAGCTTTTACTGTGCTCAAACTGTGGGAGACCATATCAAGGAATTTTTAAACTGTGTATGGGATTAACTAGGAATACTCCAGAACAGCTCTGAAAATTTTCTACCAGTTACATTTTTTGTCCACAATTCTGTGTATTTTCAAAGCCACGAAGAATAAATAATGCAGTTGGTTTGACAAATGAGAGATATTAATAAGAAGCCACTTTAGTTCAGTGAGCTTCAGTGGTTTCTGCATTAACAAGAATAATAACAAGGTTTCTGCCTTAAGAAGAATACTTAAGGCATTACCACAGGTGTTAAATAAATGAAGGCTAAAAAATTCTGCAAATACAAGAAATAACTTGTGTTGTGACAATCATTAATTAACTTCCTAATAACCTATATATATAATTCTGTTTTGATCCATCATTACAGTACAAGAAAACAAGCATAAGAAAGTCAATATAAAGACAAAGGGATTTTTTTTGTGTCTCTTATGGATAATATTACCTGAAACATGAAAAGCACAAAAGTGATGAGTAGAGTAAAAGCCCTTTTAAATACAACAAATGCAATGGTCTGAGGTTTTTCTCAATGGTTGCTGCTTTTTGAATCAGTGCTAACTGGCAGCTGAATATCACAAGAAAGAGAGGTGAAAGTTCACACTCTGAAAGATTTCTCTACTAGAAAGTATATCTACTTCCAAAGTTCAAAACTAATTAAAGTAGCATTTCACTTTACGTAAAAGTAACAAAACGGCACCTTCTTAATCAGATGTACTCCAACATTTACTTAGCTCAAACTGCTTACAGAGCCACTATTTTAACTGCAACTCTGCAGAAAGGAAGGCTCTTGTTTACCAAGTTCCTTGTGCACGTTATCTCAGACATGCTGGCAGCTGACAGCCTCAGTGGCTGCCAGCTCCAGGACACTCCCCTACACCCTCCCTTGAGAGGGCCACAAAGAGAAACTCGGGGGTGTAGAGGCTGCACTAAATGTCCTTTGAGAGCACATGTGAACAACAGTTTTTACAAACCTTTCAATTTTGAAACACATCTTAAACCCATGTGTTCACTGGATAGTGACATCTTGGGAAATTTCCAACACTTCTGCCCGTTGCACCCTTCACCGAGCGTGGACACCTTATCTTGGGGCTCCCTGTTATCACACTGTTTGGCAGAACTGCAGAAAAACTTCCACCTCACCCCTCTACAGCTAAAGAAGATATCTGTGTTATCAAAAAGGTAAAAGTAACCTACCATTTTACAAATGCCCATGCTACTGACAGTGACAGGAATGTGGCAATGCTGCACTGGGGCTTCATGAGGTCTGCTAACCAACAGAAGGCAACAGAGAAACTGAAACACTTCTGAAATGCTTCATTAGAACAATGCCAATGGAAAAAAAATCTCTTCAAAGGATTTTGTCCAACATTCACAAAAAAGATAAAACTCACGAACATCCATCTTCCCAATTCATTCACTAGGAGCAGAGAGAAGTTGGGCCACTCTGACAATCAGCTTTAGTTTAGTCTCTGCACCAACTCCTATAACCACTCACCCTCTCTCTCCACTGCAGGGGCACTGCTGCCTTTGTGGGCCACATGCTAACATTTTAGGGAGCACAGAGCTCAAAGTGGGCTACTCTTCCACTACATCCATTTCCCAGTTCACTTCACTGTGTGGCCTCACACACAGCTGTGCCAGTACATGGATGACATCTATAGTACCATAACATTAATACAGAAAATGGTTTCCCCAAAAAGAGAGCCCAAACTCTGAGAACACTACAGCAGGCTCCCCAGACAAGCAGCAATAAAACCACAAATAGTCAGGGGACAGTCTTCTGTTCAACTGATAAAAGCATTGCACCATTTCAGAAAACAGTAATTGAAGAACTACTGCCAACACTGATAGAGAACATCTGTGGATATCCAACCTCCTTGAATGATCGGTTTAGCTCCCCTTCTCTCCTCTGCTACTGTTACCCTGATTAGCCAGAACAGAAACGTTCACCTCAGCTGACAGAAAGTCCAACAAGGCATTCTTTAATTTCTAAAAATCAACTGCCCTGTTATTCTTCATGTTTTTTGAGTGTCTGAGGTGGACAGGACCATGTTCAGCTCCAAACAGAAGCTGCTGGGATGGTACTGGAACAAAGGCACTTCTACCCAGGCAAGATTCACATCCTGTGACACTAGTTAAGGGAGAAGGGATGGGGGCCATCATGAAATGCCTAAATCACCTGATATCCTTGGACAAGGATGGGCATTCAGTGACCAAAGGATGCAAGGCTGGGTCTTGTGCACGATGAGCCATATACCCTGTAACATTAACAAGTAAAGTGTGCTGTTCTAGAGCATGTTCCACACAGGAACAGGACAGCAGAAAGGAGCCAAGAGATGAAGCTGCTCCAACCCCTCACAGGTTGCTTTTGGTAAGGTACTCAGAGATACCCCACAGCTACTGCCTGCAAAAAGGGCTTTGGTCCAAAGGACCAGACATACCTTATAATCTTCCAGGTTTTTCTTTAAGCAAATCAATCTGGTTAAAGAAAAGAACTATTTCTATTTATGCATCCCTAAAGACACTTAAACAAAGTGTCTTCTAGGACTTAAACAAAGTCCTAGATAAAGACTAAAATTCCACACGCAATCATACATGTAGTCAGAAGAGAACAGAAAACTTTTATGCAAACTTAAATTAACTCAGAAATGTGGGGGTTTTCCCCAGTGAAAAGCAGCATTCCTGATTCTTCCTGACTATACTGATGGGCTTCTGACCACAAGACATGAAATTAGGATATGGCTAGGTAGCAGCAACATGGAATACTGACACAGGAGCTGAGAAATTTGTTAGATTTATCTGTATAATCCTAAGATAAATATGGACATAGTCAAGACTATTTTTGAAAGACATAGTTTGTAAAGAATATTTTAAAAGGTCTAATTACAGCTCAATATGCAATTAAATGGCATAGGCTTCAGTAAATTAGGAATAGTTGACATCCCAGAGCAGGAAAGTAAATCTGACTTTCTAATCTTAGACAGTCTATCCAATACTGCCAAAAAGAACAAATCTGCTTTTTAATCAGATAATACAGTTTTAATGTCTTTTCAAAGGTCAGATGTGGTATAGAAGACAGGTCTTACTGTCAAAGACCCCAGCTGAACTTCACCTCAACAGGTAGCAATAAATTCCATGCATACTTATTTTATCTACTTAATTACACAGAATACAATAAGTGCAAGATTTCAAAGCTTTTAACAAACAGTTATCCTGAATGATATTGATATTTGCTTCATTATGAAATATTTGTTCTTGTACTCATTTAGAGCATAGCAAACAGTATTTGCAGTTGCCATGAAACAGTATCAGGAATGCCATATCCATATGGTAGAATCAGATAATTGATGTGTTAATTATGAGACTCTAAACTAGATCTCCAAGAGAACTACTCATCAACCTTTATTTATTATACTGTGATCTACCTTGAACCTCTGAAGTTCATAAAAAGCTGAAATTCATCTACCTAAATACTGAAAGATGGTTTCAGAAGTTACAAAACCACAACCTCAACCCACACATCCTGGACATGACAGGCTTAAAAGGACCTGTGTTTCATTTGCCAAGCTCACTCAGGTGCTTAGGACAGCTCATGACATCTCAGAAGGCAACAGACACCTAAGTTTTGGTAACTTAACCCCATAAAGGAAAGCCTGCTGATAAACTAGTCACAAACAGAAATTCCTGTGTCATCAGCAAACATGCTGATGATGTAAATACAGAATCACAAAATGTGACAGCTAGAGGTGGTTGAAAAATTGAGTTGATTTATCCTCTACAGAATAAGCACGCCTAGAATGTCACTAAATCTATCTAATCTACTTATAAAAGCTTTTAAAATGGATGCTCTACAGCCTCAGTCTGTTCTCATTAATATTACAATCTTTACTTTTTGCTCTGCACACATTCTCAACTTTAATAAAAAAACAGACATTTTTTAATGCTCCAGTTATTCAGTTAGAGCAACCCATTATGCTTTATTACAGTGACCTTACTTTTTGGCACATGCAGACTTCCAGTGTCTCCAGTATCTTTTTTTGCCAGTCTAGACAAATGCCTTCAGCATTATTCAGAGGTGGAAATATCCAAGGCTCTAAATCTTGTTCCCTTCACATCAGTACTGCCCGTGAGTGTTTTAATTTCTTAAAAGGCAGTACCCAGAACTGCAGGCAGCATTCCAGCATAGAACTCACTCTGAGTAAATGGTTACTTCCCCCTTGTTCAATAGCACTCCAATTCAGTCAGTCTTTAATCCATATGGCTCCTTCTACAGCTCTGCCACGCAGGGAACTTTGTACTCCTGCACCTGAGTTTCTCCTACGTGTATTGGTTGAAACACAAAAGCTAAAGTGTCAAGATCTCAGGTAACATGCTCACAACCAAAAGCGCACAACATTTGAAATGCAGCACCTCCCAAAGCCCTTATTTAACCTGATGTAACAACACAATGTATGTATATGAAGTTTGCTGAAGGCAAAACACCATTTTTGCACAACACAGGCTGCATGGTGCACAAACAGAGCAAGGCATTTGATGAAGCTCTCTTTAAAGCACTTCTTGATCATGCAGGATTTCAGAACTTAAAAAGGAATCCAAAAGACAAACTACCCTAAGAAAGATAATTAATGGAACAAAATCCTGCAAGAAGCAATATCCTGAAACAAAGCTGACTGCTATAGGTACAGGGTAACAACAGACCCTCGTAATGGACAGGTGTCTGTATGAGTGTGTGTGTGTTTGTGTTTTAGTTATTTTGTTTTCAAGTCTCTGATGCATATGTTGCACCTGCTGTTCTCACGTGTGGGGTTCTTCTCTGTTTTATGCACACACATTTCAAGGAAACATTCTAATAGCAATTTCAATGTGATTTTGTTGATAAAGAAAATTGGCTAAGTTTTCCTTTCTTTTCAAGTAATGTTACTCATTAGGTAGGTGAACACCACTAATTGAAGTCCATTAAAAAAGCTTTTAGATAAAAACAATGACTGACACATCAGAATGCTTTCAAACTGAAAAAACCCCAAACTACGAATGTATTAACATACTTTATTTACAATAGAGCACTAAGCCCAATGTATACTAAAACAACACTTTAGTCTTAAGTATCTGATACGCAAGTATAGTCTCCCATCCATGTTGTTTTCTCAATACAGTCTTGAAGGAAGCATTTCATGCCATTTCTTAAACTACCAGTCTGCATAAATACAAAATAGACTGTTCAAAAGCACTTAAGATACCTACATTCTACTCCAGATTACAATTTTAGCTTTTGCCATACACATTCTAACTTACAATTAAGGTAACTGTTTTCCTAGAGTACAAAACCACTTGGTATTTGAGACAGATTAACTTCTTTTTCCTAACAGTTCATTTTTAGATACTCACTCATCCAGAACATGAGGATCCTCAGGACTTTTATTTTCATATTCTAAAAGCTCAAGGAAACTCTGCATGTACCTGAAATAAGCAAAAATTATAAAAAGAGAATTAAAATACTTAAACATAAAATACTTTTTAATTTATTTAGTTTTAAGACTACAGGGTCATGTAAAAGTAACAGATGCACAGTACACCGTTCTCTTCAAAGACTAAAAGTAGGTGGGATGCTGCAACAAAGGGAAAGAAAGCAACTACAATATATTATATTAATTGAAAAAGTATTACTTATGACCTTACAGTCTGCAATTCAGGAAAATTGCTATATAAATGAAACTGGAGTCAACAGGAGCAAAATCTCTCTATGGGTACATCTGTAATTTCAGGTAGTTTGTCCCTGTATTTTGATTTTTCCGCTCATCTACTCTGTACTAACTAACTAACTAACTCTGATGTTAGTTTTTTCCCATATTCCTCAAGAGCAATCCAAGTTTTCTTTCAAAAGAAAGCTCAGGGGAACACTCCATAAAAGGCACAATAACAGGACTGCACCAAGCTGGTCCTACCAGAGGTCTCCAGGAGAGCACACCCATTCACACACTCCCAGAGCTCCTCCGTGTGACACAACCCTCGGTTTCAAATAAACCCCTCTTGCACAACACAGCTCTCTCCTGCTCAGACTTTTGGTTCACAGGAGATTAACTGAGGCTCAGAGCCCCAGAGGACCCAAACCAGAAGCCCTCAACATGAACGTGGCCAGCCTGCTCTGTAGGACCTTGGCACCGCCAGTACAAATGTGCCACGCCTCAGGACCAGCCATCACCCCTGGAGCAGACACATTCAGCAGCACACATGGAGCTTTAAGGACCACAGAACCAGGACCTCTTTCCTGAGGTAAATAATCACACAAGGAATCAATCACACACATAAAAGGCAGGGTTTCAACATTACTCTCCCTTCACTCCTGGTTAAGTGTCACAGACATATTTTATGAAAAAACCTTTCCTTAGGATTTTTTCTCCTGAGAAGCTGAGAGGCCTCAGGAACAAAATGTAAACAATGGTTATCTGCTGCTGTGGAATGCAACAGGTGGATCTGTGATTGGTCTCATCTGGTTGTTTCTAATTAATGGCCAATCACAGTCCAGCTGTCCCGACTGTCTCGGTCAGTCACAAGCCTTTGTTATTCATTCCTTTTCTATTCTTAGCTAGCCTTCTGATGAAATCCTTTCTTCTATTCTTTTAGTGTAGTTTTAATATAATATATACCATAACATAATAAATCAAGCCTTCTGAAACATGGAGTCGACATTCTTGTCTCTTCCCTCATCCTAAGACCCCTGCGAACACCGCCACAGTTAAGTACTACCGCTCAAACTACAGCATCAACACTAATCAGGTGTTAATCACACATGTCTGTCAACAGCTCCAACTCCCAGCAGCGGTGAAACAGACAGAAGAAAAACCAAACAAACCTTTTTCTTTTTTGCACATGAAAACAACTAATTGAAAAGGTGTAAACAGCTAAAGCTAACACAAGAGAGAAGAGACAACCACAGAGCCTACACAAGGAAAAAGCAAAGCACACAACCAAGCCTCTCCCTTTTCAGTAGCAGCTACCCAGTAGATTAGGTCAGCTCAACAAAACGACCTATGCATAAGCTCTTTTGGTAGCAGTTCTATGTTAAGAGCAGCTTAATAAGGCTATGAAACTTCATCCTGCATCTTCAAGCAACAGTGAAGCTTGGGCCAGCACTGCTGTCTATGTGGCTCCCTCCAGAACCACATGGCACCTGGTCCATCTCCTTTTCAAGCTTCAGCCACAGGTCACTGTGACATTCCTCAGGAACACTGACATTTTCACCATGTTCAGTACAGGAACAGCAGCTCCTGTCCCTCAGTGCATCTGTGCCCTCCTGTAAACATCAGGAACCATTACAGAAATCCCCCAAATATTTGTTACTTACAAGAAGGGCATGTAGCTCATACCTCTAGTAGTGCTTATTTTAAAAGATGTTATTTTATGCTGCTAAGAAATGTCACCAGTTCACAACCATCACACTCTGAACTTGGCTGATTCACATGCAACAATTAAATCATGATCATGCTCACTCATAGAGGTACATGTTCTTCAACCCCCACCTGTCATCATATAATACTATCAAAGTCCTGGTTCTGAAACTTCACCACACTTGAGAAGCAACACAAAGGTTGTTTTTAATACAGACCTCCTACCATAAATGTCAAACTACAGCAATCCTGTGCACACACAGGGATAAAACAGGAATGAAGGCTGCTGGTATTGAAGGCAGCTGATACCTGATTTTTGTACTGTGTGGATTTGACTGGTTGCCTGCCATTACTGGAGAAATTAGGGAAATAGGCAATGCTTTTCCTTTAGATTTCTCTCCTTCTGATTCTAAAGTAAAGGAAATGCTACTCTAGAAGTCAAGTTCATTAGCAAAAGCATGCTATCCAGAAATTACCTCGAGAAAAGGTGAACTTCAAACCAAAGTCACTCAAATTTCTTCCAAGCCCATGATTAAACCAAGCTAGAAAAAAGTCACTTACTGTCAAATGGCCCTAACCCACTGCTCAGTGCCTACACTGTCCATCACCCAGTCTGGGGTGTTGTAATACCCTGTCTCTTAAGTCTCTGAATAGAAACTCAGCGGTGCAAATGCTGAACACCTTTTTCTTTTATGCAGGTGTGATTTCCAGTTTGTATACCAAATTCAGCCCCCCACCTCGCTCCCTCTCTCCCAAACAGCTCAAAATTAGAAATTAAGAAAAAATATGTTTAAAAGGAAGCTCATAACTCTGGTCTTAATGACCACCACCACCATTACACTCTGAGGACTGGTGAGCAGCCAGCAATACAGTCCATTCCTGTAAAAGTGTGTGTGAAAATGTCATTCCCTTTTCATACAATCCATCTACTTCCTTGCATTTTGTTTTAATTTGAATTTTAGGTGCAGAGAGGGATAAATGAAGATGTTAACTACAGGATTTGTAAAGCAAAAAAAAGCTTGTGATGTTTAAGCATAGTTCACATACAATTATCAGCCAGAAAGAACAAAAAAGTACCAGAATAATGCATGAATTACTGTATCATTAATAAATCAATACAACTATACAGAATACAAATCTAAAAGAAAAATTCCAGCATATGTGAGAAAAAGAGAATGTCAGTTATATTTTGCTATATTTGGTGAGTCATCAAAAGCAGAAATCAAAATCCATGCCCTTCAAACATATTGTCTTTCTGGTGTTTAATTTTTTATCACAATACACTACAATTCATTGGGCAAGTTCTTTGGTTTCAAGCACCTTTTTGCCTTGTTCTTCTGTTAATTACTGCTACATAGATTGAATTCTTCTTAGTCTGCCAAATGCAATAATTTTAGAATGGCACATTTCATACATGAAAGCACTGCAAAAGCCCATAATAGCAGCTCTGGGTTTTCTTTTCGTAAAAAAATTATGCAAGACACTTCTGCTTTTTTTCCTGATGTGTATTTCACTAAGATTTTCCTTTACAATCATTTTAATACCAAAGCACTAAAATGATAAAACAAATCTCCATGGTAACACAATCTTGCTAGCATAGTCTCAATGTAGAAAATAGAAAAAAAACCAATTATTAATCCCCAAACTGTACATATTTCTCTAATGCATCTTTCCCAAGAGAGAAATGGAAATTTATAGCATTTTCTAAGGAAAAGCCCTTGAAAAAAATAGAGAAATTTGTCTAGGGCTAAAAAAAAAGTGAATTTTACATATAACTGAGTAATATACTGTGCAAACCTCATGCTTACTTTTGATATTTTATAAGCTCTAATCTTATCCATTGTAAGGTTTTATTGTAACTATTTTCCCTCATCACATTAGTGACCATATCCTTTATTAAACAATTCTGCTATATATTCAGTATCCTACCTGCAGTTTAGCTATAGTGCCCTCTCAAAGCTGGCCAAAAACAAGCCCACTTCTTTGGCTCGAGCAAGCTGCCCATTGATTTTAGAAGCTGAAAATAAGGTGCTGATTGTTGATCTGTGTGCTGTTTGGAATCATTGCAGTCCACAGCCAGAACATATTAACTCCGTTTCATTCTAGTGTCACTTTATTCCTTCCCTACTCCTTGCAAAAGATACACACAAATTAAGCTATGACCTCAAACTGGAACAGAGCTGATGTTTTAGCTTTACTGATATGCAAAACTATTATTTTTGGTTTGTTCAGAGTTCACTCTCTGGCTAATTCCAGCTTTATTATTCAGGAAAGTGTAGCTGAGCAGTACAAAGGAAGGAGAGTGGTCTTGCTCAGTGCTGCACACATCAGCCTGAGGAGCCCAGAAAGGAAGGAGAAAAAACCAACAGAGCACCTTTCCCAAGTGCAATCAAGCAATCAGTTGTAAAATCAGATAGGCAGCAAAGCACGGGAAGCAAAGTGCCTCCAGCATGGCCATGGAGATGGATGGGAGAAGGGGAGAACAGGCCTTGCCTGCAGGAGGGAGCAGCAAAACCAGGCTGCCTCCCAAGGGAACCTCAAGGGTGAGAAAACTGAGCAACCCAGAATGTTTGATGGCTGGAAGCAGAGAGGATTGATGGGAAAGGATCCATGCTGCACTGTAGGCAGGCCTGATTTCTTATTCCTCTATTTACAGAGACACTTTAAATTAGAAGTCTAATAAAACCCATCTTAAAGATTAGGACCGTTTTGTATTAATTTTTGGCATGCTGGCATTAATGAATAGATTGAGAACTCGAATGTTAAAGCTCCAGCTAATTTGGAGTCTCACCAAAAGCACACAAAAACATAGGTTTTCTAGTGTAAAATAATAGCAAAAATGAAACAAACATGCTTGTGACTAGATAAATTACTGAATATTAGCAAATAAATATATTAAAGTGAGTAAGGAATTAAATGTCTTTCTAACTTGTGGCAAATGTACAATAGAGTTTTGCTTGCCTATTAATGAACTGACAAGCTTTCTGAACCTATGGCATAGCAAAAACAAAGGATCATGAAATCTGACCCTCAAAAAATATTTTCTTGAAGTAGTTTTGAACTGCATTAAGAAGAGGTTTTTTTCATTTTACAAGCTCACAAAACAGCTGAAAAACTAAATTTATATTTATTTATTCTACTACATAAAACCCAGGAATCTCACTCTGATAGTATCTCTAAACTTTAGGTTAAGAAAGTATAAATGTGTTTCAAAACCTGTTATCAACAGAGCTACATAACACTCAAGGTCATTCACACTGAAGTTAATAAAACCTTTGGTTTGGTCTTTTTAAAAGATAAATTTAAAAGTAAATTTTTCCCAAGGGTTATCATCAGGACTTACAAACTACAGGTAAATGTTTAATTAAGCAATTTAAAACCTCTGAACAGAAAAATACAAACTAAGCTCTTTAAAATCCACACCTATAATCAGGGGGGAAAAATGCTACAATTACTTTTATTATTTTGACATAAAATGATAATAGTATTATCACATAATCTCAATGAAGATACTCCTTTCCACAAAAACTCTTAGTTAACTACAGATCACAATCAGAAGAAAATTACAGAAAACATTTTGATTTCAAACTTCCATCTCTGGGCTTGATGTCCATTGCAACTTCTTCAGCACATTACATCTGGTGTTTTAGCCTGTCCAACAGACAACTATTGGTCTACAGCTGTGATGGTGCAAATCACATTGTCATATAACACATGCTGCTGCTTTTTCTCATTTGGAGTTTTGAGGGTTTTTTCCTTTTTTTTAATCAGTAATTATCTATTGTGGCCATATAAATCATCATGAGTCCTCAAATCTCTTCAGCAAAAATTCTGAAGGGGCCTCCCATCTGAACACCCACTCAGTTCCTTTGCCAGAGGGATCCAAATGGTGCTTAGCTCTGTAGAGGCAGGGCAGAAGCACAGCACAGACATCTGGACTAGAAATATTATGCTGCAGTCACTACAGAAAAATGATTTCCTTTTCTTCATTCACCTATGTGTCCACATTTCATTAAAGACAGCTCACAAGCTCAATCAGATTAGAAAAGCCTAGAAGGCCTGCATATTATCTACTCTTTTCTACCAGCATAACAACTTCCTGTGACATCAGACAGACCGACAAGCCTTCAAACCTTGCAAGCTGCCACCTAACCACAAAGTGATTGTGTGGCTCCACAGCATTTACACTCACTTGAAGCACTTTATCACTGTACTTGAAGTGGTCATCAAGACATCCACTGTTACCTTGCAAAGACAAACACAATTCCATACATCCTAATTTATATTTTCTAAGTCTGAAGCTTGATAAATAGGAGACCCAAGCCAGCAGTCAACATACAGTCAGCACAGAAGCTCTTGGCTCAAGGGCTATGACTGAATTTAACACAAGCCTACAACATTAGCTGCTTTTACTGTTAAATAAGCTGCTACTCACAAAGAGACTTCTGTTGTATACTGCAAAAATATTTTTACAAAAAGTATTTGGAAAATATTAACAGGTAAATGAACAATAAATACCCCATGAATAACGATTTTTTGTGCTTATACATCCAAGGCAGCAGTCTCTAAATCTCACCAAACATGCAATTAGGCTAGAAATTAATTACTGTGGAAAAGAAGGGAGGACTTGGAATCACTTTAGATCCACACTAGTTATTACAATGGAGAAGGTTGTTTACTAGATGACACCAGATTTTGACCCATTCCACACCAGATTTTTGACCCATTCCATAACTTCCACTGAATACCAGGTTGTTTTTAAAGATTTAGCAGTGAGAAAAACAGATGAGGTTTTAACTTTCTCTTGGTGTTTTTGACAAAGGAAGAATAAGGAGAAAAAGCAGCTGTTTCAAGAAGCCATGAATGCAACACAGTAAGGAATGTTTAAAAAGCTTGTTCTTGGAAGTTATGGACTCATTTTAATTACCTGGGAGACAACAGTATGTTTTTACTAACTTACAAATCCTTAGCTAGGATCCAGATTAGGGTATACTCAACATTAGAAGAAAATGAAACTTCACTTGACAAGACACACTATAAACAATTCAAGGCAGAAAACTGACCAATTCAGAAGAATTCAATGATTCTCTGTTGCAAGCATAACAATACAAACAGTGTTAGTTTTACAATAACTTTCCAATCCACTTTTTTTTTTTAAACTTACCAGCTCTGTACCAGCCCAACTGAAGGCCTGTTCAGTAAATTGTCAGGCAGCAAATTGACTTCCCTCATGGTGTTCGCCAGTCGCACAGGAAGCTCCTTCCGCAGGAACATGTACGAGGTCTTCTCACAGGCATTGTCACGACCTGGCAGAAGGAAGGAAAAACATTGCAGCAGATCCAATTTTAGACTTCTTAATATTAGAAGCTTTAAAAAAAAACCACTTGTGAAAATAAGAAGTTTTAAAGCCATTTCAGTACTCACCTTTACTTTCTTCTCACTCATGAGACCTATTCTAAACTTCTACCTTCCTAAAGCTTAAACCTTTTTGTTTGACATTCTTCCACATTTCACATAATCTCATTTTCTCTCCCATAAACAAAAATCCAAAAATCTCTCATCATATAAATAAAATTCATCAAATATCAAATACTTGATATTACCTGGAAATAAGACCTCAAAATACTAGCTTTTATCAATACAACTTTAGTATAAAAGTGAGCTTTTAAAAAGTAAATGCTGCACACCTAAGGGAGGGTGAGCAGTGCAAACAAAAGGACAAAACAATGACAACAGTTTGCTGATCTTTCATGTCACAAGTTCTTCAACCTTTAGTACTTTAACATTTGAGCAGCACTTGGTGAGATCAGCACAGGCCATCATTCCTCCTAGCACTGCCCTGGTAAGATTATCACTAGAGACCTGGAAGGAAAGTCCAGTGCTTATCACCACTCTCTCATTTGGAAAGGCCTCAGCTAAGATTATCTTTATCTTTAACTTTCACTTTTAAAACACTTTTTCTTCAAGGCTAGTATTTTGAAAATAAAACATACAAAAAATCCCAACCATACAGTCAGAAAGCAAATAAATGGATCCAGGAAAATAACAATACCTTCCTGCAGACCTAGAGGCAACAGCATTCATTCTCTGAAGCCATCCTATACAAACTGAAAGACTGACATGACTAAGAGCAATCTTTAGCTAAAGTAGTTAATTAGGATACTGCAAATATTCAAAAGCACAAGATATTAAGTCATTTGCCCAAGATGGAAAATCAGACTTTACTTAACACAGACTTTTGTGTTTTGCATCCTTTAACAAGTGGAGAAAGTCCTATCATAACTAATCTCTAAAGATTACAGGTAAATTAATTTTTTTTAAAGTCCATGTTTTACTTGTAATGAACAGCCAGGATTCTGCTTTCATCTAGAAAGAGAGCAAAGGTCTTTTGTGATGATAACCAGATCAACCATCTGCAAAATTTCTGAGTGAAGGCATAATGTGAGAGATAAAAATTATGTTCAAGCAAACCAGAAAGTGTTAAAAGCACTGCTAGGCACATAATCACTGAGATTTACAATTTGCAAGATTCAAGTACAATGCAACCAGCACAATCAAGGAGATACTTTTTAAGACAGTCCCATTATAATCACAGAGTTTTCACCTTCTTTGCATAGGTAACGTGCATTGATGGATTAGTTCCCAAACCCTAACATTACCTTGGGAAAATGCAGGAAGGATTAGGATTTCCCTTTTTTCCTTGGTCATTTAGGTATCATCAATCTGGGGTATCATCAATCATTAAATTCTGATAGTGCTACCAATTCCATTATAGTTCTTCCAGTAAACATTTGGACCTATTTTACTTGCTCCCATTTTCACACCTCAATTACAAATACACACATCCTGTCAAAATTAGACAAAGGAAATAAGACATTACATTGTTTTATGTGAAGCACAGTAATGACTTCAGAGTTCAAGCTTTCAAATAACTAGATACCAATTCACCTTCAAGAGAGGACAGACACTTGTTTGTTCACAAGTCACTGTATACAGCAGGTCTTTAAAGACTGAGGCTGGACAGCAGGAAAGACTCTGACTCAGCTCAGCCTAAACCTTCTGAGCAGGAAAGGACAAAAACAACTGCTTCTTCCCAAGAGTGACTGAGAGCAAGTGCAGTGATTCTCTAGGTGATAAAAAGCAAAATGAATGAAAGACAGCCCATGCAGAAAATTAGAAAGTTATGAACAAGAAGCCACAGCTCATGGGTTTGCGCAATGCAAACAAAAGCTGCTACACGCAAGCGTGACTGGCTGAAGAGACCCACATCCTCTCTTCCCACATGCAAGGGCACATCTCTATTCAAACTATCTCACCCCAGCAGCTCTAAGCCATCTCTTTTTAAGGAGCTGCCTTGCCCTGTTGTACAGTTCCATTTTAGGTACCTACACTTAGAGCCCTTTGGGGTCCCTTTGCATCTTCAGTGCAGGAAGAGGAAAGGAAGCTCTGGTTTTTAAGACTTCCCTGCTGACAAGCTTACTTCAGCCTAAGTTCAGCTCACGTGTTTGGTATGGAGCACATGTCCTTGTATCAGCTCCTTAGGTGCACTCAGTTTACCTGAGAGCCTCCACAGAGCTGCTTCAGCACTGAGCACCAACAGCACGTGCATGGCCAGAGAGGACGGCTGCCCACTGGGAGCAGCAGTAACTAGAGACCCTCCAGCTTTCCAAGCAAAAGCAAACTGTGTCCTAACACTGCTCCCGGGCTGCTGGTCTCACAGCAACACCTGTACAACCACTTCCATCAAAAAAGGGACATCACACTAAGTAAGAAAATCCCTTAGTCTGTATGTTAGGTATTTTCTTAAGGTACATTATTATAAATTATATTATAATTGCATGTATGATGAAGTCAGTATAAGTTCTAAAGATATTTCCAGAAACAGCATTCTAATAAGCTGCAATGAAACTTCTGCATGTTTAGCCATGGTCAGTTTAATTTTTTTTAAAGGCTGGCTTTAATTTTGATCTAGTCATTCCATCTATTTTCAACATATACAGCAATCTTTCTTGATTTTGTTCTGACTCTAGCTGGGTCAATGCACATTGCCAGCATCAGGCTTTTGTCTGAAACAGCACAGGCTAAAGCCAGTCTAAATCTATCAGTTTCAAAGGAATTTTAAATCACTCTCTCAGGGTTAAAGTGCAAGTTAAGTTTGTGAATAATCCCTCCTTGATTTACACCTCAATAAGTTATTTCAGAACATAAATATATGAAACAATGACCTGCTTACCTTTGTGTGAATTCAAATGGAAAAAGAAAAGCCATCCTATGTCCTAGTGGAAACTACACTGCACTAGGCACCAAGGGCTGTATTTAGCTTTATTTCAAAAAATTTAAACTCTTTAAAAGTATGCCTTTAAGAAACTGAAAATGGAAATACTAGAAGACTCAAATTGAAACACTTCCTATCCACAAAGCCAAGAAGGAAGTCAAGCAAGGCATCTCATGATATAAAGTTCAGAATTTTGCACACACCACCACCATTTGTTTCCTCACTGTCTCTAAAACAGCAATACTTGATTGCAGTGGAACAATAATTCAGTTTTGTGGCTTCAAGTGGAATAATTGTGCAGACAAAGTCAGGCATTGAAACAAGTTTCTTTCAACAAGAATCACATTAAGACTACAAAAAGAACAAACCAGACAGGATGCAACTTCTTTGTTACAGGTCTGCTCTACTGCAGGCAACAAAGCAATCCCATACTATTCTTCCTGGTAGAAAATAACCCTATAAAGTAATTATGCTTTCAAAGGGATTAGGTGTTAATTCAGGGTCAAGAGGCTAGATTATCTTCAGATTTTTACTCTTAATCAAGTTACACTTTCAAGCTGATTAAAAACTCTTACGATCATACCTACAGTGCCTGCAGCTTAACCCAGAATTTGATCCAATGGGATAAAGGAGAAGCACACATAAAATATCCCACTCTACTGGTAAATTACATGAATTTTTGAGTATCTTCTGAAAGCATAGATGGATGCAACAGAAAACAAGATGACAACAATAAAACAGTCTGTGACACAGGAATGAGTGAATCTGATGGATTTGTCTAAGAAGAAATAACTACAGAACACAGCAATGCTCTCCAAGGTCTCTCAGTTCACCACAGAGAAGGCAGCAGTAACCTTGTCCATCAAGCTTTGGACTCAAACTGCAGAAGATTCAACTTTTAATTAGCAGAAACTTCCTGATGGTAAGGAAGAGAGCAACCTGATGTGATTTATATATGTCTTTTACTAGTGAAGATAAACACCTGCCCAAAATCACACTAAGCTAGTTGATTCAGTGTCTGAAATGAGATTAGACTCAACATGGCCTAACATCCTTTGCAGCCCTAATTCTCTCATGACCCAAGAGGAAGAAACTGATCACCTCACATTTTGTTAACCACTTGCAAAGAGAAAGCAGTGCAAATTTGCACAGGGAAACAAGCAAAAAGTGGAAACTCTGAAGCAAGTCAGAGTTTGAAAAAACACAGCATAGACTGCATAAATTAAATTATACAGTAATAGCTACTTTGACAGAAAAATGACAATAAAAAGCAAGATATTGGTGAAGGAACTAATCCTCAAGTTATTAGTATTGCATGGATAGCTAGCACAAAAACTGAAAGAAATGTCAAGTATCACCACAGGTTTAAAAAAGGAACTGTTTAATAAATGTTCTACCACCTTCAATCTTCTGAACCATCTTACCTGTCTGGGCTCATCAGTTACCCTATGTAAAAGTGACACAGAAAAGCACATTCATGGCCTTCTCTCTGCCACTTTCAAACCTTCAGCTCAAAACTAGCACCAAGCAGAAACTGTGATGCCAATCTTGAGACTATTTTCTTTAAAAACAAGTCAGTGTAATGGACTGACAACAGACACAACCTTCAACATTGTGAAAATAAGAAAATACATCAGTCAAACAAAGATCTAAACAGCAATCTCCTGGACTTGACATCAAACTAAGGTCACTGAAAAAATTTCCATTTTCTATTTTTTCAGTGTGGCAGCTTTACACATGACAGACAGAGGGTTTGTAAAAATACTTTGGGAGTGGTACCTGTACAAACACTGCTGTGTTTGGAATGGTCACTGCTCACGAGAGTGAATGTTGGTGGATTTGCTTATGCAGTGAAATATGACACACCTGAAGAATGATGTGACTGCCACAGCAGAAGTTTAAGTTGAGAATATAAGTAAACTTACACATTAAAATTTTAAAAGTTCACCCAGAAGATGACATTTAATATTAAATCAATTTTTCCAGATATGAAAAAGTGTTACATGTTTCCACCAAAAATTAATCATGCCATTTATTCAACTAGACAAGTATCAGAGGCAGAAAAAAACCTAAGAAAAATATAGCAATAAAACATGACCCAGAACCTCTGAGGTAACACAGGTCACAAAAGCAGACTTGAATGCATTAGAATTTCTGAATGTAATGCCAGCAGAAGGGAAAAGATAAAAAGCGGAATGTTTTGGGGTTACACATGAATGTTATCACTGGTGGACCTTCCATTCAAAGGAAACTCAGGAAACAGTTCTAGTTCTACTCTCACTTTTCTCTGTTACTCTCTTTTCTCCTCTCTGGATTCAACTCTTCTCTAACATTTACTCCTCTCTTCTGTTTCTCACTTTTACTCCACAGTGCTGAGAAATGGAAAACAAATTAGACAACTCTTGCAAAGCTCCACTTCGACAAAACTTTTGTTCTGGTTCCTGCAACAAGAAGCATGAACAATGCAGAGGCTTTTCACACACATGCAGCAGGCCCTGATCCAATTCTGGCCAATTCTACCAACTGCCAGAGCAATACTGTACTGTCCAAGATCCACATTACAAAAGGATTAGTTCCATACAGAAGGCCCTACACAAATCTCCATTTTGCTGCAGAAGGGGGCAGAAATGCAGAACAAGACCATGAACCCTGGTTCCAATGCCCTCAGTTCAGCTGCCAGATTCCCACATTCATGAATACCCCTTTGAGAACAGACTCTAGCAACAGCCCTTCACAATGATGGTCAAAGTCACCTAGTTCAAAAACCTAATACAATTGCCACATCCCCAGGCTGTCACTGGACTGCCAAGGTCACATCATAAAAGCATCAGTAATTTCTGAATATTAACTCATCTGTCAGAGGAGGCAGGAAAAGAAGAAAGAAGAAGAAGAAGAAACAGTCTTTGCACTGCAGGCAAAGGTCTGGTTCTCTCCATTAATTATGTACTAACAGCAGAGACAGACACTGCACTCACTACTTTAAAACTCAAAAGCAAAGTCCCACCTGTAGTATACCAGAGACAAGGGACTCCATCCAGAATCTATAAAAACAAGATCAGAAACTACTACAGTTGCTTTTAGATAGAGCAAAATAAAGGAAGAAAGACAGGAAAGCAGGAGTGATCAGCCATATCTACTCTCTTCTCTTGAGCTTCCAGAATATTTCATAGCTCCTGTATAGGGAAACAAAACCAAGTGAAGCAGAAGGATGAATAAATCTTCAAAAGAATATGCAAAAATATCAGTGCATCAGAGGAGACTGAGCAAAAGCTAAAACTAATAACTTGCTGCTGAAGGTAGGAAAACAGAACTTAAGAATAATAGTTGAATTTCAATGATTACACACTATTTCAGGAACATGGGCTATTTATTAAAAGATAAACAAGCTATGCTTGCACAGTCCCAATAAATGTGGCTACAAAGCAAAACCCAGCAAAACAAGTTTAAATTTAAAATCATTCCTATGCTCCAATGGAAATTATTATATTTTCAGCATAGTCTCTAGATATTTATCTCACCAAGCACTAAAAATACAAAAAGTATACAGGGTTTGTTTGCTTGCTACCAGACAGGGCCTTGTAAAACCCAATGAAGATGATGAAGCAAGTGGAAAAGGAGCACAGAGAATATAACAGCAGATTATATTGATGTTGATTCTTGCTGGCCCTCACTCCCTACCACAGACTGCATCTAAGAGATGTGTACTTTGAAACTGGACCTACACACTGTGCTACAGAATGGCAACCACAGCCTGCACAGCTGTTCCCACTCAGGTAGCCTGCAGACAGAGGATCTGAAATTTAAGGATCCAAACCTTGCTACCTCAGCTATTCAGATTCTTTTTAGATACCTCAGGATTAAGCTTTAGCCCAAGCTCCATCACTGCTCTCTAAGGCTACTTTCACCAAGCCTTGCAACTGTTTCATGCAAGTGTGGGTTGTAATGGCATGCTTTCACCCGGCACATTAAGAGATTGGTTCTATGCCAGTACAGAAATGAGAGAAATTCCAAAGTTTCAAAAATGAAACTTGAAGAATTAGAAACAAAAAAATATTTTTATATCTAACCAAACTATAATAAACATATTAATTTTGTGAAGTCAGTTAAGTTCTGTCAAACAACTACTGCCAGAAAACCAGCCTAAAGCCAGAGGAACTGAAGTCTGGAAGTAATCCTTCCCAAATACTTGTTTGTCTTCTTCAGCCCAACTCCCATGACTAGCTGGGCCTTTTCAGCCTAGGGGAAAGCACACCAGCAGGGGGGCTTGAGTCTTCTCAATCAACAAGGTTTGTGTTCACAATGAGAATTCAGTTATTACCACTGTATGGCCCTTGATCTGCACTCTGTGCCACTGCAATCCAAACTAGGAGGCTCACATGTTATTCACCTTTCCATTTAAATTTTCCAACAGTCACATGACACAGCATATGGATAAAACAAGGGCTGAAGTACTGAAAGAGTTGAGCTTAATAGACAATTTCCAATTTATGCAATTCAAATACCATATTCAAGAACTCTTTGACTGGCATGGCCACTGCAATGCTCACTTTCTGCTCCTAAGGAAAATTTCACTACAGCATTCACTCAGGAGAATACACTAGCCTATATCCTGTTGTCTGAATGACCAAATCTCATTCATAATCAAGGTCCAGACTTTTGAACTTAAGAAGTTAAAAATTAAATACAACTACTCTTGAAGTTGTATACAGAAAAAAAATACTTCTCTCCAGTTATTTCCACAAGCCCTAAGAGTGAGCTGGTTTATGTCTTGTGTATTATTACTATGCCCATGTTAAGCAATACCACTGGCATAGAGAAAAAGTCAGTTCACACTTTCATATAAACACAGGTAAAGAAAAAATGCCAGCTAGCTGTCCTTAGCACAGCAGGACAGCTCAACACAGAGTGAATCATTACATTTACTATCATATTAGCTACACACTAATTTAATAATAAATAATAATAACAGCAATATCTAACTTGTCAACTCCCGTAAGCCTGTTTCAAGTCAATGGTGCTCTGCATGAAACTGACTGTGCTGGAAAGCAGCTTAACTTACTGCTGATCTGAAACAGATCAACAGGAGGAATTAACAGATGCACAATACTCTAAAATCATTACATTTAACTCCAACAGCCACAGCCTTCCTGTCACAGAAAAGACCCAAGTGAAGACACATCTGTCCAGCACAGTCAGTTTCCCTCTCAAGAGGAATGGATCATCAGATAATCACTTGTCAAAGCTGTAAACCAGCACTGTGTACTGTCAAACAGAACAACCCAAATTAAAATAAAAGCATGAATTTTTAAAATAGGCTTCCCTGATCTAAAATTAATGTTTAGCTGCTTACCACTCACTTCTAACAAAATCACTTTTTGGGTATTTTAATGCATTTGCCAAGAGACAACACAATAATCAAAAGCATCTATAAAGTTAATGCAGAGGCACTCAACCAGTTACCAGTGTACTATTTTTAGACATATAGACCAAAGGCTGTATTTCCTTAGAGCAATTTGGGAGTAGGCTGAAAGTCAGGTGAATCATTTCAGCAGCAAAGCTCTGTCTCGCCATCATCACAGGCACTTCCCACAGATAATGACAGGCAAAGAGCCAAAATGTTCTCAGGAGAAACCACGGCCCTGATCAGGTTCTTGATCTTAGAACGACCTGTGCAAGCCAGACTCCTTCCCTAGGAAGGCACAAGGGGCTTCTAAACCAGACAAACAGAACCAAACACCGTGGCCCTGCAGGCTGTATCAGCTCCAGAAAAGACTGAGTTGTGCTTCTTGGTCTTATAACCACCTTTTCCTCCCATAAGAAGTAAAAATCTGTATCACATTGAAGATTATAATTAGATGTTCCAAATTTTTAACACTCTCCCTAAGTTCTCACAACTTTGACAACTTCCTTCCTAACCTTTATGAAAAACTTCCATAATTCTCTCTAACCACTCCAGAAAAATACAAATCCCTGCTTTATCCTCTAGTTCCTGACAACCTGCCAAAGAAAAAGAGATTCCAAATCCCTGGCATAAATAAAATTAACGTTTATGAGCAAAGACTCACACAGTTAAAACCAATTACATAAAAATACTGCCAATAGCACATGCTCCAGTTTCCCTTTAGTCTCACTGAGGTGAAATGTATTAGACTGTTAAACATCTTGTTTCAAAACACTTTTGATCATTAACAAACCACATTATAAAAAAGGTTAGAAGATTCTTCTATGTCATTGCTACTTATCAGTTTGAAGTTATTTTTGCAATCTATAAAAATCTTTCAGAAAAGCAAAACAAGGACCAAACCAAACAAGTACCAGTTGAAATGTAAATTATTTTTAGCAAAAAAAATTTGCCTTTCTCTCTATTCAGTCTTAAACCTAATTCTGAAAAATGCCAATTATTTGCACAAGCCTACTATTTTAATGAATTAAGTCAGTGAAAATATTTATAATACTGTGTCACTTTTTTTACATTGACTACAAACTAACAGAAAATTTAAACAGAACAAATAAACATGGGAGAACGTCACATTTACATAGAAAGGTTTAAAAGGAAACAAGAGCCAATAAACCAGCCCCTTGTAACACACAAAGCATCAGAAAAAGGAGAACTATACCTTGAGTCACAGTTCAGTGCTCTAATTCATCCTTTCAATCTAATATTTCCAAAAAGAAAAATTACATTTAACTGACTCCAGAAAAACACAAAAACCCAAACATTTTTAAAAGGATAAGTAGCAGCCTGTAAAATATTTCAGCAGTTCTGAGAAAAAGGTGTTTTTTTAAAAAAGCCATTATATTAAGCATAACTGGTGACAAGTAAGGCAATTCTAATACAGTAACTGTGGAATTAGATAAAATAATTCCTAAATCTATGCCTAATTTTAAGATGGATTATGTTGATTTAAGGGGGACTGGAGACATACCATTCACTCTTCACATCACAGTCCTGTGGAGACCAAGGACTGCTAGTACAATGCAGAGTATTTATGCCATGCTCTCCACCAACACCTGTGTGAGCTGGCTGCTGGGGCCAGATTTCCTCTCGGTGCCCAGAAGGGGCCATTTGTGCTACAGCTGGACAGGACCTGCACAGCTTCTGAAGGGTTTCTCTCTCTCCTGCAAGCAGGACTGGGGGGGACAGGCTGGAGGGGGACAGGCCCAGGAGAGCTGACTGAGCTGGACAAAGGGATGTTCTATCTGACATGATGCCATGCCCAGCAATAACAAAGTGCTTGGCTTTGTCCCCCAAGGTGTCCATCACACAGTGACTGGCTGTGCACAGCTCTCCTTCTGGGGGTGGTGAGTGACTGCCTGTGCATCGCTTGTTTCCCTTCCTCTTTGCTTTACTTAAACTGTCTTGTTCTCAACCCATAAGTTTTCTCATTTTTGCCCCCCTTTTCTCCCCCATGCCAGTGGGGGTGGAAGGAGAGGAGCAAGCACCTGGATGGGTGCTCAGCTGCTGGATGGGGTCAACCCACCATAACACTGAACATCTGATACAACAACCTCACCTCGCAGTTATTCCATTATTTTGTACATTGAGCTTTGTTTGTTTGTTTTTAATTAAGAATGTCACACGGGGTGGTGCCCAGCTTCACAAAAAGCCAGGTACAGCACCAACTGTTATTGCCTTAGCACACACCAAATTAACATGGAAATTAGACCAGGCCAACACAATCTATTGTCTCTTTACTACCTCACTATCTCTGGGTGCTTATCTACGTATTACTTCATTATTAGCTCTTGTTCAGCTACTTCAGACAACCTGATTTAACTCTAATGTCCTCCTCTTCCTTTTCTCTGAAAGACAAGCAGCGTATTTTCCCACTTCCAAAGCCCTGGGGCCATCACCATTCATTAACGAGCCGTGCTGCACCAGGCCACACACATTTGCAGGAGAAAGTGTTCAGCTACTCACAACACACAGAACTGATTTACTTCCACTGGAACCCACTAAGCCAGGAGAATCTAAACATATTTCAGCTTATCTAAAATTTGGGTCAGGGGAGAGTTGTGATTTCCTTAATGTTTCTGGATACAATTCTTCTTTTTCTGAAGACCAAAGCAAAGATTAATTCAACAGTCTTTATCATTATGTACTTACTTTCATCAAGTAAATGTTTCACTTCAGCATTCTCTGCAATTACTATAAATTATCTCAACATCTTTTTATCTGTTTTTCTATCCCATGACTTTTCACCTTGGCTGTTATTTGTACTGCAACCCAAGACAGGATGTCCTTGCTTCCAGCTTTCATAGGTTTTTTAATCAACATTGCTCGTACACTGCTCTGCTGCTTTCCTATCTTTTGTCTGCATCAGAATTGCTCTTTCTCAAACTGACACATCATCTTATCCTCCTCCTTATGTCTGAGGAGAGACCCCATCAGCCTGTTTTCTTGGCTTGAAGATGTTTTGCTATTTTTAAATCACTGGCTGTCAGTTCTTCCAGTCCAGAGAAGGAATGCTACCAAATTCATGTTCATTTCAATCAAAATTTAATTTCTGATTTTCAAGTGCCTCCTTATTAGTTTAAATCTACTCTAAAGAAGGCATTTCAACAATTTCTACAAGTTGCTAGAAGAAAAACATGTCCCAAACATTCTTAGATCCTCAAGAGCTACAACTCCTATCTTTTTGTCCCTCTAGAAAGAAGCTTCCCAAGCCCTCAATTTCTGTCAAGCAGCATTCTCCATTGCTTCTGCTACTTGCTAAAAAGAAATAAACAAACCCACTGGCATTGTTTATTGCTTCATGCAGATGGGGAGTTCTTGTCCTCTCTCTTTCACCCAAGGCGTTCAGCTGTGTGCTTACACACCACACCATCTTCAGGGAATACAAAAAAAGCTCAAGCACGCAGACACATCCATGTGCAGGGAAAGATCATTCCCTTCCCAGCATCCCAAGGCAGAGCATTGCACAGCTCCACTGATCAGTGGGCAAACAGAAACAAACAGAACCCAGACTGAGAAATTTTCTGCTGCTATGGGAAACAAACATCAAGCAATTCCATCAGCTGAAGGATGCTCACTCGTAGACTACTAGTCTATGCTTACAGGCAAGAGTGGCCAGCCAAACCAGGTACTGAAGGCAGAATTTTCAATGAAAATAATCTTGGCGATCCAGGTTGATCATCTACAGCAATTTATGGAATTTGTACTGTAACTATACTAAAATACTGAATTCAGAATATATGAAGTCTCAATAACTCACAGACATTAAGTACTCCTTTATTGAATAAACAGCCTGTAAAAGTGACTGATAGAGAGGATTATGTGGATGAAATGCATCACAATCTAGTATTACACTATTATTAGCACTCCCACACACAAATATGTCTATCACACCACAGTTCAATAGTGACTGCTGAACAAAGTTACCTAACCACAATGACTCTTCCAGACCTTCCAAGCAATCAATACTAGGCCTTATAAAACCCCTCAATATTTATATATAGTATTGGAACATCACTGCCTGCCAGCAACTGGCAGTTGTAAATAGGAACAGGTTATAAATAACAGTTGCATCAAAAAGGCTTCCAGCTCACTTGCTGTGCTACAGCCCATTCAGAGGAAACCCTTTTTAATGTTCTGAGATGTAAACTTTATCCATGCCCAGACGTAGGGAATGAAGGACTGGACATGGAAAAGTGGTAACTGCAAAAGAATTCAAGAACAAAAGCAGGCAGACAATCCAGCCTGCACATCCAGCTGTCACTGGTAGCCTTTCAAGGTAAAAACTAAACAGCAGTAGAACAATTTTATCCCAGTGTTCCACAAAACTCCTAAAGGGATTCTATTTAAAGTTCTAAAAGACGTATTTGAAGAACAATACTGAAAATGCTGGGAAAGCCACAAAAGTTAATTCCATGGTATTTTTGTAAGGCTGCAAATAGTTCGTTTAATGTATTTATCTTTATGAAATCAAGAAAGATAACTCCATCACAATGTACATATACCACATAGTACAAATATTCCAGGCATCAAAGGATCCCAACCTACCAAGAAAAGCTCTAATGAAACTGCTGGATGGAAGCTGAAGCCAGTCAGATGAAAATAAAAGACAGTAATGTCTGACTAGCATTCATCTTCCTGATTCCATGCAGTGGCCAGCAAAGTAATGGTTAACATTCGTGCTAAGAGGACATTTTTGTTTTGAAGATGCATTTAAATCAAGTGTAAGGTTTTAAGAATAATGCCCAGAGAGCAGCAGAAAAAGCACAGCTGCAACCAATAAATAGCAGGTAATTATTTATTATCTTTTAGCCCTAAACTTTGCAAGTGCTATAGATGCACAGTCTCTCCACTAATGTTCTATTAAATAAAACCCCAAAAAACCAATAGAAATCTTCCAATATCTTTTTGTGTAGAAAAATCTTCCAACAGCCATCTTCTATAGGAAGATTAATAATCATATTTGGAAACATGAGGCAGGTTTTGATCTCTACTTTCCTACCCCAACACATTGTTCAAATTGTATCTGCCAGCTACTGCTCCAGTGGCAGGCTTTCAGCTCAGATCCATGCCTCTACCAAGAAGGCAACGTGAGGGATAAATACTCTTTCAAAACCCCAATTTAATATTGCTCCTACAAATGGCAGCAACCAACAGCAATGCTGACACCTGGTTTGCTCTTTGTGTCATTTTGGAAGAGGCCTACATGTTTCCCCAAGATATGTAAGTTTAATAAGTATGACATAAATAAAACAATTCCATACCAAAAATTGTATTTGAAAAATGAGAAGGATCTATTGATCATGTTTTCCTCCAGATATGCCCCAGGGCACAACAGTTCCATGCACTCATTGTGATTATCTGCTGCCTGCTCAGCTGTTCTCAGTACAGTAAAATTACTAAATTACAGCCTTTGTGATATTTTTCAGTACCACTAACTGCAGCAGCCACCACAAATATTTTGATTATAACCTGCAAAATCAGGATCTCCCAAGTCACATTCCACCACAAGAATTCACTGTGATTCACTATCTTCTGTCTTCAGCACAAGCACAGCTTTTTTAACCAAACTCATTAGTGGTATGTGAACAATAATATATAACATGTTCAAAGAGCTAACAAAACACCAAGTTTAACCCCTTAGGTACACAATTCATCCAATGCATTTTGTTTGAAACATGAAACAGAAAGGGCTGGAATAGAGCTAGGTCCAACTGGCCAAGAGAGCTTCAGTGGTAAACAAGCCCCAAAAGCAGATGGTTCATATTTCTGACAAAACACACCTCAGACTCAGGTCTCAGACATCTGGTCAGCTGAGCAGCAGCAATGAGAGGATTACATGAGTACAGTATCCTGGCACACATTCACAACACAGCCCTAACACAGCTCTAAATGACTCTTTCATGCATGATCGAAGGATTACACCATTTATACTGCCCTCATCTCTTTGTGCTTAGTTATATGTAACCTCTGCAGTACAACCATTCATTTGACAAAACATTTGTCAGTAACTTTACTGCCAGCTGAGTACCCCGATGTGAAGGAGCAGCTGTGTGCTTGCTGCCAGCTGGGGCAGGGTTCAGCACTCTGCAGCTCTCTCCATGCCAAGGACAGGCTGCAGGGCAGGCAGCAGCAGCTCAGTCTCTGGGTGGCTTTTTAAAATGCTAAGACACTCCTAGAAAAGCAACTCTGCTTTCCTCAGACATGTTATTACTTCCCCAGGCAAGGGATTGACCAATTGGTTACCCGTGTGTGTGGTTGCTGATTAAGTATTGGGTATTTTGGATTAACCTGTCATTGTCTGAGGCCCACCTTACATGCTGAAGCAAGGCTAAATTGAGATGCTCCATCAATATCAATCTCCAGAATGGGCATTTTTATTTTTCTCAAACAGTCTAGTCCCAAAATGTACAAAGATCCTGGACCTGAATGTTAGATGAAATCTCCATTTACAAGTTCATTTCAGAAAAGATATTTTAGTAATTAATTTAGTCTGGGTCGTTAAGGTACGCCTGCACTTGGAAATCTACCAAAAAACAACTTCCAGAGGAACTACCGAAGTTTGGAAGTACACAGCTGAATCCAGTTGGTAGATTTTGTATTTTTTCCCAGAGCAGAATAATTATGGAGGCCTGGATAAACCTGGAGTGACATGCTAGCATTAAACAAGGTCAAAATTTGTTTATATTGAAACACACTTACAGAAGGTCATTCTTTTGCAAAGGAATGAAATTGTACAAGAACCTTGGGATATGCACTTTGTAATAAAACAAACTGCCTGAACAGAATTCAGGAGTGTGCAAATAGAAAGTGTACACATAGAAAAAAAGGAAAATGCTGCAAAGAGTGAACGCTCAGACTTTGTGACACATAGGTCCCAGTAACCTCTGACACACTCACAGCAGCTACAGAGACAGCTGCAAGCCCAACAGAACATGGACACTAACAGGACTCAGCTGCAAAAACCAAGCAAGTGTCACTGCTTTAACTACTGCCTTCTGGTTTGCTTCACAAGCTTTTAGTACTTGCAAGCTACTTTAAACAAACTGGCTCTTATAGTGGTTTAAATAGCTGAATTAAGCAGAGAAAGTTTTAAAATAAATGTCATTAATTTATATAACTGGAAAGAAATAGAGACTCTACAGCCTCACTATGCACACAACTGTGTTCCATACAACCCACACTGCTAGTCATTTAGAATTTAGAAAAGCCCAAGCTGTACCTCAATATACGTTGCCACCAATTATCTTTGAAGAGACTCTTCAGCTCACAAGAAATACAAAGTTTCTCTTCCCCAGCTCACCAGAATTTTACAAATTTCTAAGTCAACTTAGTCTAAACCAATACAACCAATATAAAAAAAGACATAAAGAACACATTGTAGTTTCACTATTGTCAGAAATTAAGTCAAAAAACTTTCTTCAAACAAATACGAATCACAGTAAGTGCAAATTCCATATGAGAAATGTGCATCAGACAACAAAATCAGAAGCCAGGAGAGGGTTATTCACCCACATTTCCTTTGAGCTTACTCTTCTTCAACATTTGTTGAAAATTCAGCCATGTTTTTGTAAAACTAGCACTACATTCACGTAGCTCAATTAAAAAGACCATTTCTTTTGAAGTGAAACACTAAGCAGCCTCTGTAAGCTGACCACAAAACAGTGTCTTCTTCCCATCAAACATTCTTACAAGTGAACAAACACAACTGAACTGCACCTTGAGTACTGTGCTCCTTATGCTTGGCATATTTTCTCTCTTGAATACTCGTGTCCTGTAACACCAGTAAATTCTTCTTTGGCTACCTCAGATATAAATAACACAGTTCCCTGACATGGTACATATTGTCCAGGCCTTCTACACCTCAAGTGGGAAAACTTTTGCACTATCACTTACATTTTGATGTCAATTTTTCCTCTAGGCCTATGAAGACCCCAGCTGAATTAGAAATTACCCAAAGCTGCAAACATTTAGGATCGTGTAAGTAAAGTAAAAAACTACATTGGGTTCCATTTATTTGCTTAAACTGCTGTAATTTTCCTACTTGAGTTTTCCCAAATAAATACAGGCACTAGAGGGTAAGTGGAGATGTTAAGTGGCCCATAAAACTTATTAAGATCAAGGTGATAGGTTTAGCAAGGTTGATACAACATAAGCCTACTAATTTTAGAAACTCCTGGTGACCTTTCAAGACTAAACCATAGACTTTTTTTCTTCAGAGGTTTTAAATGTCAGTGACTAGATAGTTTCCCATCAGTCTTAAGACATGAAGACCCTTAAATACATAGCCACACACAGAGAAGATGCCAATGACACATCCAGTGACAACTGGAGCACGTCTAAAGACCAAGGCTGGCCAGACTGCAACGTCCTGTTCTCATTCTGTTCACTTCCAGTAACAGAAGCCAGACTTAAAATTGTAAAATAAAAATACTTCTTCTGAAGAATCACGGGACCATAAAGTAATACAGGAACTACAATGTCAAAACAAATGCAGCATTATGAAAAGGCTGCCACAGAAGAGACGTCCAAAAGCAAACGGTAATGCAGGGCAACATAGAACTGTAGAAATCCTTACCAAAAAAGCAAAGTTTAGTCCAAACATCCAAGGCATTAAAGCAAATCCTGAAATCTTTCCACCTCTTTAGTCACGACTGATACGGCTCACAATCACCAAAACTTCCCCAGCAACAATTTGCAAACCCAACTTTCAAACAGGCTAAGGTGACACAATGTGTTTAGTGCCAGGGCTAAAATAAAGATGTTCTAAGCTTTAGGCCATTGTTCTTGCCAGTACAGAAAAACACAGCATAAGAAGCAGCAATGCTAGAGAAGAAGCCCAGCAGCACAGGAAGGGGTGGGGAGGAGGTAACAAACTCAGGTGAGTGGAGACCAGAGAAAGCACAGCTTCCAGTGAGATTCTCCTTTAAGTGGAGACATGAGGTTTTGTTGGGTTTTTTTTAATGGTACAAAATCCTGTTTCACTGAGACGATATATCAAGCCCATTACTGGCTTTCTGTACTTACAGCGTTCTTTCACTAATACCATTACCATAATTGTGCAATTGTATTCACTTTTAATCACTTTCTGGCTGAACGTTAGCTTATTTTTGTCCTTTTGTACCCTTACTGTAAGAGTGGAATGAAGAAACACTCTCTTAAGCTTCAAGATGTTACACACGGCCTTGACTTTGACTATGCCAGCAATATTTACATGATAATAAAATCTCAACAACTTTCGTGTCAGCGAGCAAGAGACAAATAACCTCCGATACAGATACGGGTTTATCGTTATCTAGATGGAAGCATGTTTTTTAACAACAACACAAACCACTCCTGGATTTCATTCCAGGGCTTCTGAAAAGAAAAATGCTATTTATGATCAGCAACATCTCCTGAAGTACTCCTGAATTTTACACAAACAGGTCTCCTATACAAGCGCGGATAAGAGTTCATGCCCGAGCTTTAATTAAGCCGATCTCAGCATGGCAGATTCCAATTTTCACGCTAAGACCATTAACTTACTCTCTCCTTCACTCGCTAAGCTCACAAAACGTCAGGTCAGGAGCCCTTATTTTGGTTCCCATCCCAATGGCACCGGTGTCAGGGGATAACGCTGGCGGAGGGGCAAGCCCGGCTCTCCCGGCCCTGGGCGAGGCGAGCAGCGGCTGTTTGCCGGCCACCGGCAGCCGCCACCGCGCCCGGGCCCGGGGGTGTCAGCGCGGGGCCTGCGGGGCCGGGCCCCGGCCGCGCTCCCGACGCGGGCCGAGGAGCCGCGGCCGGGGAGCGGGCCCTGCGCGCCGGCCGCCGCTGCCCGGGAGAGCCGCGGCGACCCCCACGCCCCCCCATCCCCGCGGCCCCGGCACTCACCGAAGTCGAGGAACTGCTTGATGGAGAGGGGCGAGGGGGAGAAGCGCGAGTAGTACTCGATCTGCTTGGGGATGGGGCTCTTGAGCAGCGCCCCGCACAGCCGCATGGCGCGGCCCGCCCGGCTCCGCTGTGCTCCCGCCGGCGGCGGCTCCTGCCCGGGCGCGGCCGCTCCGCGCTGCCCGTCGGCTCCGCGGCCCGGCCCGGCCCGGCGGGAGGGGCGAGCGCCGAGCCCGCTCCGCGCACGCGCACGTCGGCGCGCGGGGGACGGGGCGGGGCGGGCGCGTGAGGGGAGCGGGAGCGGAGCGGGGCTCGTGGGGGCAGTGCCGGGTGGGTCAGGCCGCCCTTGGAGTCACAGCCACTGCCCTCAGCCGAAACGGCCCTCGGAGTGACAGTCACTGCCCTCAGTCCAAATGGCCCTTGGAGTCCCAGTCACTGCCCTCAGTCCAAATGGCCCTTGGTGTCACAGTGCCCTCAGCCGAAACGGCCCTTGGAGTGACAGTCACTGCCCTCAGTCCAAATGGCCCTTGGAGTGACAGCCACTGCCCTCAGCCGAAATGGCCCTTGGAGTGACAGTCACTGCCCTCAGTCAGGTTGGAAAAGACCTCTGGGACCATCGAGTCCAGCCTGTGCCTGACCACCACCGTGTCAGCCCCACCATGGCGCTGAGTGACACATCCAGTCTTTCCTTAAGCGCCTGCAAGGACAGTGACTCTGGCACCATGTTGTCCACAAAAATTGGATTCATGACCTGCTGTGTGAAAATCCAATAATAATACTCGAGAGAGAGATATTATTTTGTTTCAGGATTGGAGAAGCTTGAGTGCTCAGTGGTATTCTATGAATCAAACACACCAACTATCAAAACTTTTTACTAATTATAGATTTTAGCAAACAAAGAATTAGTGGTCATTGGCTACAAATTACATAGCTCTCTTATTAATCAGTGTTCTTCTATTGGCTAATGATTCTAATTAGACCTCTCATCTGGTACAGTGGCTTTGCAGGGTCGGTGGGCAGTGAGTCAGTGGTCCCAATCTCCCCCTGCCAGAATTACCTCTTACCCAGCTGGAGCTGACTTCAGCAGAATTGCTGAGTTAGCTTTATTAGTTTCTTCTTAATGTTGAGACTTCTGCCAGATGTCCTTGTGGCCCGTAAATTCTGCATTCTTTGTCTCCACTATCAGAGGACATCCTTCTCCCCAAGCTTTGTTAACCTCCTTCTACATCTCAGATCATCACAGCATGTCAAGCCCTAAACCTTAACAAGGCAATTCTACCAGTCGTTTTTCTAATGTTGTTTTTCTGACAGCTGGACATCACTTAGACCTTGCTTGCTAGCTGCTATCTCTTTCACAGATTAAATCTCCTGCTTCTTGATTAAGCTTGCACATATACAAAGATCAAACATCAAAGAACATCCTTTCTTGAGCAAATTTTATATATTTCACATTTTGCAACACCTTGGCAGTCCACTCCATTATCTAATTCCCCCTTCTGAGAAGAAACTCCTCCTGATGTCCAACCTCACCCTCCCCTGGCAGTTTAGGGCTATGTCCTCATGTCCTGTTGCCTGGGAGAAGAGCCCAAGCCCCACCTGGCTACAGCCTCTGTTCAGGTTTCATGTGGACCAGTTAATATGTCCCAGCTGGTCCATCAGAGGGTGCCTGCCCAGCTGCCTTCCAGCCAAAATACAGCCCTCAGGTATCCACTGAGTTGTACAGTGGATGGAAGGCTGGCAGAACAAAGTTCACTGCATGTGACAATAGTTGAAATTTTCTGAAAAAGTCCCATTTTTATCTAAGAAAGCATCTGAATACAATTAGAATTAATTTTGATGACTAGAATCGAAAACGAAGCGAGGTATTGGAGAATCAAAATGTATCACTGAATGCAGTCACTGACTGGTTTTTGCTATTATGTGGTTTAGGTACATTTAGGACAAATAGATTCCTTCTTTTTCTCCAGTGAATTCAATGTAAGCTTCAGCAGGTACAAGATAGTATTACTCTAATTTTATAGCTGATTTGCAAAAGAAACCAGTACTCTTCGATTACTGGAAGTCTCTCTCTGTCCTTTCTGTCATGATTGTCCTTACAGAATTTGAGACTGAGAAATCTTGACCTAATGTACAAAATAAGTGGAAAGCATTTTAAAATCACTTCAATTGCAGCTAATAGGAATGACTGGCTTGAAGAGGCATGTCATGTAATCAAGACTGACAAAATGAATCATCTACTGTAATTCTGAAGCTTTTTTGGCAGGTGGGAAAAAGTGTTTTAAAACTTTGTTATATACTCATCAGGATTTGATTGTGATTCATTTAGAGCATAACTCTGAAATCAGTTGTGGAATTATCTGGCAGAAAACAATATCTTTTTTTGTTAAAGACAGAACAACATTTCCCAGATTAAGATGAAATTAGCAGCTTCAAAGTATGATTCATTATCAGCATTTAAAACACTTGATTTTATGTATCTTTCAAATTTTAAAGTAATTCTAATGTGATTTTGGCTTCAAAAAGTAACAAGACAAGAGTTAAATATTGAGTTATCTTTTTAAACACAAAATCATTTTTGCAATATAAAGCATCACAGCATCACTTTTTTGAAATTTCTTAATCCTATGTTAGCCGACCCATGTGAAAAATTGGAATTGTTTTTGTCTATGGTGATACAGACTAAAACCACAATGAGGACATGCACAAAGTCACTGCAAAACAGAGGGGTGCTCTTCTCATCAGACTCCCAATAGCTTCTCTCAGCTCTGGAGAAATTGATGACATAACCAACTGATCAAATTCTCCAAAAACTGTTCAAACACACACTGCAGAGACATTCAAATCCCAGACCCACCCAGCAGCTCTTCATGGCCTTGTGCTTAAGAAGACTGAAGACTTGCTTGAGAGAACATAAATGCACATGGGAAAAGCTATGGTTTTACCAATGCAAGACAGCAGGCATACACATAAACCTAGTTCTTAAACGATCTACCTAAATAAAGAGAAGTTAATGAAAACCATGAAAAATACAAAATGTCACTGGGATCAATAGGATTAAATGATAAGCTGAGTTTTGCTTTTTGGACCAGCTGTATTTCTCATACCTCATACCTGCCTTCTTTATGTATTTCAGAACATATTTGGTGCAGAAAAGCTTCCTGAATTCATTCTCTGAGAGCCCCCCTCCATCTTTGTTTAAATGTTAAAAAATTTCTACAAGCATACAGGAAAAAAATTATTTACCCTTTAAGAAAATTTTATTTTAACATTGATAACATCTAACACTGCTGAACTTCTCTGGTGTTTTTATCATCTCTCTTTTACTGAGGGTATTATTTTCATATTTTCCAGTTAGATTCAAATCTGGAATAACTAGAATTAACCAAGGGGTCAAAGATTACTCATGTTTACCTGGCCATTTAGTAGCCAGAACAACTTAGTCACTTGTTCAGTTAGAATCTGTGAGCATACAGGAAACTGGAAGGCTCAGCACCTGTAAGGGAATTAGGGTCTGGGTATGGACACTGGCCAGAGCCCTGCTCTGAGGACAAGATGCCTGTGGTGTCCTGGCTTAGGGAGCACCACCCAGCCCCACTGCCCCTGCCTTGCTCCCAGGGAGCCCCAGACACATCATGGAATCTGTTTCTGTTGGGCCATCACTGTGACAAAGGAGATGGATAATTAAATCTGAGTAAACAATCTTGCCTTAATAATTTTTGTTGGTTTTCTGCATTGTAGTTGGTATAAAATCAATGATTCTAACTCACAAACCACAGAAATTCTGAGATGGAAAGGCAGCAATATCAGGTTTTGCTGCAAAGTGATTCCCTAAAACAGAGGAACTGGTGTAAAGAATATTTGCTAAAACAAAGCTTTTTGGCGTTTCCTACCCTCAGAAATTTCAAACACTGACTGTTGACCACTGGATTTAGTAGCAGTACTTAAAAATTGGCCTCTCCTGTGTTTGTGTTTTAGCTATGATGGGAGGGAGGGACTGTGTACCCTAATGACAGAGTATACATGGGAGAGCCTTTGCTGTTCCTTGTATGGGACTTGTCTTTATATGTTAATTCATTGGAGCCAGGGAGGTAAATAAGAGACACTTCTATGACTAGTAACCAGAAAACTAAGTTACCAGAAAATAAGTTTCTCTCTAAATTTGAGTTTTCTTAGCCCTTAAAGTGCTAAGAGAGGGAGCGCTTAAGAGTTAAAATTGGAAATTCATTCCTACATAAATTTGTAGCCAAACTTGGTATGGAGATTTTAAAAGATGCTTTTTTAATACATTTCCAGATCTTGCTCTTTCTGGACCTTTATATTATGTGCACTTGTTTTCAGATTAAAGCTTTTGCATGTAGTATTTCACCCAAGTAACATTTATTTACAGTGAAAATTTCAGACCTTTAAAACACCAGAGCCATAATCTTCTTAACAAAGCTTGTTTTATTTCACTGCAGAATACATAGTAGGTCTATAAACTAGCTGCAGGGGATTCAGTATAATGAACTTCTTTGTATGGATGTCAGAGGAGGGGAAAAGTAATGCTAAACTGCGGCTGCGCGGATGGCTGGAGTCCCGGCACTCCACAGCCCAGCTCGCAGTCCAGGTGCTTGCCCGACTCTGGGTCAGGTCCGCACCTGTGGGTCCGCAGTCCACGGGAGGGCGAAAGCCACGAATGCGCGCGAGAAGAAAGGGAGGACTCAGGTAGCCGAGGGAAGTCAGATTTATTCGTCTGACAAGGCGGGTGCAGGACGGGGAGGGATAACCTGGGAGTGCCTGAGCTACCCGAGCCACAGAAAACTGGAGTGCAACAACTTATAAAGACAGGGGGCGGGTAGGGGTGTACACTTACAGCAACGAATAGGAACATCAATACTTAGATACATAATACAAGTGACAGGTTGAACCAACGAATCAAAGAAAAATTGGGGAGGGGCCCCAGCTCCTGCCCAACCACCCAACGCCCAGGAGAGAAGAATCTAGAAGAAAGGGATGGGCCGCTGAGTGACAGACAAGGGCCTGGGGTGGGGAGAACTCGGATACATTGCGGGACCATGGCAACCTAGGTGGAGCAAATGGATTGACAGGAAACTGCCCAAGGCAGGGGCAAACCACCGCCGCTCAGGGCAGGGGAGAACCGGGATGAACCAAAAACAGAACACCACATCTCCCCCTTTTTTGTTTAAAAAGAAGAGGAGAGGGGTGGGACAACAAAACCTTTGGGCAACAAACTTAGTCTCTTAGAGAAACGGCTTCGGGATCAATTTCTCCGGAGGCGTCAGGGTCTTCAGGGTCAGAATTTGCATCTGATCGAAAAGACGTGTCTTCCCACGAGTTCTCTTCAGGGAAATTGGTGGACTGAAGATGGAGGACTTCCGGTGAGTGGGCTAACTTGAAGATGAGTCTCTGGACGCAGCCCCAAAGGATTGCTCCCGAAATTAAAATAGCGATTAAAGTGAAACACACATACACAACGGATTTCAAAACAGACGCGACCCAGCCTGACAATCCCCACCCTGAAAACAGGTCCCCCAGCCAGTCTGCAGTTTGTTGTTTGATGTTTGAAATTAGTCCATGCATCTTGTCGATGGCGACTCTCGCATCTTCGGCTCGAGAGGACAAGTTCATGCAGCAAAGGCCCTCAAATTCTTCGCACTTATGGTTGTGGAGCAGCAACAGAAAATCTATTGCTGCCCTATTTTGCAAAGTCGCCTGCCGAGTCATTTTCTCATCATATAGGAGGTCTGAAAGGGCGGCTGAGGTAAAATTGGCTTGCTTCTCCACCCAACACTCTAGGCGGGCCAATTCGCCTAGAGATTTTGCGATAGACACCCACGGCAAAAAGATGGTGAGTGCTACGATTTTTGGCTTAGCCCAATGTTCAATGACTGAGTCACAGTCAGGATCAAGATCTTTTAGGTCTCTTTTCGCGCGGGCCGAATCAGAGGTCGAATTCAGGCTGTGACTCTTGTTTCTCCAATCATAAATTTGGGTGATGTTGGGGGTCAACAGCGACAGCCGACCAAATGCGCAAGGGCCTCCTATGTGGTGAGAGGGGATGCCTGCCCAAGCTCGGTCTCCGCAAATGAAAAAAATGCCCCTGGGGAGGGCCAACGGCTTCCCGCCCGGGGTGGAGGAGAGTGGAACCTTAATGGGTCTTTTGCACCACCGGGCGGCCTGATACCTGGGGTCGGATGGGTTCAGGACCGTATACCCTTTCTCCCCGGGACGGGGGGTAAACCGAAACTGGATACAGACGGGAGCAACTGCGGAACCGAGCAAATGGAGCTCCTGGGGTTCGGAGTCTAAAGGAACAAGACCTCGGACTCCGTCTCTCCAGGCACTCCAAAAGGTTGCGATTGCATCGCGAGTGGTGGACAACGAAAAGGCGTAATTAAAGGGAGGGGGTAACTCTGAAGGGGGGAGAGGGATCCCCACAAGGCAGGATGACATCGGGTCCTTTGCTGCGCCGGTGTCCAGGCAGATGTGATCTTGCCCTAGGGCCTCCGCAAGAGTGCGCCAGACATTCGCTTTGGGCTGGGGGACGATCCACGCGTGGATGACGAACTGCGCGGACCACAGGATGGTTGCGAACAGGAGGAGGTGATTTCGGGTCTGGCTCATGTCTGCAAAAGAACTAAAAACACAGGAAGTCAGGCACAACAAGAGGTTAAAAGCAAGGGGATTCTGGGCTAAACAGGTAACGTATCTCAGGAAGGATGACAAGGGGGTCAGGGGGTCTCTTCTTCCGCCTCCAATGCGCCACCTGGACTTGCTCGACTGTTGTCTTGTGTTTCACCCCCTTTGGTACGTAAGGCCGTACCCATTTGGAGGGGACCCACTTGGGGCCTGAGGGAGTAGAAACACAGGCGTATCCTCTCCCCCAGGTCACAAGGTTGAAGGGCCCCTCTGTCTTCCAGGTCTCCGGATCCTTGACAAGGACCGGAGGCCTGGATTCAGGCTGCAGCTGGTTGTGTTTTCCAAAGTGCCTTACCATCGGAGGATTTAGGTTCTCGAACGAGCAGTTCAGGAAGTTGAGGGTGAACATTGCTCGTGCGAGACGGATGTGGGGGGGCTCAACCTTCATTGCCGCTTTCTGATGTTCGAGAACTTTTTTCAGGCTCTGGTGGGCCCTCTCCACCATGGCTTGGCCTGTCGGGGAATAGGGGATGCCGGTCTTATGCTCTATTCCCCATTGCTGCAGGAACTGGCGCAATTCCTTGGACGTGTACGCTGGCCCATTGTCAGTTTTAATGAGTTTGGGGATGCCTAGGACGGCGAATGCTTGAAGCAAGTGCTTCTCACAATCCGCCGCCCTCTCACCTGTGTGGGCGGAGGCGTAGATAGCACCGGAAAAGGTATCAATCGAAACATGCACAAAGCTCAACCGGCCGAAGGCGGGGATGTGTGTGACATCCATTTGCCACACCTCACAACTCGACAGACCACGAGGGTTTGTCCCCAGGCCCATAGATGGCATCTGGTGGGACTGACACTGGGGACATGTTGCCACAATCGCTCTGGCCTGTTCGCGGGTGAGGTGGAACTGGCGAACCAGGCCAGGAGCGTTTTGGTGGAACCGCTGGTGGCTAAGTTTGGCCTGCCCGAAAAGATCAGGGAGCGGGGCTACTTGAACAGGAGAGGCAAGAGCGTCTGCACGCCTATTGCCCTCCGCAATGTACCCCGGCAAATCTGTGTGGGACCGGACATGCATCACGTAAAAGGGTTGCTCTCGGTGGGAGACTAGAGTGACAAGTTTCGAGAGCAACTCGAAAAGTCGGATGTTTGAGACATCTTGGAGGATGGCACCTTCTGCTCTGGATACTACACCAGCAACATACGCCGAATCTGTGACCAGATTGAAAGGCTCGGAGAACCTCTCGAACGCTCTGACGACTGCATCCAACTCAGCTACTTGTGGTGAGCCTTCAACCACTGTAATGTCTGCCTCCCACCGCTGAGTTTGAGGATCCCGCCAAGTCATCACTGACTTGTGGGATGCTCCGGATGCGTCTGTAAAAACTGTCAAGGCGTCAAGGGGAACTCTGCTTTGAACTGACTTGATTGTTAATGTAAATTCTTGATTGAACAATTTGTGGGCCGGCCGATTAACTGAAATTTGGCCGGTGTAACTATCCAGGGCTAATTGAAGCATTTCATTAGTTTCTAAAACATTCTCAAACATCCTCATTTTAAGGTGGCCCGAATCAAATTTTATAGGGACGTGAATGCATTCCAGGTCCACACCTGCCAGCTCCCTGATCCGTGATCTTGCTTTCCGGATCAGGTCCGCCACCAGCTCAAGTGGCTGTGTCATTCTTTTGGACCTGTGATGGCTGAGGAACACCCACTCTATTATCAGGAGGGGGTCCCCCGAGCCCTGGTCCTTGCTCTTTTTGATGTTACTGTCCCATTGAAAGAGCAGCCCATGGAGGTGTGGCAATTTCCCCAACACTATGAAACGAAAGGGCAGGCCCGGTTGGTAACGATGGGCCTGCCTGGCCGCAATTGAACTTTGAATCTTTTCCAGCGCTGCCTGGGCCTCCGGGGTAAGGGTCCTGGGAGAACAGAGCTCCTCTCCCCCTTTCAATAAATTGAAAAGGGGGGCTAGGTCTTCGGTGGGGATGCCTAGCCAAGGCCTTACCCAATTTAATGACCCGCACAGCTGATGGACATCAGCCAAACTCTTGATATTTGTCTTAATTGCCAATTTTTGAGGAACAATGGTCCTCTTTGTGATCTCAAGGCCAAGGTACTTCCAAGGCGGCATCTGTTGAATTTTGTCTTGCGCCAATTCAAACCCTGCAGCAACCAACGCATTGGTTGTCAGGTCAAGAGCATGGGCTAGCAAGTCATCGGTCGGCGCACAAATCAGAATGTCATCCATATAATGATGAATGACGACGTTTTCCACCGCTGCACGGATTGGGGACAGCAGGGAAGCGACATACTACTGGCAGATCACAGGGCTGCATTTCATGCCCTGCGGAAGAACTGTCCAGTGGTAGCGCTTGCCTGGGGCTTCACGGTTGATGGAGGGAACCGTGAAGGCAAAACGTGGCGCGTCTTCCGGGTGTAGGGGAATTTGAAAGAAACAGTCTTTAATATCAACGATGGCCAGATTCCAATTTTGGGGGAGCATTGTTGGGGAGGGCATCCCTGGTTGAAGAGACCCCATGTCTTTTATGACGGCATTTATTTGCCGGAGGTCGTGCAAGAGTCGCCACTTATCTTTGTTCGGCTTTTTAATCACGAAAACGGGGGAGTTCCATGGCGACATGGACTCCACCAAATGGCCTTTACGCACTTGTTCTTGCACGAGCTCGTTGAGCGCCGCTAATTTTTGTTTATTGAGCGGCCACTGCGCCACCTGAACTGGTGTATCAGAAAGCCAATTCAGTTTCCAGGTGGGGCGCTCACCAGTGGCCGCCGCCCGAAAAACCTGGGGAGCCGCAGGTAGGTCAATTCTGGCTCCCCACTGGGCTAAAAGGTCTCTTCCCCACAGGGGCTCTGTGTAATCTAAGACAAATGGACGGACTGAGGCCAATTGTCCGTCAGGCCCCGTAATTTGTACAATGCTCTTTGATTGTTTCGCTAATTGAAGACCCCCTACACCTCGGATCTGCCCAGGAGCGTTTTGCAGATCCCAATGTGACGGCCACTCCCGAGAGGGAATGACCGTGACATCTGCCCCGGTGTCCAGCAGGCCGCACATCGCGACTCTCTCTCCTCCTTTAGAAAGTTGACACATTATTTTCGGCTTCTCTCGCCCGAGGGCTTGAGCCCAGGCCACCGAGTACTGCTGTGATGACTCAGGCTGAGCGCTTGATGGAGATGCTGTACTCGGGCTCAGCTCTGACACTCGGATGGCCTGTGCAATGACTTGCCCCTTGGGCATGAAAAGAGGAGGGCTGACACAGTGCAGCAGGAGTGAAAACTGCTCCGAGCCTGCCGATAACAGACCCGGAACAATTTCCACTCCCGGTGGAGTCGTCTTTGTGTCCCCGAGTACGATATACTTGCAGCGCACCCGCTCCCAATCCTCCGGGCACTCCGGAAGTACAGCAACCTGATGAAAATCAGCGGAACGAAGATGGAGTGGCTCCGCGAGCTGCAGCCTGCAGGAGGAAACACAAGACAAGGTAGTTAATTCTGTCTGAGTTGGGCGAAAAGTCAAGTCCGGTGATGGTGGAGGCTGACTCCCTTCATTCCCCCCTTCTCCCCTAGGTGTTATGGTGCCAGGGTCTGCCTCCTTATTTTTGTCCTGGCGCAGGGGGGCACTGCGCTGCAAAATTAGTTTTTTTGAGGCGGCCTTTCTGGGGCCCCCTGCTGTGCCTTCTTGAATTCGTAAAACTGTTTCCTCAGTGGACACTGAGGCATCCAGTGCCCAACCTTGCCGCACAGATGGCAAGGTGCAGCTGTTTGGTTGGGAGCAGAGGCTGATGGTGGAGTTGGCCCCTTGAGGGCAGGACAACAGTCAGCAGGTGGAGTGGTCTCTTCAGCGGCAGCAGCGACGTGACGGGGAGGCGTCTTTTGGCGGTGAATGACGGCGGGAGGCGCTCCAGCGGGTGATGGAACTAAAACTTTTTTCCCACACACCTCCAGCATTTCACGTAGCGTGGGAGACGGCTCCAGGGGAAGGCTGTTGATGGCCTCGCGGCAGGCCGTGTTCGCGTTTAGAAACGCTACTTGCTTTAATAGTTCGGCCCGCACACTCTCGCCTTCCACTTGGCTGTTGATCGATTTCCGGAGTCGCTCAACAAACTCTAAGAATGGTTCTTCCGAGCCCTGAAACACTTGAGAGTATGGGATCTGAGGCGCTGCCGCCCGCAACCCCAGGAACGCTTTCTCTGCTGCTCGAGCAGTCTGCTGTAGTGCCTCCAAGGGGATGGCCCTCGCCTGGGAGTAGCCATCAGCCCAGTTCCCGGTCCCTAGAAGATGGTCTACTGAGAGCACTTCTCCCGACGTGCTAAGGCCAGAGCTCGGGCTGTCCCATAGGGACGGGAGCACCTTCAGGACTTCTTTTCTCCATGCCCCCTCCCAAAGCACCTGCTCGGTGGGGTTGAGGAGGCAGGAGAAAACTCTGCGAAGATCGGCCGGTGTTACTGCCGACTCCGACAGAGCTGCCTGAAGGAGTCCCCGAAAATATTCAGAGTCCCGCCCGAACTCTTTCTGGGCCTTGCACAGCTCCTTCATAGAGGAGTGGGAGAAGGGGACCCACTGCGCCAGCGTCGCACCCTCTCCCACAGGATGGAAAGCGACCGGGGCGGCTGACGGGACAACAGCCGGCTCCGTTCTCCGGCATCCCACGCCTCCTCCCCCCCCCCCCATCGAACCGTGGGAAGCGGAAGGGGAGGCGTGGGAACCGGAAGTGGGAGAGGAGGAGGCGTGGCGTGGGAACTGGGTGGGAGGATCTACAACAGACTGCACGCCCTCATGGGAGGAGCTCGCCGACTCCAAAAGGAAAGCAGGAGGCGGGGGGAGGAGAGGAGAAGGGGGAGGAGTTGAGGGAGGAGACGGAGGCGGAGGAAGGGGAGGGGAAGAAGAGGGAAGGGCGGGAGCAGGGAAGGGAGATTTATGGGAAGAAGAAAGGGGGTTTCCCGCCACAACTATGCGGTCTCCGCCATCTTGTGGCTTAGAGGAGCCATTTTGATGGGGAGACTGAAAACGAACTTTGGACTTAACAGGGGTAGTGGGGGTAGGAGCAGAGGGTACTGGGTTAGGCTCCCCAGGAGACTGGCCAGGTCCTCTGGGGCGAGGGGTCCGAGCTGGGGGGGAGCCCAGGGAATGGTGGACACCTGGCGCGGGGCTGACGCGGGCTGCTCTCCCCCAGGACTCGGAGCGGGAAAGAGGGTTGCGGGAACGAGGGACAGGGGCAGAGGGACAGGGAGAACTGGGGCAGAACTGGGGATCCGGTGGCTGCCTTTTAGAATCAAATTTCGATTTTTGAGCAGACATTAAAAGAGAAATCCAATATAAGTGTCTCTCCAACGAACGCTCTCCGGTCTGGATACCCCTTAGCAATTTAGACTGGACTCTTTTTAAGAAAATGGGGTCCAGAACCGAGGCTGGAGAAACGTCTGGAAAACTGGAGGTCAGCCACCGAACTAAGCATTTTATTTCTTTCTTATTAACTTTAGACTTCCCTCCCCCCAGGGATCCCACAACTTGGTAATAAATCCCTTTTTGAGTTGCGGACAGTTTAGCACCCATCCCGCGAAAATGGAAATTGGGGAAATCTGCAACTCAACTCAACCCAAATACTGCAGGGAAAGTTAAAGAAACCGAAATGAAAAGAGAAAAAGGGGAACCCAACCCGGCCCTTGCTCTAGAAAGAGAAGGAAAGAAAAGACGAAGAAAAGAGCAAGGTGGTGATGCTGCAAACGGCCCCAAGAAACTCACCCTGCCGGTGGGTCCAACGAAAGCTGCAGTACAGGGGAGGTCTCACGCGCAGGACAGTTCCTTGAGGTGCTGCAAGGAGGTGCTGTCCTTATCCCCCAGGAGCACCGCTCCTCTAAAACGAGGGCGTGCTGCACTAAGGGGCGGCTTGTCGCCCAGCAGGAAATTTATAATCCAAATTCGCAAGGCAGTAGGCTCCGGTCCCAGCCGACAGCTCTCCAGGGGGACTCCCCGGGTGACTCCTCGAAGCTGTGCTGGAACGGCGGCGTCCTATGGCTGCCCCACGTTGGGCGCCAAGCTTGCGGCTGCGCGGATGGCTGGAGTCCCGGCACTCCACAGCCCAGCTCGCAGTCCAGGTGCTTGCCCGACTCTGGGTCAGGTCCGCACCTGTGGGTCCGCAGTCCACGGGAGGGCGAAAGCCACGAATGCGCGCGAGAAGAAAGGGAGGACTCAGGTAGCCGAGGGAAGTCAGATTTATTCGTCTGACAAGGCGGGTGCAGGACGGGGAGGGATAACCTGGGAGTGCCTGAGCTACCCGAGCCACAGAAAACTGGAGTGCAACAACTTATAAAGACAGGGGGCGGGTAGGGGTGTACACTTACAGCAACGAATAGGAACATCAATACTTAGATACATAATACAAGTGACAGGTTGAACCAACGAATCAAAGAAAAATTGGGGAGGGGCCCCAGCTCCTGCCCAACCACCCAACGCCCAGGAGAGAAGAATCTAGAAGAAAGGGATGGGCCGCTGAGTGACAGACAAGGGCCTGGGGTGGGGAGAACTCGGATACATTGCGGGACCATGGCAACCTAGGTGGAGCAAATGGATTGACAGGAAACTGCCCAAGGCAGGGGCAAACCACCGCCGCTCAGGGCAGGGGAGAACCGGGATGAACCAAAAACAGAACACCACACTAAACTGTAAATCAAGAAAACATGGTTATTAGTGTTTTCTAGACACATTGACTTCATGGAATTCATGGGGTTTTTTTTTAATTTTTTTACCAAAAAAATAAACCTATATTGAAGTTAATATAACCCCTATTTCTTAAAGTTCAGAAGCACTCATTGAGAATGGGAATAATACAATTGAAACATGAACAATAATAATAACCAATAACAGTTATTTTGAAGAAATTTGCGCAGAAAATTATACTCCCAAAGTACCTCTTACAAGATGACAGAAAAATCAGCACAGAACAGGAAAAACTAGTATAGAGGATGTTTCATACAAATTCCTGTTCTTCACAGTACTAATATTTGTCAATAACCCCACTGTATTTTCCTACCTGGCATTATGCTCTCAAGGGTAGATTCAAGTAGTGGATCAAGTAGTAGGAACACATGGAGTGAGAAAGGGATAAGGTTCTTTACTGAAGCTTTCCTGAGCTTCAAAAAGGATCTGGTTTTATTTTTAATAATTTATCACTTCCTAGTATTTGTGCACTCCAGTGGGTAACTTTGGAAGAACTGTTACCCACAATGTTCAGAAGATTGATAGTTCTTGCATTTGGGAATGTGCATGTAGTATTATCTCTTGTTGCTAGCATAGTCTACATTTTCAGCCATTCTTGTCTAATACCCAAGAAAATAAAGGGTTTTTTTACCAAGTTTCTTGCCAGCAAAAGCTGGTAGTCACTGCATTTAGTGTTTCTCATCCTAGTTAGTAGACCAGCAGAGTTCAGCAGTTTTTCTAAAGGAACCATCTGAAACTATCAAAGATTGCACTCAGCAAATCTAAGAGCTGGCAATTTGAAGAAAATCTTGACTCTGTTTGCAACCAAAAATACCATGGCTTTTCAAATGGTTTATCTGGTTTAGAAGTCTTAGATTTTTTTAGAGTATGCACTCCACAATTTCTTCAATTGCAGAGTTGTTCTCTGTAGTATGCTTTAAATTTTGCATAGAAGATTTGTTTTCCGTGTACTCAAATCTTCAATGAGAAACTGCTCTTTTTGTTTGAAAAACACAATCTCACAGGAAGTTGTTCCCATCTCTACTGGTACTTGGCAGGGTATCTAGCAAGCTGGAAGATTGGATGAGCAGCTTTCCCAGGACTTTCACAGCTCTACCATACAGTTCTGAAACTGGGGGTTTTTTGGTTTCACTGCAACCCATGAGGTGAGAACTAAAGATTCCAGGAAACACCACAGTTTTTATAGAAACATCAAAACATTCTCCTTTGAGAATCCACCGATTTCATTGGATTCCTTAAATAAAAGGCGTAAAAGTTCAGCTCCTGTGAGAACTGGGAAGAAGAGCTGTAATGCTTGTCATTGTGGGGCTTTCTGAATGTTAAAATTCTTTCAGAATGTAATTCCTGCCCCTGAGCTGCACTCTCCAGAGGAACCTGTGTGCCAAGAGACAAGTTAATAAAGAAAAATCTGAGTCCAAATACACATTTTGTAATGAATCATCAGCCATTTTCCTCTCAAAAACCAACCAACCAACCAATATTAGGGAAGCACAAGTGCATTTTCTGATTGCCTCCTCTTCCAGATCTTGGCAGTAGAAAATGGGTTGAGAAGAGCCCCTGTTCCAATAGAAGCTCTGCCCTTAGAGAGCAGTGATGCATCACTTTGTTGTTCTGCATTGATCAATCTACTTTTCACCCCATTATATTTCCTTATATCCCATGCTAGTTTTAAATTCAGTGTCATATCAAGTGCTTTTCTGAAATCAATAAGCATTACATGCACTAGAATACTTTTATATAACACACAGGCAATTGCAGTGAGTTTGGGTGGTATGTTTGTCTGACCTGATATGTTTTATTAACCTGCAGTTCTTACTGTTCATTGGGCTTTTTCACTCTATAGATTTACACAGGAATTGGTGGGTATTTTAGTCTTTATTTAAGACCATGTAAAGTTTAAACAAATTATTGTAGTTTCTCCAATTTTTCTGTTAAAAACATTTTCCTGCACTTGTCCAAACAATAACCTTTATTATTCCTGTTTTCATATACTCCTTTTATTTGGTACTGATTTCAAAATGCACAGTAAGGAAACTTAACTTGTTTACATGGCTTAAGTTAAACATCATATTTTTGTGACATTCTGGACTTCAAACCTCTTGCTGACACTGCTTTTTTTGCTGGATTTTGGGGTCTCTCTTCCGTGTAAACAGCAATACATATTTTGCTTGATTTTCTGTAATGGTGTGCACACTGTAGCTTGTAGGCTGGTCTAGATGAGGGCAAACACAGTGTTATGTCTGTGTACACTGACATAGCAAATGGGTCCTAAGCTAAACAGAAAACTTGTCAGGGTTATAATAGCACTTCAGTTTGGGGTTAGAGAGAAGCTTTTCTGGTAGGCAATGTACAGGAGCTCTTGCATCATTGACCCTAATTTCCAGTTCCTCTTAACAAGGTGGAGTCTCATCAGTCTGCAGCTGGAGTTGCACAAATCCATGCATATAGTGGAGCTCAATACTGATGCCAAACAAGAACCTATTTTAATTTGTCTTTAAATACACAATCCAAGGGAGAATTAAATGCATCATGTTCATGTGGCATATCCATGCACCTGATTCTGGTAAATGTGGTAGCCTCCATTCAGACTTCTCCAAGCAGCCTTGAAGGCCTGCTGCCAGTCTCCAGCTGGAGACTTCTCCAGGAGCACCATTTGGCAAAATATCTGTGTCTCTATACACAGCCTTCTCAAAGATAATAGCTGGAAAAAAACTGTAATTAACAAGATAAACAAATAAATAGCTTTTTCAACTGTTCTACTTACAAAACATAACATGCATCTTATTATGCAAATTATTATGCAAATTATTTTGATGATCTGTGGAAAAGCACAGCACAACAGCTTCATGGTGGGAAGAAAACTTTTGCTCTGGTGTTTGCTTGCAGATGAGTGCTTTGAGATAACAGGAGTAATAAAATGGCTTTCTTAGGTGAAAAATGGATTCCATGCAGATTCCTGACAACCTCGAAGTTTTACTTTCTCCATGTTGCAACATCACTCAGGCCTACAAGTTTGTTGTAGGATGGATTAGCTTTGAAAGATTAGATAAGGATATGGACATAGATGTGGATAAGAATGGAACTACTGATGATCCAAAGTCATCTTTTCGCTTCATTAAGCAACTGAATGCTAAACAAGAGAATGTCACACTTGAATGAGCAACAACATTACCACATTTGTGTAGTTCAGTGCCTTTCTTCTCAGCTGCAGCTTGGAGTGGTGTGTGATGGACACACTGAAAAGCAGAATGAAGAGCACAGATCATTCTTATTTTGAAGGCTGCTGAATGCTTGCCTTTAGAAGCCATTTCCAGTAGTGTTCAGCAGATGTTTGCCAGCTCTTAGCCACTTGATGAGTACTGACTTCTGGTAGTTTGATCTCACACATGCATAATGAATGGGAATTAAATACAAGGTAACTTTTCTAAGTGAGAAGAAAGGAAAAAAGTGCAGAGATTCCCCTTGAGGCGCACTCATAGCTGAACCTGCATCATAGTCAAACCCAGGTATCTATACCCTCTACCTCAAAGGGACTCTCCTCAAAGGGACAGTTACAGCTGTTACCCATGGTGGAGCACAGCTGCTGAGTCTCACATTTCCAGATAAGATAAATTGTCAAATTTGGGCTGCACTTCTCTGCAGAAACACCTTCACTCCACACACACTCCTCTCTTGTTGGTATCATCTTTACTACCATCCTCCCCAAGGTGCAGAAGGTCAGGGAATGGGGGCTGCAGTCAGTTCATCACACCTTGTCTCTGTCACTCCTTCCTACTCACACTCTTCACCTTCTTCAGTTTGGGATCACTCCCACAGCAAACAATCCTTCATGAATTTCTCCAATGTGAGTCTTTCCCATGGGCTCCAGTTCCTCACCAGCTGCTCCAGCTTGGGTCCCTTCCACAGGATGCTGTCCATCAGGAACAGGCTGCTCCGTTGTGGATCCCCCACGGGGTCACAAATCCTGCCAGCAAACCTGCTCCAATGTGAGTTTTGCTCTTCACAGGTCCTGCCAGGAGCCTGCTCCAGGGCCAGCTTCCCACAGGGTCACAGCCTTCTTTGGGCATCCACCTGCTCCAGCAAGAGATCCTGCAGGTGGATCTCTGCTCCACCGTGGTGTTCCATGGGCTGAAGGGGGATAGCTGACCTACCATGGTCTGCAGGGGAATCTCTGCCTAGAGCACTTCCTTTCCCTCCTTTGCTGACCTTGGTGTGTGTGCAGGGCTATTTCTCTCACTCCTTCCTCCATCTGCAATTGCTGCTGTTCCCAGAGCAGGTTTTTCCCCTGTTCTTGGAAATGTTTCCTCAGTGACATGATCAGCACTGCTGATGGGCTCAGCCTTGGCCAGCAGTGGGTCCATCCTGGAGCCTGCTGGCCTTGGCTCTGCTGGACATGGGGGAAGCTTCTCGAGCCTTTCACAGCTCACAGGAGCCCTCCCACTACAAAATCCTCCCCATGCAAACCCAATACACTGGCCATATATATGATATCACAGAAGCTTCTTTTTCTTTTTAGTAAAATACAGACATTCCACTCAATCTTTATGACTTGATGTAGGTTCACATAGAGACAAAGACAAATGTGAGGCATGTCTGTGCAAGGATGTGTGCTTGCAGTGTGTGGGGGAATAGTGCACTTAAAACTTTCAGCTCAATACAGCTCTGTATTCTGCCTTGCCACACTGGACAAATCAAAGGTAGCTCCTAAGAATAGCATTCATGATACATGAAAACAGATTAATACATCTCTTGGGAAACTATTTCAAGGAAGCTAAGAAGCTGAGACAGCTCTCAGGAAGATTCTACATCCTGACCCCAGCCAAAAGTCACTCAGCTGTCTTGCTAATGCTCAGGCTTAAGAATCCAAGGGCACCCAGCAGTTAATGGCTCTGGATAGGCCAGTCCTGAGCTGTCCTGTGTGCTGTCTGCAATGGCTGAGCTTTGCAATGCCAGCTAATTTTGACCCTCAGGTCCAGCAAGTGGAAAATACAGCTGATGTCTGTATCAGGCTCACACCTTGCCACAAGCACTTCAGCTGCTGCCCAACCTCCCCCCATCCCTTTCCCAGGTAAGTTTCCTTGCCCATCTGAGGGCACAAACCCAGCCTCAGGCTGTGCCACTTTAGGGAGCTAATCTGCAGAAACAGAAGTGGGCCGACTTCCTGCTCATTATCAAAACAATGGAGAGAAGTTACAGATCCTCTCTAGAGCTGCAAAGGAACCAGAGGAGTTGTAGAGCCACTCCTTTCAGCATGGGACTTTTCAGCCATGTTTGGGATCTCATCTACTGTAAATACAGCAGAAGCTCTCTGATTCTCCATTAGACATTGAGTTCATTGAAATCAGCAAACAGTAAAGCTGATTAAGGAATGTGACACCAATTACTATCAAAGGACAGTCAGGGTGACTTCAACTGAAAAATGGCATGGTCTTTTCCACCAGCTACCACCTAAATTGCCTTCTCTTGAGAAGATTACAGGTATCTTATGATAAGTCCTTTTGGGAGACACTACATTTCAATACAAGGCAGCACCAACACTAGCCCTGTATGAATCAAGGTTTTCACTGAACTGCTTAGGAAAGCTTTATTGCCCAGTAGAGCAATAAGACAAGTATACATCCACTTTAAAAACAAACAAAAATAAACAACCTTTGTAAACTTATGAGTGTAAACCCTTGTTTTGTTGAGTGACTTACCTTCCCCCTGTGGAGCAAAACAGATATTGCATCGAAGACTCAGTCATTTAGTCAGAAAGGCAAACACTGGCATTGCCAGCAGAAAGAAGAGTCTTACAGCCTTTAAAGCAGCCTGATATAACTGCACCTCCTGCTACCTTTCCAACTGGCAGTGCAGCACAAGTGGATGTTAGCCACCACTCTGATATTGCAGTAGGCACATCCAGTTGCTCCAGACCTCAGACTAGTGTTACTTCATAAGAGGAAGACAGCCATTACCCCCAAAAGATAAGAGAACTAAAACCAAAGCATCTCCATGTTATTGTCAAATACGATGTTATGTTAAAAATAATATGAATATAACTGCAAATAAAAGCAGGCTGGGAGAGGCAGGGAACATCTTGCCAAGTGATATTTGCAGGACTTGGCTTGAGAGCAGCCCAGAGCGGTCCAGCTCTGGTGTTATTACTTACTGCAAGCTCCCTTCTTTGCTAACAGAAACACTTAGAACCAGCTACAAAGGTTTTGCTTTGCTTTAATCATTAATCAGAGACAAGTCAAATGCAATGAAGGAAGGCAAATGTGCACTCTATCACACAAATACAAGCAGGTATTTGAAAAGCAGAGCATGTTACCATGGCTAATTTGGGGGAATGGAGGTGGGGAAGAGGAAGGAGGGGATCTTGGAAGGCAAAAATTTGCTTTCATTGGGGAATTTCAATCACAGCAGAGATTCCTGAGTTTTTACTTCTCATGAGCAAAAAATGTCATAGAGTCTGCTGAAGGTGGCTTGACTTGTTGCAGTATGGGATTAGGCTGTTTGAGTTGTGAGATTTTAGTCACCCAGATGCTGGAAACATTCCTGAAATTACCTCCCCAAGTCTCTTCCCTTTAATTCTCCTGTGTCACTGCAGTCTAGCTTTGTCAGCAATATACTGCTGCAAGCCCATCTTATTTGCAAGGAGTAAATCAGCACTGAAGGCAAACCACTCTGGCAGGGCTGACAGTGCAGTACAGAAAAAAAAAGGATTTGATGAGGAAGGAGAGAGTCCAGGCTGGTTTGACATTCACATTCTTACTTTGGAAGTGTTTTCATAACCATCAGTCCTGAAAACTGAAAGTGAGATCCAAAAGAAGAATTAGGAAGGGGGAGAGAAAACAGGCTGTTTCATTGATTGCAAGATTTGTAGATTATGGCTATTAGTAAAAATGACAGAACCTCTATTCGATGGGGTACAGGCTCAAAGCCTATTAATGCACTACAAGTAACATGATTTGGGGCTCTGAGAAGGGAAAAATCACAGTGTGAGATTTAAATCCTACTTTGTACTTTGAAAGCCTCCACTTCAAGAGGGAGAAGTCCAATACTCCCCATTCACATGCTAATTCACTTGTTTCAACAAACTGGTATTCTCCTTCACCTCTTCACATTAGCATAAAATGAGAAGCTTGAATCTGCATTTTTCAAAAGACAACCAGATTTCAAAATTTCCAAAATGCAACTATTCAATGATGGTTCATACATGCTAAATGCCAGAGTATTGTAAATGCAATACTCATTTGCCTCCTACATCCAGAATGTAATTTCCATTTTTATTTTAATCACTAGTGATCCATTGTTCCAAGTTTCTTTAAATAAATGTCCCCCCCTGCTGCCCGTAGCTTCTGCAGAAACAATTTTGAATATTTTGCAGGCAAAAATAGCAGATGTGTTGAAATTTATGCCATTCCTCTCCAAAGTAGATGGCTGATGAAATGCATATATCCAGGCCTGTGGAAATATGAGTCAGAAATAAATAGCAAATGAGAGTATCCTTAAATTGATTTCTCTGCAGTACATTCTGATTAACCAACAAATCAAAGATTTATTTTTTTTCCAGCTGCTCCACACAGATCACACTCTTTAATCTCTGCATGTGTACCTTCTGGTATGTAAGTTATTCTCTCAGTTATCAGATATGTGAAGGCTTTTCTGCTCTGCTTTCCAAAAAGCTTGGTCTTCTTCCTTTCTGTCTGAACTTTCCAAAGGTAGACTCTAATAGTCTCTTTGTTCTCCTCAAAAGACTCCACCACAAAATTTGTTGTTCAGATCTGTTACAGCCTGTTTCAAACCCAGCAGTCCTGCTGAAAGCATTCTGGTGCATTTGGTCCTTCTTAAGGCGTTAACAAAACCCCCAGGACAATATCTCTGAGCCAGCGGGACATTTTATATCACTAGATTTTTCAGCAATCAAAACCAGTTTGTTTATCTGATAGACCACCTGTGATACAGTGAGTGGTTACTTCAAGGACTCTGCTGCTGGTGCCATGATGAGCTGTCCAGCCTGAACTTCATAATGGTACCAAAATATCCAAAGCCAGTGTTCTAATCTGCCCTAATGATAATTTGACCCTGCCCCTGAATCTTAATGATCAGTATAACATCAGTCTGGGTGTCACAACAAAGAGCAATATTATGCCTTTACCTTGGTTCTGGTGCAAACATGCTGCTAACTTTCAGATGCTAAACACCAGCCCAGATGTTGAGCTGCCTGTGACCCAAGGCTTGCTTTTGCTGTGGCACAGTGCGGTGCCTTGGCTGAGTCTTGCTTAGAGCATTCTTGTTCAGCTGCAAGAAAGAGTGTAGGCTAACACCACATGAAAGTAAATTCACAGGCAGAAGTGAAATTGTAAAGGCAGTAACAGTTAGCTGGGAAATACTGAGGAGGGCAAAAGTTGCAACACTCTCAGAAAGAAGAGAGACTCAGCAAACAGAAGTTTGGTCAGATGAGGGATCATGATCCTCTCCAAAGAGTCATGGAAATGAAAACTCCCCTCCAACCAACAGCTGCCTACCTGCTTGGTAATACTTGTAATAATTAGCTGAAGTGGCCTGTATTTAAGAGCTTAAGTCATAGCTGACACTTGAGTACTACTTAGCTGAGTAGCCTCTTAGTTGTACCTGTGTAATGTATGTCTTAGTTGATACAAATACTTGCTGTGTTTCTAAACCTTGCAATCCTTTAGCATAGGAGAAGGTGCCCAAGGGAAAATGACCCATTGAGGAAAGGTTGCAGGTGTGAGCTCTAGTCCTGCCTCTCCTCCACACAGTCACACTGTGAGGCCTAAAGTTAGCAGATACCACCAACTAAAACAGAGCTGGATAACAGGCATCTCTAGCTAGTGTTGCTATCTAACAGAAAGGATTGCTGTGAAGAACTTTTTTTCATGACTAAGTGGTGTCAACAGACCTTCTCTGTCCATATTTAGAGAGAGATTAAACCAGGGCATTAAATTCTGACAGGACTTCTTTAGTCAGAAGAAGGAAAGAATCAGCTCTCACTAGAGGGCACATTGAGCTTGGATTTTATACATCCTGTTACAAATCAGAATGAGAAGGTGAAAGGTGAAAACCAGCAAGGTTGAAAACAGCTACCCCGTGTGACTGAATTCTCCTAAAGCCAGCTTGCAGCATGCCTTTAAAATGCTTCATCCCCTTGGCATCACAGACTATGGGGTAGGGCAGGGGGTTCTGTTACTTCTCTATATGAAATAGAATTTGTCTTGTGCTTGGTACCATGTCCAGCAACATTGCAGAAGAACAAAACCCTGGGACAGTCCTGACTGGTACTTCATAGAGACCCAAGAAGACAGGAGGGAAGAAAAGTATCCCACAGCAGGCATGTTCTTACTGATTGATGGGAAAATTCTCCACAAGGTTTAATTTAAAGGAAACAACATACAGTATAGAGATCACTGACAGAAATTCAAGAACTGCTCCTACATGAAGACTGGGAGAAATTTCACATTAACTATCAGGAACAGTATCTCCACATGCATTTGACCACTTGAGTTGCACCAATGGCTGTGTCTATACAGTGCAGGGGTTTGTTTTGTGGACAGGTATTTCCAAATGTTCACGTTTCAGGCTAGCTCTAGGCTAGTCCCGTGGGCACGGGCAGCCTGCTGGCAGCTGGGGGGAGCTCCAGGTGTTCTCCTAGACCACATCTCCCCCTGTAGTTGTCGGCATCCTGCTGGAGTGCTCGGAGGTCAGCCCCCCTGGGCAGCTCAAGGCATCATTAGAAACGCGATTAGGAGATTTGCTTCACACCCAGTAATCCAATTTAAACCGTTACTGTAGACACAATCAGACCGACAAGCTGTAAAAATGCATCCCTGAGGAGCTGTTTGCTTTGAGCCAGGCGGGGAGTGGACTTGAACACAAGCTGGAGAACCAGCGCAAGGTCCCAGCACGGTGTCTCCATGTGGAGAGCAGGGCTCAAAAGCTGCATGTGTTTATAGCTTCACATGCCATTAACTTACTTGTGTTGACAAGGACGAAATTCAAAGCAAAAGGTACAATAGGAGTAATTTCACTGAAGTTGTGATTATTGCGACACAAAGGAGCACTGTGTGCTGAAGGAGATGGAGTGTCCACCTGGCAGGACTAATAGAGTAGGGTCTGAGCAACAACTGAGAATGGCACCTACCACCTCCTTTGATTTACTTTTTTTGTCTCCAGGGATGGTTAAGAGGCAAACAAGTCTTGATTCTTACTGCTTATAATATTGATGATAGCAATCTTAAATCCTTGGGGGCTGCAAGTGAAAGGATGGAAATGACAAAAATATTCTGTAAAAATTGTTCTTTCAGTACCCAGGAGGGGCTGCACCATGCATTATTTCCCACGATAAATCACAGATCCCCTGAACCTTCCAGATGTGTGACTGCTGCTGGAGCGGCAGCCAGGCTCCTATCACTGCTTGCAGACAGGCATTCCTTAAAGGAGCTGAAACAATACATCCTCCAAAATCAAAGATGGCAATATTTTATATATTTTTATATTTTATATATATTTATATATTTATTATATTATATATTTTATATATATTATATTATGTTTATTATGTTATATATTTATATTATGTTAATTATATTATATATTTATATCTATCAATATTATATATTACTTAAGGCAAAGAAATTAGTGCGCTAATAATAAATTGCAAGCCTGGCAGTGAAGGCAGGAACCAGCCATAAAAGCGCGATCCGAGCAGAGCCAGCCGCTGTCGGGAGATTGGCGTGTGCCGTGGGGCTGGCTGGGTGCCGGAGCGCAGGGCGCGTTCTCAGTGTGCCACCTAGTGCCCGCGGGCATCGGAGCCTCGCCTCTCCCATTGCACATCTGGGCCTGCCAGATGTTGGGCCGAATGCCTCAACCTGTGCTTGCTGGTAATCTGGTTATTGGAGAAGGTAAGAGGGAGTGGGCTCAGCCTGTAGGGACCACTTATCCTTAGGTGGAGTCCCTGAGCATTGCACAGGGAGATTTGCTCTGTAATCTGTGACATATCTTACCCTGTGGCTGCTGCAGTGAATTCCTCATCTGGGAAGAAATGTGGAAACCAAGGGGGATGTGTGTGTGTGCGACACAATTATTTTATCATATCCCCTTTTTTTTTTCCTCTTCTAACAGGGGCAGGGAATTATCTCAAATACACTGATTTTGACTTCATTAGCAGAATTAAGCTTCTTCTTATGGTATGGTACTGAAACCCCTGGAGAGACTGTGGAATAAAAATAAATTAAATGGGGATGAACTGCTTTTTCCATCATGGCACAAACAAACTTCAGCCTCTTTTGCTATCCCGGTGACCTCAGAAGTTGATGATACCAATCATCTCTCACCGGAATTTATTTAGTGCAACACAGTTGCAGGGGTTTCTTAATCCAGCTTCAAGTGGCAGAAGAGTACAGAAAGAAGATAAGAAAACTTTAAAATAATTAATTGCTCGATTTTAAAGAAAAAACCAACAGCCAGCTGACACTTAGTCACACTTGTCTCACTGCTCTTTAGGAGAGAGTTTCAACAGGATTGCTTACTCACGTGGAGGAAGAGCACTGATAGCAAGTCTTAACTCAGCCACAACTGCTTACAGAGAGGATTTGCCATAGTGCCAGGGAAATCTGTTTAATCTGTTGGTGGAAATCCTGCTTGAGGATGGGATAAGGTCAGTAATATTAGCCAAATTCTATTAAACTAATAAAGGATTCAGATCACTTTCTCAAAAAGAGCCGTTCAAAGAGTGAGTTTAAGTCTAGAAAATTAAGAATGATAAATCCAAATGAAATCTTTTTAATCTCTCTCTATTTATCAGCATTCTTTTCCTTCAGGGAGAGACAGGCTAAAATTGATGATGGGTTGCTGGCAAAAGACAAGCATTGTCACTTTTTTAATGTTACAAAAGCAATTCAAAATCCCACTAAAATCATTACAAGAACAATTTTAATTCATTCCTTTGCAAAGGATGCATGAATGCAGCTTTGCTGCAGAAGCTGTAGCACAGGGCAGCAGTGATGCTCACCACAGGGCTGGCTCCTTGTGGCACCTGGCTGCTGCTGGTTGCTGCCTTGCAACACGAGGAGCCACTTTGGCTGTTCAGGATCTGAGCAAAACACACACCTCCCTGTGGCCTTCCAAGGGATGCTGTCTGCTGGGACAGCACCAAACAACAGAGCAATTTATATTAAAAGCAGAGAGTGGCTTGAGACTGCTACCAGCTTCCAGAAGCCATCTGGTTTTCTGACACAATTACACTGACAGCAAAGACCATCTTAAACTCACAGTTACTTACCTGGGGCTCAGAGCTGCCTGCCTTGGGCTCCCTGCAGGCAGCCAATCAAGGTAGCATCTCACAGGGGGACTTTGGCAGATATCTTCCATTTCAGTAAAGGCCATTTTCCCCAGGTGGTCTGGGGCAGGAGACTGCCATCTTTGGGCCTCCAATAAGAGAATTTCAAAGGGAGGAAGGAGCATGAGAGAAGAGGTGGCCTGGTAGAAAGCAGCATGTAACCCAAAGGATAAGAGACAAAGAAAACTATTGGTTAAGCTTCGTCTCCTTAACATCATTTCCCTGGCTTCATCTGCCAGATGACCTAAAGACTTTGATCCTCCTTTGCTTATTCAGTGTGGGTTCTTCAGCAACTCCCAAGGCAGCTGGCACTGCAGGGAAAACTATCCCCAAGTGTTGGAACCCTGGATGCTGAGAATTTTAAACTTTCTGTGCTGAAAGGCACAGACCCACAAGACAACACTGCATTTGACCTGGGGCCGTGGAGAAGGCTTCCAAAATTGATTGATGGCACTGGGATTATGGGTGTGTAGTTTGAATAGGAGTGTGTAATATCACAGGGTGGAAAACTTAGAATTTAAGGTTTTAGAATATAGCAATGTATATAAAGCATGGAGGTTTTAGGATGGTGGCTGCTTGTTTTTCTTCACCTTCTTCTTCATGGGTTTGGGTGGTATTCTGTAATTGGACAGGAAAGTCCACATTGCAGGATGCGAGTTGGGTTAAAAGTGAAAATAATTTAGGTGTCATTTCTTAATTGGATAGTTTAGCCATAAAAGACTTTGTAGAGAAGGATAGCAAGCCATTTTGTGGCTTGTCAGTAGAATGCTGTAGAACTCACCACTTGTAAGACTGTAATATAGACAGGAAATAACAAACATTTGAGCCCAAACATGAAATACCATCTCCAGTGCTTCAATCCCAGCCTTGACAGAGGCAGAAAGGAAGCCAAAAGCCAGCACCCAAGTTGCCAGGTGAGTCTTTTGTAACACAATAGCTGCTCAGTAAGAATCAGAGTGAAATGGGCAGCATTACTTCACCAGAACTTGAAATTCAATCTTTTTTAAAACTAGAAGCTAAGGTACATAGGGCAAACAAATAGTTTCAGGAAAAGAAGCAATCATCTCCAATCTAAATCATGAGTGATAATGTATTAGCCCCTCTCACTCACTTGACCATGCTCTCTTTACCACATTAAATACAAGCAGTGTGGGGGATGCTTGAGACAAGAGGGGAAAAGAAGGTGGTCTCACAGCTCTGGGTGCTTGACTTAGGAGATATTGCCCATAACCAAAGCAACCACATCACAGGTGAACAATTTCTTTTGAAGCACAGAAGCCACAGCAGCTGATGTAATGAACAAAAGTAGGCAGTGAACAGAAAGAGAGCAATAGAGAAAGGGATGAGAATTGCAGTCCAGAATTTCACAAGCAATAGTAGTTCATAAGCAATGAGCTTTAAAAAGCAAAACTGACCAAGAAAGGGAGTAATCTGTTTGCATGAAAATGCAAATCCCTACCACCTCTGTGTAGCAGTTCTGGCAGTGTGAATGGGCATGGACACACATCACAAATGCTTCCTCTGTGAAAGAAGAAAAGCAAACCCTATTTACATTCATCAAAAAAATGCATCGAGAAGGGAAATCACCAAACCATTATGGTACTGGAAATGTTCAAAATACGTTACCTAAATGCCAGAGATACTGGTCCAGTTAGGGAATTCCTGAGAGCTGACTCACAACTACCTGGAACACAATTCCTATCTCGGTGCAAACAGTTGCCATAGATATCTATGGACCAGCAAGAGGACAGAGCTGCCCAGAAAGAGCCACATTTCTGTCCCAGGGCTTCTTGAGGCAGCCTTTCTGGCTAAAGAATGCTGCTTGACAAAGCTTTGGAAGATCAGATGTCTTTTAAATCTTCCCTGCCTTTGATGGCTTTCTTTTTTGTGGGAGGCTCTGCTTGGGGGGCTTAGGAGTTTAAAGGCAATGCTGTGACAAAAAGCAAGGCCCCACGTGCCAGTCATAGACAAGCAGAGCTTAAGCACCACACTCTGTGCCACTGCTCCCCTGGCTGGAACTGGACCACTGCTAGGCTGCCTGCTCACATGGAGAGGGCTCTTCTCCTTGTCTGGACCTGTCAAGTCACACCCTGCTTGTCAAAAGCCACAGCACACTCACACCAGGACTAACTCTTGGGTGGAGTTGGCTACCAGAGATTAAAGTCTCTCCTTTTGAGCCCTGTGGTGACAGGTCACCGATGCACTGAGTTGTCCTAGTGCCATGCTCTAAGCTACGAGGGTAGCACTGATTACCAGAAGAACTACCTGGTTTAGTAGCTGCTTTACCAGCTACTGTTATCCAATAACACAGAATCACAGAATATATTGAGTTGAAAGGGACCCACAAAGATCAAGTCCAACTCTCACATGGATGGCCCATACAGGGATCAAAGCCACAACCTTGGCATTATTAGCACCATGCTCTGACCAGCTGAGCCATGTCAGGATGTTGGAATTCAGGGTTGCTGAAACTAAGGTAGAATGTTTGTTTGAGTTTTCCAATTACATTTGTTTCACTCATGTACACATCAGCTTTCCTAATTAATTGTCCTGCCTGGACATCCTTTCTTTCCAAGTACTACAGGGAATTCACGTTTCTAGGAATGGTCTGAAGGATCAGAACATGGCTGTCTGGAGAAGGTGCATTTGAAAGTTTGCAGAACTCAGGCTAAAGCCCTAGTGAGTTTATTGTCTCCCTTTAGGGAAAATAGAAATGAGTAATTCTAGGAAAGTCTGCATTAACAGGAGGAAGAAGAAAGAAAGACAGCACTTTTCAAATTAAAAAAAAAATACTCACAATCCTGGAAGATAATAGCTTAATTTTACAAAATTATCATTAAAAAGTATAACTCTGTGGAGAAACAGTCTAAATAAATGCAAGAACACCTTACAGAGCAGCTACCAAAACTGAAAGAAGAGCAATAGAATTCTGGGGAAACCAGGCACAACACTTTCATGCCAAGGAAATTAGTCCTTCTACCATTAGCCTTTACATAGGTTTTGATGTTATACCATGTGTTAATTATTTCCAAATCACAAGTGCAAACACTCACCCTGATTGCAAAATTAGCAGATTTCAAACTCAGGTAATTTCACCCTAATGAGGAACTTGTTGAACTGAATTTAACAATTAGCTCACACCCTTTGCTGGCTGGGTATGAGAGGCTACAGGGAGACAGTGAAACTCAAAACTCACCTTTTTCAGCAACTGGCAATAAAGGATTAATACAAATTTTAAAATTGTTGCCATGCTGCTTCTAGTTCCTGCTTTGGCTCTTAAGCTAGGGATTTGTCAGGAGTGATAGATGAGGATGTGCTGCCTATACTGAACAGCTCTCCCTTTTGTTAGGTACCAAGCCTCAGCAAAATGGATTTCACAGCTTAAAAGAGTTAAACTCCTGATTTATTGGTCAATATGCACAAGCCGTGGGCAGAGCTGACAAGCGAAGGTGCTCGCCGCCCTTGATAAGCACCGGAGCAGCCAAGAGGGGGAGGCTTGGCTTCTGTGCCTGCTTGGAGAGGGCTGAGCCTTGGCTTCTGTGCCTGCTTGAAGAGGGCTGAGCCTTGACATTGCTCAGCTGCTATTATTGGGCTACTTGGTGTTGCTTCTACAGAGTTTTGAATGCTTTTTTTGTGTTGTTTTTTTCCTCATTGGGAACCCTTGAGCTGCTAATTGTCTCTGTGTCAATACTCTGTCCCTTGGCAGCAACCTTCCCTTTCTCCCTGCAGCTCTGCTCTGCAGAATGTCTGGCAGCACTTTCTCAGAGCTTAGCAGTTCTCCAAAATGTCTGCACCATTTCAGCTTGTGTGGAAACTGTTCCTTAGTTTCCAGAAGACATCTGTGATCTGATGCCTGAATCTCTAGAGGGGAGACTGACACTTTTCAGCTGCTAAATTGCATTAAAGGAAACAAAAGTAATTTTATCCTACAGCTAGTTCTCTACATATGCTGTGATCCTGCCTGCATCAGGGATGTCGGGCAGGTAGGTGTTAGAGAAGGGGCCTAGGTGTGGTTGTGAAGGGAAAAGACACCTGCAAATGGAAATTGCCTTAGGACAATTCTCTCTCCTTAGAACTGACCAAAACTGTCCAAAATATTGTCAAAATTTGTCTGATTTCTCCCACAAAATGTAAAGGCTGTTGAGGAAAATTTTCCTGTTTTTCAATGCACTTTCCACAGCAGGGATTTCTTTTCCTTGTTTGAAGAACAATAAAGACTATTCTGAGACTTAAGCAGAACACCAACTGCTCAATTATTTCTCAGGAAGAGGCATCAGTACAGGTGTAACAAGCTTTTTTGCATGCAAAGAAATGGCAACAAATAGAGAAATGGGAGGGAAAGAAAGAAAAAGATGTTCTGCAAAAATAGGTTTTGAGCTCTTTCAATCTACTGTTGTGATTATCCTCCTATTGTCAACCAGTACAATGTGGGACAGACCTCTAGATTTCCCTGCTTTTGCTGAAACAAAGATGCTCATGCTGATTCAGACAACTGCTAGAATCACCTAGCTAACATTTTGTAAGGCATCTAAAGCAGTTAAGAGATCAGTGTGTTATCTCACCCTCTTCCCGTAAAAACTGTCTTAAAAATAGTCATCCATTTTACCTGGGAGCTAAGAAGGTGCAAGTAGATTCATGAGCTGTCCTGAAGAGACATGTGAATGGCTGTCAGCAAAAGCAGCACTCAGACTGTTTCTGAAAGGGTAAGGAAGCCAAATGCCTCAAATTATTCAAATGCTTGAATAGGTGGAGTTGTTGCAACAGACCCATTCTAGCATTTGCATTAGGTGTGTAGCAAATGACTGCTGTGTTCTCTGTTATCCATGAGTCTTCAGGGCTTCTTTACTGCTTGCACTAAATCCACCTATGCCCTAACTTGTCCAATTTACCACTGATTGTATTCCAACAGAATCACAGAATGTGCTGAGCTGGAGGGACCCATCAGGATCATCAGGGTCCAGCTCCTGGCCCTGGACAGGACATCCCCAAGAATCACACCCTGTGCATGAGAGCATTGCCCAATGTCCAGACTTCTTCAACTCTGTCAGGCTTGGTGGTGTAAGCACTTCCCTGGGGAGCCTGTTCCAGTGCCCAACCACCTTCTGGTTGAGGAACTTTTTCCTGATATCCAACCTAAACCTCCCCTGACTCAGCTTCAGGCCATTCCCTCGGGTCCTGTCACTGTCACACAGAGCAGAGATCAGTGCCTGCCCCTCCTGTTCCCCTCAGGAGGAAGCTGTGACTGCAGTGAGGTCTCCCCTCAGTCTCCTCCAGGCTGAACAGACCAAGTGCCCTCAGCTGCTCCTCACATGGCTTCTCCTCAGGGCCCTTCACCATCCCCATTACCCTTCTTTGAACACTCTCTAAGAGCTTCACAATGTTACCCAAATCCTTCCCCTGCTCCAGTTCTGGGAACCATGGGATCACAATGATTGCTGTGGGTATTTTTTCTTGGCTTTTCTTTGGAAGCAAACATTGCATAGAGAGTAGGTTCTAGTTGTCCTGGATGTGCAGGCATGAGCCTACACCCTTGCACATCCTCCCTGATGGGTGCCCACGTGATTTTTTCCAAAGCAAGGCAGAGGCCAGGGTGAGGGTGAGGGTGAAGGAGCAGACAGGACAATTGGAGGGTGGGATGTAGGGATAAGAGGATCTATAGCCAGCAGAGCACCCTCAACTCCTGAAACACATCCTTTGGGTATTAAGTCATGAGGCCACTGGTGAGAGGCCTGAGACATGAGAAACACGAAGGCATGGCAGAACTTGCCTTTCAAGGAGGTCTGCTGAGGGAACCTTTTCAAGATTACAGCACTGGCCACTCTGCAGCCAACAGGAGCCCACACCACAGTGTTCTGAAACAGGAGGGATTCAGCTAGTGTGGCTTTAAAGTTAATAGCTTGAGGGACAGGTGGAAAAGAAGAGCATGGAGCAGCTCCTGTTTACCACCCCACTCCTGCAGCACTACAAGGTGTTGAGAGATTCCCCCCTCGTGTGGGCTGCATTCCCCTGCATGGCCCTCCAGGAGATTTCATGGCCAGTGCTCACCCTCCTGCCTGCATCTTTAGCACATGGACACCCAAAGCATATGACTCATTTTCTCCCATGTTCTAATGAATTCCTTCCACGTGTCTGAAGCCTCTTAAGCCTCAATCACACACCTCTGTGTATGCTTATCTCTGTTTAATGCTGTTAATCACAGAAAACACTGATAATATTACCTTTACCCTTCCTCACACAATAATCCCAGGCAAACACAGCATAAAGGTTGTGCACTCACCCTAACAATCATTACTTTACTACAGCTGTATAAAACCAGTTGTGAAATTTATCTTCTAGCTCTTGTCAACTGTTTTCAAATACTTCAATCATAAACATGTAGTTGAAAGTGATCTGAAAGGGATGGTTATCAGAACTGAGACTGAACAAATTTCTGGCTCTCTGTTTTGTTTTTCCATCCCCAGACTGATTAAGGTCCAGCTTGGAGGTGGTGACTTGCAATGTTTTCATTTCAGGAGTGCCTGAATGCAGGCCTGCAATGGAGTCCAGTTGTTTCCAGGCTCCTCCATTAGGCAGGACACAGCTATTGGTCTGAGCCAGAGGAGGGCAAGAGAGTCTTAGTTAAAAAAAAAAAAGGGAAACAAAATTTGTAACAATAAGGCCCATATATTCTGCTACAGTCACATAAACTGTAACTCAGGAAAGCTCTTGGGCATGTGTTAAAGAAAATATATGCCTAATATATTTCTATATCTATATGTAGAAATATATATCTAATTTTATAGAGAATATATATTTATATAGAATATATGTCTAATTTTGCTCTGAAAAGGCTTCTGTGTAAGTAAGTGATGTCTGGAATGAGATCTCCATGACTGTACACAGTAAACAGATTTGCTGCCAAATCCAAAGTCTGCTTGACAACCACCACAGTACATCTTATTGCTGAAATATGTCAGATGAAGGTCACAACAAGTGTTAAATACCTATCCAAAAGCAGAATAGCCAGTGACACCTGTGGCTAAATCAGGCCCACACTGATCTTTACAAGATACATTTAACAGACATGACAGACACCAGCCCAACAGCAATGAGTGAAGACTTTTGCAGCGCCCCAGCAGCCTCCTCTGGACCTACAGACACACTTCTTACACACTCCATCTGCTTTCAAAGGCACTCTCCAGCTACAGCACATGGGTCTGCTTTTCCATGCCACAGATCCCACCCATCAAAGCATTCCCTTGAACCACGTCAGAAAACACAAAGATGCTTTACCAACTCAAAATATTTTATTTTCCAATTTTGAAGCTGATTGTACTTGCAGCCAACCATCCCCAATGCTGTTATGAAATTCAGTATTGCTCTTCAAGCCTGTGTATGGACCCACGGCCTAGATTGCACTGATATAAAGCAACATTGGGAATATGCTAATAGTCATAATGTTAAAATACATTAAGTAGATTTGTCATGTTAAGAATAAGTTAGCTGATCCCAGCTAACTCATTCTAATGCAGAGTAAAAATTTTCACATGAATTATTTTTCAAGGGAAAAGTGCAGATTCTCTCAAATTAATGCAGTCCAAGAGTCTATATTAATTTCCCAGACTGCCTACTTAGAAAAAAAAATTAAATATAAAAATTGCATCAACCACTTCAAAACAAAAACAATTCAAGTTTTCTACTATAATGGAATCCTTCAGTTGTTAAAGAAAATATTTTTTCTGACCTCAATTGAAAAGAAAAAACCATTTTGAGTCAGCCCCAATTTCTACTTCAGGTGGTTCACTAGTTGTTTTTAGTATGTTTCATTTCCCACCAATTCCCAAACAGAATGCAATGTTTTAATTCAGTGTGAGCCATAAATAAAGCCCTGCTGTGTGTTGGAGTGTGTCCAGAGAAGGGCCACAGAAATGATGAGAGGGCTGGAGCACTTCAGCCTATGAAGACAGGCTGAGGGAGATGGGACTGCTCAGCCTAGAGAACAGAGGGCTCTGGGAAGAGGCCACTTTATTGTGGCCTTCCAGTACCTAAAGGGGACTACAAGAAACATGGGGACACCCTTTTTAGCAGAGCCTGTTGCAATAGCACAAGGGATAAAGGTTAAAAAACTACAAGAGCATAGATTTAGACCAGATATAAAGAAGACTTTTTTACAGAGAGAGGTGTCAAATAATGGAATGGGTGGCCCAGAGATGTGGCAGGTGCTCTGTCCCTGGAAACATTCAAGGTCAGGTTGGATGGGGCTCTGAGCAACCTGATCTAGGTGAAAATGTCCTGCTCACTGCAGGGGCTTGGACGAGATGTCCTTTAAAGGTCTCTTCCAACCCAAAGTGTCCTGTGACTCCATCTGCCTAGCTTTGTTCTCTTGCCCTTCCCTGGACACACTCCAGCACCTCAATGTCCTCTTTGTCATGAGGGGCCCAAACCTGAACAAAAGATTTGAGGTGTGGCCTCACCAGTGGGACAGCCCCGCCCTGGGCCTGCTGGCCACACTCTCGCTGACCCAGGCCAGGTGCCAGGTCCTTCCTGGCTGCCTGGGCACACGCTGGCTCCTGCTCAGCTGGCTGGGGACCAGCACCCCAACAGTCCTTTCAATGACTCCCACCCTCACTGTTAGTGCAGGGATCCTGAGTGTCATTATCCCCATTTACCAAGCAGAGAACCAAAGCACCATGTAACACCACAGACCAGAAGATATCCCAGACTCTAACTCCTACCTTCCTTTTCCAGGCCATTGACAGAGAACCCCTGCTGTCTGCAGGAAGAACACCTGACATATTTACAAACAGTAACTGTGTATTTACCAATTTAGGAGGTGAATTGACTAGGAATGTAAAAAGTCTTGCCCTAGAGAGATCATTGTTTCTGTAGGTGAAGAGCCCATATGGGTTTGGGGATTTCAGAACAAACATGAGACTGTATTTACTGATCAGAATTAGCTATGGTGAGCTTGTGGTGTAGAGTGAGAGATGATCTATTGTGATGGATGAAGCATGGAAAAATGCTGTGTTGGACATATGACAGCAATCCAGGGTCTTATCTTAAAAAATCTTAAGATTTTTTAAAAGTCAAAAAAGATGAAAAATAATTACTCTGAATTAACTCTAAATCATAGCCATTCTAACAGCTAAAATATGAAATAAAATCATATTGTAAGACAGTTTGGCACCATCAAGTGCTCAGTAACAGTATAAAATGGTATAAAATCTTAGTAAATTACATGGTGTGAAAACCCTCACACCATGCACACATGGCTGGAGAATCAACAGGATTATCTTTACTGGTCTTTCAGTACTGCAGCTCACAGGCACTCATGCCATGTTCTGACATGGACAGTGGCTATTTTTGGTGCGAGAAGTTCCTGAAGCTGATCTTACAGCTCCTGCATAACAGGAGCACTTCTAAACCTTTGGCAATGCATCCTCCACAGCTGCACCATTCAGGATAACCTCAGGAGTCTGCTTCTTGTCCCCAGGTTCTTCAGCCATGCACTCTGGAGGCTCCAGGTCATGGTATTTCCTCCGATAGACCACTCTGGAGATCACAGTTATCAGAAACATTTCCATGATGAGCAGCTGCTGGGCAATGTCTGCCAAAAAAAAAAAAAAAAAAAAAAAAAAAAGGGAGATAAAGAAAAGCCCCCCAAAAGGGGAAATTACTATCAAACAAAAAATGAATAATTGGCTTATTAATTTTCACCTGTGCAAAAGGAACAAACTCTCTCATCCTGTCCCTGTGTTTCTCAGACTCAGCAATGACATCTGTTACAGAATACCAGTACTGCCCATCAATAAGAATGCAATAAATTATGCATCCAAAACACAAGAGATTTAACAGTAATTATGCATGTTGATTTCTTTTCCTCTCATTTCTGATTCCAGCTCTTCTCATTATCAAGTTATTCTCTACAACCACGACAGCTATGAAACTTTTGTTATTGTTTTTAAACTAAAAAATGAGATTCTCCAAATGCTAGTGATACCATGAAATTTGTGTTTTGGGAAAACACCACAGATTGCCATCAGCAACACTGAACTGGTACTTTTATAAGTCAATGAAGAACATTCTTCCCCCAGAAAACTTACATGATCCTCTTGCTGTAGAGGAGAGTGGTGGAGCACAGGGAATGATTTTTTGTGTAGCAAATATGTTGATAATAGTGGTCTGCAGGTGGTTCAGAATGACAATAAACTGCACCAGAAACAGAAAACAAATGCCTTAGCTACCAGAAAGGGGTTTATAGTTCACACAACAATTCTGCTTTGATAACTAAACCTCCTTTGCCTCATTCCTCCTTGCTTGCCCTCTCTTTCCCGTCACCTACCAGCAGTATGCCTGCCATTCTGCAGAATTCATCTTGAGGTCAGGATGATACTGCTCTGAATAGGAGTATTAAATTAATCCAGGACTTGAAAAGCATTTCTTCTCAGGCCTTCATTTGGGAGGTACATTATACACAGACCTCACAGCAGGGATTTCAAATAATACTGAGTTCTGAATAATAGGTAACAATGTTTAAAAAATGACAGTTAATTTGACCTATGAGCTTATGTTCTTCTTAATGGAAAAAAGACAACTTTTCCTTGTTGTCTCCTCTGTTTGCCAAAGCAGAGATATTGTGGTCCCCAAATTATGAGACTGGCTTTGCCAGAAGGTATGAGGGACTCTTCACAGCTTGAGTTCAGCAGCCACCACTTGCTCATCCCATTCCATTGAGCCAGACCTTTGCTGCCATGGAGTTATCCAAGTGCCTCTGTGGCTCCCTCACATCAACAGAGTTTGCCATCCCAAACCTGAATTCACACTAACACAGCTTTGCAGGTGGGACCATCCTGTTTTCTGCCTTTATTAGTGCTTAATAATTTACCTAACTCAGTGCACCAGCCTTGATGCACGTGCTGTGCAAGGAGGAGACATTTCCAAGGATTCTGCTGGGCTCTATTCAGAGTGATGTGGAAGAGGGTGGCCTTGTCCCTGTGCTTTTTCAATCTAACCTATGTGGTTCTGTTCCTTACTGTTTAATGATTTGCAGCCAGTATTTTCACTATTATCTAATTCTGAAGTGCAGAATGGCCAAGAAAAATACTATTAAAACAGCATATTGTGGAATGCTGGAACAGTTCAAACAACAGCTGCCTGCACAATGCAACATCTCCTCTCTGAGGTACACACCAGCATTTTAACATTGCATTTCAGGATACCACAGCTACAAAGCTTCCTTCAAGCCCCACAGAAAGTGCTGTTGTGATTTCAGTGGTCTAAAGATAGACAGATTTTACATGGCTTTCACATCTCCAGCACTCCTGAGACTAGAGGTAAATTGGCTCAAAGTAAAACTGAACAGCAGCCAAGGAGAGTGCTTGAAAGGGATTCAGCTTTAATCAGGTAAAAATATGGCTTTGCACAGTGTATTTAATGGGAAAAAATACCATAAATTTTCAGCAAAGGAGCAAGAACAAGAAAGGCAGAGTAGTATCAGCAGTTAAGAGAAATACTTATCAGAAATATTAAAGTTCTCACCTGATAAAGAGCAAACTTTGGGATAATGTTCTTACACTTAAGGAGAATCCTAACTTTTCGAAACATGATTCCTACTGCCCACAGAGCACAAAGGGTGAGGGCACCAATGAAGCAGCTGATCCACAGTGCAGGTCCTTTGGGGGACACCTGAGAAGCAAATCACACAACCTTATACAACCTTACTTCAGTGTTTCCAGGAAGAAGTTGTGAACTGGATGATGTTAAAATGCTTTTTTCTATCTGCATGAAAGCTGGTGGCAGCAGCAGCTGCTGGGTTTTGCAAGGGGAAGGTGCCCAGTACCAACTGGAGCATTGGCACAGGCTCTCTCCTGCAGGCACCAACACAGAGACGTGTCCAGCCTGGGGAGGTGCCAGTGACACAACCCCGCAATGTTGCAATTGCCAGCCATGGAGTGTTTGCCTTTTCAGAGACCCCAGCAGCACGTGGCAATCCTCAACAGCTCATGAGAGCAGGTTCAGCCTGACATCTCAGGTGGGTCATTCATTTTATACCGTGAAATGACAACAAAAATATTACTTCTAGTCTGAGTTATTCAAGAGGTGCCAAATTATTATCAGATACAGATTTCTCCATCATCTTGCAGGTTACATGGTACAAAGCAGAAGTACAGTACTATCTTTTCATTTTGCACAGATATAAAAATCACCATGTCTTGCTGAAAAACACAGAATTAGGCTTCCTGTTAGCATGCCAGTACATACACTTATTTCTTAAGGCTGTACCTTACAAAACACAGGGCAGATACATCCCACAGGGCAACTTGCAGTCCTGCATTCTAACCATACCAGCTGGGAAATGTATAATCTGATGCCCAACCCCCTCTGATGCCCAATTTCTTTCCAAGAGAGCTGAGGAAGGCAGAAATCAAGGATGTCAAGAAATTATATGCTTCAGGTATCAAAAGAATACAGTAAGGACTCACTTGGAAATGGTCCCAGATTTCACAGTTAAGTTGTAGGTTAAGATAGTTACATCAGCCCTGAAACCTATGGATTTTGAGGACCTTCTTTGATTAAAATAGTTACTTACATTGTAAAGAACATAATTGCCATTAGTCCAAAGCACTATTGATAAAAATACGAGCACAGGCCGAAAGACAGCAAACTGAAAGGTGCCCAGCTTCAGCCAAAACAGGGTTTGCCTGGATGAAAAAAAAAAAAAAAGGCAACAAAAAATTAGATAGGCCAAGATGTATTAGCAACCTTAATAACATTTTCTGGATACTGTCAACTGCAAAACTTTTCCACTCCTCTTGTAGCATGTGGCTAAAATCCGGGGAGGAACAGCTTCAAGATTAGAAAATATTTCCAAGAATTTCCCAGTGTTTATTTAATAAAGTCTCTACAAAAATAGAGGCACTTTAGTACTTTTCCTGCTCTGCAGAAAGTACATACTAACCAAGGCTGGGCAAAACATGATGTCTTTCTCTGCCCTGAAGCCAACCAGGGAGACAGGAGCTGCATAACCAGTTCCTGAGCAATGATGCTGTTTGCTCTTGCCTTGTTGCCTTATTATTGCAGTCCTCCCATGACATTGGACAAATCAGCCTGTTCAGCCACTTCCTAGTCCTGTGGTAGATCAAGAAAGGGGATCACACAGCCCTAGGTGAAAGGACTGGTGGTTTTTCAGTGCATTTTGAAGAGTACCATGTCAGATCTGGGCTTGCCCCTCTGTGGTCTAACAGAAGAAAGGAGCAGCCTCTCACTTGGCAAATTGCACAAGGCTGGCAGGAGAGCTCAGGATTCCTTCACTTCTGTCACTGTAAGTGGGTCCAGAGCACACCTGTAACCTGGCCAGCCAGCTCTGCAGCCCACCAGGAGAGGGGCAGATGAACTTTCTAACAGAGGGCATGGAAGCTGGCTGACCTGAGCTCTCCTTCTGCTTTCACAGGTGAGGCTGCAGCTGCTACAGCTGCCTCATGTTTTGGTCTGTTACTGTGCATTATTTCTCATATTTTCAGTGTTGTTTTCACTGGAGTTCCTTGGACCCTGCCATCAGAGATGTCTCACAGACAGGAGGCTGCCATTTAGTGTGCTAAAAGATACAGGAACCAGGAATTACAGGAATTGCTCAATGACTATAGCTGGTAACCACAGGATTATCAACAGCACAAACCCATGTGGAAAGACCTGCAATGTTCCAGTGTGTACCTTCTCAAAGATTTATAATTCCCAGAGAGCTTTAAAGAATAATGCATATGACAAAGAGGGCAGTCCCTGCAAGGCCATGAGCTGTTTCCCTTGTTAACACAGGCCCACCTTTACTGATCACCAGACCTCTTCTGCCACATCTCTCCCTGTGCATGGATTGTTACATTGCCTCATCTGTACCTTGTTGTTTTCCCCAGGACTGCAGATATATATGTTTGGTTTTTTTAAAGAATGAATCCCTCCCTTGAGGTAGCTCCCTGTTTCCCCATAAGATACCTATAGAAGGAATGTGAGACTGACTTTTCTCTCATATAGCTTGCCAATATTTTTTTTTAAAGGTACCCTGCAATGGGGAAAGGCTGGAGGTTAGAAGCAGAGAGCAGATGGGTTTCCCAGTGGTACAGACACTGGAGAAGGAGGCCTAAGCCCTCTGCAGAGCAGAAAGCCTGGGGTTTTTTTCCCAACAGAGAGCTGTCCTTCCTGCCAGCAGTAGCAGGCCCTGTGTAGCTCCTGAGATGAGGCCATATTAGCTGACATCATCCTGCATCAGCTGCCACTGGGCTGAACAACAGCAAGGCAGAGGAGGGGATCCTCTCCCAAGCTCCCAGCTGCTACAACCTATACTCTATTAAAATAAAATTATGGAAACTAAAGTTTAAAATCTAATATCAAATGAGGCAGTTTAAAGAAAAATTATTGTAATAAAAGATTAGAATTTTTGAAAATGCATCAGAAACCGCTATGCTGTGTTCTGTTTGCTGCTTTTCTTTAAACAGATTGTACAATCCCCTAGGACCCTCTGACACTCAAGTCCACACCCTCACAAAAAAGTCTCATTTCAGTCCCTCAGGTTTTGCTTACAATGAGAGAAACAGTCTCATGCTCTATGCCAGTAGGAAAGCTGAGGGAAATACAGGAGGCTTCCAGGCTGTGGAGAGGTGTGTGAGTGAGGGGGTGGCACTAACCAGAGGAGGAGCTCCACCAGGCAGTGCTCAAAGGGGGGCAGGTTTATGTTACAGTATATTGGCTCCTGGAGCTCTCCATCCTTACCCCCCTTCTCAAAGATGCTTTAATAATAAGTTTAGAAGAAGAAAACATCTGCTTTTGCCTCACCAGACAATGTCATTTCATTGAGAACAAAGCTTTACAAGAATTATATCTACTTTTTGTTCTAAAAATTATTTTAACCTCAAGTAGTTTTAAAGTCAAAATCAGAAGGAAACATTTCCATTTTATCAAAGTGAGAGAAATTTTCTATCAAGAGAGCCTCCATTTGACAATTCTGCTTGTGAAAAATACCCAATCTCAAGATATTTGTTCCTTTCTGGAATGAAAGGAAACTGAAATGTCAATTATTAGGTTTTCTAGGGTAGAAATTTCTCCTCCCACACACCTCTGCATTATAGAAACGAAATAAATTAGTGGTGGTGTACAGCCCCAGAGTGAGGATGCTGTTTAAAAGAAACAGTTTGAGATGTCTTGAGACTGACTTTTGGGATGCTTTGCTGTGAGCCTGGCCCTGCCAAGCTGGCTGAATTCCAGCAGCCGTTTTCAAGCTCCTTAAAGGGGAATCCTAAAGGGGTGACTCACCTGGTGATGGGCACACGAGGGAGGCAGAGGCAGCAGCAGCAACAGGGGCCGGTGGTGATGGTGAAGTGACCATTTTCAAACCGTCTGAGGAGCACCTTCTGCCCCCCACACTCTTTAATCATCATCATCAGGAACTTGTGGATAACTATGGCAAAAAATCTAGGAGAGGGAGAGAATTCCAGCTCAAACTTGCCTGTGTGTCTCGTATGCCTGCGCAGAGCAGGGCCACCTCCCGTACAGGGTTTTTACAGCTTGTGCTTCCCAATCAACAAAAGTTCTGGCTGTGTCTTTGAGACACCTTCTGCTTTCCATCACTTTGAGGAGCAGAACTGCCCTACCCTCACTGAAAGAGGAATGAACTGAGGCACAGAGCAGGTGTGGAATTTCCCAAAGCTGCTCTGCGGGCTGGTGGCAGAGTTGCTGTTTATGCACAGGCTTTTCTGGCCCCTTCATTCTGGCTGTGTTTGTCCATAAGTTATCTAGTTCTCACTAGTCTGAACCTTTTAGAACAAGTCCTCTTGCTCCTCAAACGTGGCTTTCAACCAACAAACATGGCTAAGTTCACATATTGAATTAGCTATTATTATATTATTAGCTATCATTGAATGTGCTGGCCCAGGCAGGGTGGGGTTCCTCTGCAGACAAAGCACCTACTGCTGCAGCTCCACCTCTCCCTCCTGCCCCAGCTGCACATTCCCAACCCTACCCAGGAACTGCAGATTATGCCACCAAACATGGAAACCCAATCAATAAAAGAGGTCCTCTGCTGCACTGCCTGCAGCTTGGGCAAGGCAGAAGAGGGAATTTAAACCTGCTTGAAGTTCCATAGGACTGGATTGTTGGAAGTTTCTGGCAATCTGCACTACCTGCACACACTGCCACATGCCAACAGTATTCCCTACTCCAGTGTTGTCCCTCCTCTTCTACTCATCTCCAGATGTGGAGTGCTCAGGGCCATGGCTCAGCCCCACTCAGCCCTGCCCACCAGGGCTGTGCCATCACCTCCAGAAAGCAGGGAGCACATTTCTCCCTTCTTCTCTGCGCATGCCAGAGCTGTCATGCTCGCACAAAAAGTGCTTTCATCAGGACAACTGTGGAACGTTTTTGCACTGATGTGCTCACTGGGGGCTCACTTGGCACCATTAATAATAGACCTCCATGGCTCATCATTAGTAAAAGTGCAGGGAAGAAGTCACAGGCCAGACTCTCATCCCACATGGCATGCAGAGAGAGGAAAGACAGACTGCTGCTCCAAAGAGGCTGTCAGTCCAGGGAATCAATTACATGTGAGTCACAGATCCTTCACACTGACGTTCCCACACTAGGGGACTGGAGCACTGGGAACTGTTTCAGCATTTTCCACCTCCCAGGAAAGAGCTGCCAAGAGATTTCAACTCAAACAAAGAAATTACTGAATTGTTAAATTTACAGAATGACTGTGTTACCAAGAGCAGCAGATGTTTAAAGGGAAGAAATTCAGGGTTTGGAGCAACACCTAGACACAAGCAGAATACTCACACTCCTGCTGTGAAATCTGTAAACATTGTTGAGCGAGGAACCCACATGCCAATGCATGAAGTAGTGGAGATCACCTACAAAGAAAAGGGAAGAAGGTTGTATGAAGTGCAGAGAGCTCATGTGGTTCCTGTGGATTTTCAGGGAAGCCTTATTTTCAGCATTGAACTTTATCTCGTTTCCATGTTAACTTACTGGAGCTGCAGCATTAATCCAAATTATGATTGATCTCTTGGAGGAGGGAATTTTCCTGTAGATGTAGACTGCTTCCTCTATAAACACCAGAATGGCAATGAGCGTCATCAGAGTCAAGATTGCAAAGAGAAATCTCCCTGGAAGGTCAAGGCCTGCAGAGAGAGAAAAGCAAACTGACAGTTCTGATTTATTTCATGAACTTCTCAAACATTAATGTAACAACACCATCTCTGAGGGGCTTCTTTGCCTTATTCCTGCACATACTTGCACTCATCCCTAGTTACACAGGCAGACACTGACTCCACAGAACCATTCAAATACTGAAGTTCATGACTAAATCTTTCCAGGATCCACAGACAGCAGGCAGGAAGAATACGCCTTCACCTTCTGAAAGCATTATGCAATAGTCCCTTTCAGAAAGGGGGAGTTCCAGGACAAATATGCTTAGATGAATGTAAATATGTAGCAGAAATAAATACATAATCTGGGAACTTTTCCAGGCAGGCTACAAGCAAACATATATTCACTCAGTATTAGTTCTCTGCTTCCAGCATATGCTCATAGGCATGATACATGTCACTTCCTTAGGCAGGCAAGCTTACTAGGAGCTCAGTGGAATTTTGTAGGGCACACGAGCAATGTAAGGGAAAGTCCCTGATATCCCAAGCCCGAGATAAAACTTGGTGTCTTCACCAAAATCTTTTTTGCTTCTCCCTTAAACATTTCAACATTTACTCATAGATTATAGGTTTTATCATTGACACTGGGTATGGGTATGAACTTTGACCCACAACTGACGGTTGAAGTGTATTTTCTCCCAAGGGATGTGTTTCCAGAGACAAAAAAAAGTGGAGTCATGCTCAATTCAGGAGAAGTTCGTGCTCATCATCAGTACTAACTCCTGCCGGACCCGCCGCCTATCGGAAGGCAAAGCAGAGCCCCTGCCCCAGCCTCTTTAATCCAACCTGCTTCAAAAAAACCCGGCACTTCCAGACTTGGCTGCAGGCGGGGCAGTGCACGTCTCAGTGACACCTCCACTCCTTAAATCTCGCCGGAGGGAGCCCGACACCCGGCGCGGCTCCAGGGGCCGGTTCAGCGCTTGGCTCCCGCCGCACCGCCCCGTTCTTCTGAGCCACCCCAGCCGAGCCCGGGCTGGGCCGTGCTGGGCTCCCGCCCTGCCCCGGAGCCCGCTCGGCCCCCAGACAGGCGGAGGATCGGCCGGGACAGGCGGGTGCCGGCCTCCGAACGGGGATTTCCTCGCCGGGGAAGAACGGCGAAGGGGCACGCAGGGACAGGGACAGGGACAGGGGATGGGCAGGGACAGGGACAGAGGCACGGACAGGGACAGGGGGACGGACAGGGACGGGGAATAGGGACCGACAGGGACAGAGGCACAGGCAGAGGCAGCAGCAAGCACAGGGACAGGGGCAGGAACAGGGACAGGGGATGGGCAGGGGCCGGGGCAGGGGCAGCCCCCGCCATCCCGCCGCGCGTAGGTGCCGAGGGCGCTGCCGGGCAGGGGCCGCCCCGGGTCTCCGGCGGGCAGCCCCCTCTCCTCCCGGCCCGCACTTACTCCGGAGAAGCTCCTCCGAGTAGGGCGGCTCGCTGGAGCCGCAGGACGGGTGCAGGGTCCCGTTCGCCTCGCCCTCCATGGTTGCGCGGAGCCCCGGCGGTGCCGGGGCCGGGGTCGGTGCGTGCCCGGCCGCCGGTCCCTGCCGAGTGCGGGCGGCGATGCGCGGCGCGGTGCCGGCGGCCGGGCCCGGTTAATGATTACCCCGAGCCGGGGCGGGCAGGCACCGAGCCCGCGCTGCCTCCTGGCGCCCGGCACGGCGGCACGGGCAGCGCCGAGCCCGGGCAGTGCATAGCCCGGGACGGTGCCGAGCCCGGACAGTGCATAGCCCGGGACAGTGCATAGCCCGGGACGGTACATAGCCCGGGACAGCGCCGAGCCCGGACAGTGCATAGCCCGGGACAGTGCATAGCCCGGACAGTGCATAGCCCGGACAGTGCATAGCCCGGGACAGTGCATAGCCCGGGACAGTGCATAGCCCGGACAGTGCATAGCCCGGGACAGTGCCGAGCCCGGACAGTGCATAGCCCGGGCAGTGCCATAACCCGGGACAGTGCATAGCCCGGGACAGTGCATAGCCCGGACAGTGCATAGCCCGGACAGTGCCATAACCCGGGACAGTGCATAGCCCGGGACAGTGCATAGCCCGGGACAGTGCATAGCCCGGACAGTGCATAGCCCGGGACAGTGCCGAGCCCGGACAGTGCATAGCCCGGGCAGTGCCATAACCCGGGACAGTGCATAGCCCGGACAGTGCCATAACCCGGGACAGTGCATAGCCCGGGACAGTGCATAGCCCGGGCAGTGCCATAACCCGGGACAGTGCATAGCCGGAACAGTGCATAGCCCGGGACAGTGCATAGCCCGGACAGTGCCATAACCAGGGACAGTGCCATAACCTGGGACAGTGCCATAGCCCGGACAGTGCCATAGCCCGGGGCAGCGCCGAGCCCGGGGCAGCGCGGCCACCCCGAGGCCGCCCCGCCTGCCACGGGCCGCCGCTGTTCCCGGTGGTCCCCGTGTCTCTGCCCGGCTTCGGAGGAGCTGCTTGCGGCACCCAGCCGGCCCTGCCCGGGCCCACATTCACAGCCCCGAGCCGGGTCTCGGCAGCCCAGGGGCGCTGGAGCAGGCCGGGGGACGGCAGGGATGCCCAGGGCCGTGTCCGCCTTCGCTCCAGCCCCAGGGCACGGGCAGAAGCTGCTCTGTCAGTAGGGCAGGTGTTTGAAGGACTCTTCATGGGACCCTTCACCAAAGGCTCCCCGATCCACTTGGCTGCAACGAGGTGAGACGCTGATGGGGAGCGCAGGGAGGGCAGGAATGTACCGAGAGATTCTCCGCTTTCCCCCTGCTGGAAGGATTCTTTCTGCAGCCTGAGCGCTTTCAGGCTGTTTCCAGGGAAAGGGAATGAGTACTGACATGATGGGATTTGGTGACCCACCACGTTGATCAGGATACTCAGGCTGAAAGCTGGCCAACCCTGATGGTTACTGCGCTGGGTGACAAAACGACAGGGACACGCTGTAGCAATGAGCACAGAGGGCGTCCGGGGGAAGGAGGACAGTCCTCATCACCTATGCAGTGATAAACGATTGCCACTCACGAAAAAGATCCTGGGGGCACAGTGGACAGTCTTCAAAAATGACAGCAAGAATCAGCATGGGACAAAATGCAAAGCACTGTGAGAAATTTGTGGACAAAAAAAATGAAGACACAAAACAGCTAAAATACATATGGAGGCCTCCCTGCACCACGGTGATGTTCTAGAAAATTTAACAAATTGAAGTGGGGAGGTGAGGAATTTAGGGACATTTTTAAGCACGAAGGGCCCTTGTGCTAAGGGCTGTCATCTTGCAGTTTTCACAGGGTTTCCAAAGGTTTTACAGGAAGGACAGGCTGGACACTGAAACACTGCCAGCAGGAACACAGGGACTGCTTACTATCTAACACAGCAGGTACCCAACTGAGGGAAGGCAGGCTCCTTCCAGAGTGGCAGGATTTGGGAGCAAGACAGATGAGGCTACTGACAGCCTGGTCTGTTGCTGTCAGGAGAGCTTGGTTACAGATCAAAGTAATTTACTTTGAGTATTCCTTGGCATTGCTGGCATTGATTTCACTGCATTGAGAGGTGAGGATGAAAGCCTTTCACCAGAAGGGATGTGACAGTAAGTGGCTGTTGGAATGTGGTATCTGCCCAATTCTCACAGTCTGCCATGAGCATTCTCCACCCAGCACATCTGCTGCTGCCCAGCTGCAGAAACATACAGGCAAAATCCATGAAACACTGTTTCAGCTTATTTTCTATTTGAAAGTCTGTTTTCTCATCCTGAAAAAACAGTTGCTTGTAGAGAGGAAAATGACCTCAAAAGGCCATTCATTTTCTACACAGTTTCCTTGATTTTTTTTTACCAACTATTTTCAGGTGGTCACATGTTCCAAAGTGTAACCAAAAACTCATTAGGACTCCTGAGGTTTAAAGACGGCCCAAGGCCTTTGAATGTTCTTCCTGAGCAGACACAACAGGATTCCCATCTGTTGCTCTTTTAGTTGCCTGCTCCTTGTATTCCCCAAAAGCTAAAAATAGAACCCCCTTACCTGTGAATTCCTTTTTCTGAATGAGGCAGGTTTGGCAATGCTTGTGTTGAAGACATTCATAGACTAAGTGTAAAAGACTCAAACATTCCCTGAACTCAATAACAGTTTTGATTTGATAATCGTATTTAAGACATTCAGAACTACCAGTTTGGAACAAACACTGCAGCAGACACTAAACATGGCATTAAAGAGTTTCCTGTCTCAAACCTATTGAAAATTACCAGGTTGAAGTTTAGAGGTTAAGGATTAATTCCCACCCGGTGCTGTAGGGGTTCAACTCTCCAACTCTCTTCTTCTATTGGAGCATCTCATGCAAAATAGAGTCTAAAAAGAGACCTATTGTGATTCCTTTTTGTGTAGATACACCATTTGCCATTTTTGGGTCAAACATTGGACCCACTTCCTTAAAAGCTGCTGTATGTCCTGGAGGGAGCGTGAATCACCTCTTCCTCACATTCTGGACTGTGTCTTGGCAACAATATTTGCCTGACAGTGTTTAAATGTAGTAAAGCAAACTGAAGAATGTGCCATGATTCCTCAGTTACCACACCAGAGGTCTGCTGCTCTGTGCTCACTTTCTTAGACCAGGCTTTTCAGCAGTGCCCTCTCTGCTCTGCCCTCTAAGCATTAACAATGAATCCTTTAAATTCCCATAAGCCTGAGTATGTTTTCCTCCCAGCTTCACTATTCAGTTTTTGGTTTAACCTTTTAGTTCAATATATTGTATTTTCCATGAAAAATCAACCAACCAACCAAACCCCAAAGCCACCTTCTGCACTGGATGAGTATTTATAAATGGATCACCTATCCATTTAGATGCATCAAGGGATTGTCACAGGTCCTCAGAATAAAAACCACCTCTGAACACAGTTCCCTTCCTCTGTTGACCAGGGGCTGTCGAGTGCTCTATGGTTCAGCCCTCCTCCAGACACTGCCAGCTCAGACTTGTTTCTTCTCAAGAAACCTTTGCTTCTACTTTGCCCCTTTGCTTCTACTTTGCCCCTTTGCTTCTACTTGTGTTCATCTTTTAAAGAGCACTGCAGGTGCTTATCTTTCTTCCATTTTTGTGATGGTTTTAATTTTCACCCACCTCACTGCAGGGATTACTGGGTCCTCTCAGCTCTGTGGAACAGGAACAGGATGCCTGTTATAGTCATTGTCCCATGGTGTGTGGTCCAGAGGAGCTGATGCCATTGGTGGCATCTCCCTGGAGGAGCAATATTGGCCTTCAGAAGGTGACACAGCCCCTCTACCCCATGTTGGGGGGGCCAAGCTTACAGATAAAATCCTGATGTCAGCCCTGGCTCAGAAACTGAACAGCAGAACATCCTGCAGGTTATTTCACAGGACAAACTCAAAGCTCCATTGCACAGGACACATAGGATAGGCTATTGCCTTTTGGTTTAGGAAGGGCAGCAGACATCAGCAACATCAGTGCAGATGGGAAAGATGGGAAAGATGGGAAATGCAGCCCCTTTCACAGAATCCTTCAGTCTGAGAAAAACCTTTAAGATTACTGAGTCCAGCCACAAACCTAACTGCAGTTCTGAGGCACGGTTAACTCACCTCCTGGAGGGGTACAAACACTTCAAAACCCTTAGATTCCTTTAGTCAGTGAAAATGTACATCACCTGGAGAAGGTTCAGCTGATTCTGAAAGGGTCTCAACAACTGTGAACTCCAGGGACAGATACCAATATGTGGAACAGCTACCTTTGCTAAGTAAGGTTAAAAAACAAGGCAGACATTTCAGGTTCAGTAGTACAAAGTAAAGGATTTGAGTTGTAGATGAACAAACTCCAGAGGTGCCAGAAGGAAAGATTACTATGCCTACCTGATTCTCCTCTGCTGAGAGCTCTGGTCATGTGTCACTATAGGACACAAAACAACATGACATGGACACAGTTCTTTCAAGAGTACTTTTAATTTTTGATTCTAACATTTATAGACTTCTAAAAGTGACAGTGGATTGGAGGATGACAGTCCCACTTCTCCAATGACACTGGATAAACCAACAGTTTATCAAATTTCTCTTCTTCTATAAAAGAATGCAAACAATAAGTTATTTACATAAAGTGTGTGAGAAAGTTTGTTACAAGAATGTAAACATCAGAAGGCTTAGAAAAACTTAAAAAAACAGGGTGACAGTCATGGACCTCCAATCACATAGATAAATCAGTCAGTTTGACAGAGACAAATTATTTAAGCTGTTTAACCCCCTCCCACTGCATTTGCTTAAGACAATTTGGAGGCTAACTGATGCAGGGTGGTAAACTGAATCATCCCAGAAAGAGCCTAACACTCCTCAATGGGAGACATAATTATCCTTTTAAGTGCTGTTGCTGGAGTTGAAATGCTGCATTTTTTTGTACTCTAATTTCATGGAAAAGGAGGTAGAGCTTCAACAGTCCCTCTGCTAGAGTGTGGACCCAGAGAGCACTATAGAAGTACTTGCAACTATCTTATATGAAAGGATGTGATCTATACTGATGCAAGAAACTCACAATGTCAGTAAAAACTTGTGTAAAGGAATCTTTAAACTTGGGTTAATATTTCAATACAATGAAAGCAACTGGTTCTTCATTCATTTTTCCCTGTGATGGACAGAAAGCAAAAAGAAATAAATATAAAGAAAAGAAACATTCACAGAAAGGAAAGAAAAAATTAAATATGAGAGGAACAATAATACTGACTGACGATTTTAAATAATGCCTAAACCTAGACTTAATTCATTCACTCTCAGGAAGAGAGGTATCTCCAATTCCCTTTAGAAGAAATTTAGATTTCCTCTGTGCTCTCTGCCTAAACAAAGCTATGCTTTACTCAAACATGAAGGACTAGATGAAAATTCAGAGGAACTGGGTGAAATCACAGGGAAGGAAAACCAACTTTTTCAGTTTTTGAACTGTTCAGCAGAGTTCAAGCTAACAGGAAAAATTTGTGTTAGAAAAATAAATCTTCAATTTTCAGTGCTTAGGGGACTGTACATTGCATTTCTCACAAGTTTGGATACCCAGATAGGAACCAGGAGAGTCAGCTAAAATTGTTCAGATTTCAAAGAAATGTGCATGTTTAATAATTAAATTAAATCAAATCCTGTTTTTCAGCTATAGCATAATATACAGCTGGATGTACATGCAAGTCTGCCTTTTCCACTATAAATCTGTGGATTTTTCACCAACCACCGGTAATAAACTATTTCCCATTTCAGGAAAGGTGGGTCATTAATGTAAGAAAAGGAACATCTATATCACTGTAAAAGAAATTCATAAGGGGATTTGTTTGTTCTCTGGATTATGACAGCAACTATAAAAAGAAATAAATACAGTCACGACAATGAAATAAAGATAACAAAACTGAATTGTAATTTTAGTGCTTATTCAGGTGGACAAATTTCTATGTTAAAAAGAATATCAGGTGTGCCAGGAGCTTTCATGCTCTTAAGAGGAAAGCTTAGACAAAGACTCTTATCAGTACAGAAGCAAGAAAAGAGAAAAGAGAGAGGCTTTCATTAAATCTGAAGCTAACAAATGTGATTTTATCTGACTTCCAAAGCAGCAGATCAGTTTCTGGCAGCCAATAAAGGGCAGAAATACAGAGACAGAATCAAACTATTAATTTTTTAATGTATTGTTACACTTTCCTCCAGTTACAAGTAATCATTTACCCTGTCTTACCCTTTGAAAGTAACTTAGGAGCAATTGCCTGTGTCAGTAGAATAACAGAAAGGAAATTCACAGTACTTCATAGTAGAACAAAGAGCTGAAAGAACCTTATAAAATTAGGACCCCAAACTGGTGGTAAGGGGGGTAGCCAACAATCAGCAACCTGAGGGAGAGTGGAGGCAGGGAGTGCATTTTCCCTGCTCTGATAAAGGACACATATTTGATTGCAGAGCTTTTCAGCACTGGGAGAAGTTTTTGCCCAAAGGAGTGTTGATGAGCAGTAAGACAAATATGCCTTAAGGACCAGGTAAACGCCACTCTGAGAGCATCTCACAGGTATCCAAGGGCACTGATGGGCAAAGACAAACCTCACAGATCTTGAGCATCAAAAGGAATAGATAAGGATTAAGGAGTTCTGTCTCTAGGGTGAATTTCTGTGCATTTTTCCTTTCCAGTCCTGATTTATAACCCCCAACTTCTAAAGCAGGGCTGTCAAGAATTTTGACGTTTTGTGTCAAAAATGCCAGTTCATCTGAAGGGAGGCTTCTGATAAGAGGGGTGATTTTTAAAAGATTTATTGTCAGGAAGCTATTTTGTAATTTTGGTTTATGTAAAAACATTTCAGCTTGACATTTCCTACAGGAATTATTTTGCATCTGCTGCTCAAAGCAAATTTTGAAATATGAAACATATTGAAAATCATTAAAATAAAAAAGTAATGTAAATAAAAACATAATGCTTCAAAGTGAGGAAATTACACACAAATCCATTGGGTTTTGTTTTGGTTTGGTTTGGGTTTTGTTTTGGTTTTTTTTTGTTGTTGTTGTTGTTGTTTTGTTTTGGTTTGGTTTTTTATGGAAGTTTCTGCTTTTCAGCTAGATTCAGGACACCAGGAAAACCTGAGAATTCCTTATGGAACAGGTTTTTTTTTCCAGAGCCAAAACCATGCTGGGGATTATGGTTTACAGCAGTTTTCTAAGGGGAGAGCAGGGATCTCCTCAGAAGTTCTGCTGTTAATCTGCCTGGGGCATCTCAGGCACTCTGCCCCCCATGACTCAGACTGCTCCTTTCACAACAGTCACTGCTGGGCAGGACACATCATGCATTTCTTCAACAGGTCACAACACGACAGAAATGTTTTCTGCTCTCTCTGTGCTGCTATTACTAGGAAGGAAAAAAAAAACCAAACTCAAAACCAGAGCATGCACACAAAACTTCAAAACTATAATAAAATATAATATTATAATTAAAATATTGTAATATCATTTAAAACCCAAAACACAACATGCTCCAAAACTAGGGATGTACTGTTTTGTGGAGTGAGTAGAAAAGAGCACACATGTATGAATGCAAAATGTTGTCAGCATGGGCTTTAGTCACCATGGCAGTGAGACTGCCTGTGCCAGCAGCCTGAGCACGGGTGAAATCCTGCACTGCCTACCTACAAAATCAGGGCCACAGCCTGAAATTCTACTTTTTACCTTTATATAAAGACAGCCTGTGAAAAAGCTGAAGCTCCTACTTGTTTTTAGGGGTTTTTTTCCTTCTAAATAATTAATAGAAATTTTATTTTGAAAGTTACAGTCAGGAAAAAGATGTTTTTAGTTTCTTGCTGTTTGAAAGCTACCTCAGTGCTATAGCTCTTGCTACATGCATGGGAAATTAGTGGTTTAGAAAACACTGAAAAGCCACAGGCACTGTCTGAGTTGGTAGTGAACTGTGAAGGTGAAAGAAGAGCACAAACATCCACATTCAATTTTGAATTTTTGTCCTGTAGTCTATGCACAAACAGAGCCAAATGGAGAGATGAATAGGTTTGGTAGAGAAGCAAGAGCATCTGGAGCAGAGTTTGGCTGGAAAGAAAACACAAAATTATGCTTCAAATAAACATTAGGTACACATTTGTAATATCTCAAAGATGCACTGCAGACTGCAGATGAAAACTGGAAGCTGGGCTTCAGCCAAACACCTGAAGTGTGCAGGGATAGCTGCATGGTCTGGGATGTTATGAAACAATACACAGGTCACAGTACACCAGAAAATTCTGAAACTTGTTAGCAAGAGCAAGGCTGCATGGCCTCTCTAGTGCATCTCCCTGTCTTTGGGCAAGTGGTGTCTGTGCCTCTGATCCATGTGCTGAGGAAACGTGCCCCAGACACAAAGCTGCAAATCCAGGGGCAGCTCTTGTCATGAGGCTAGGGGTGCCCCTCCTCAAGGATTCACAAACCTTGCTAAATTGTTTGTGGTTCTGCAGAAAAGGAAAAAAACACCCCGAAACAATAACTTGAAAAAGACCCTGTAGCCTTCTTCTGCACACCCCTGGAGGTTTTTGCAACCTCTGACAATATGTGGTGACCCATGAGGGGTTTTCCCTTTGGAATTGGTGTGTCTGGGGTACTTGCACTGTCACCCCAGGGTTTCCAGTGACTCTGCCCCAGCTCACAGAGACAGGCAGGGGCAGCTCAGGCTGCCAGAGGCAAACAAGGCATTGAAGAGAGCAATTGGGTCCTTCCAAAGGGAATGGCCATTTTTTGTGATCTCCAGGATAAAACAGCAAAATACTCACATTGTGCTGATATTGCCTTGATAATGAATAACCTGCTCCATTCTGGGGTTTTATGATACTGTTCTCTTAAAATGTTTTGTTTCCATTGCATCTTCATTTGGACAGCAACAGGGGTCTTGTGAATACCGTGAAGGAGATTGACAATAGCTGTGGTATCTCTTTAGTTGTGGCATCTCTTTAGTTGTGGCAAGAACTGTTTTGGAAGTCAAGCAGCCTGAGTCTGAGCTTTTTCATCTGTGCAACAGCAGAAGTGCACCTGTGTGGAGGAAAGGGTCCCTCCAGAGATGGATGCAGGAGGACAAGAAACATTAAGGTTTCTTGATCATCACACAAATAGACAAAAAAAATTCTTCTAGTGCTTGTCCTATTTGGAATTGTATAATTTTTCAATAACACTTTAAAAAGTGGCAACCAAATTCAAATGTTTGTCTTTGCTGGGCAGACTGTTGTGATTTATTGCAAAGTATAAGGTTAAAGGCTTCATGTGCAGAGGGAGTCTGGAGAGTTCTATTATCTGGCATTTGTGTTAGCCAAAAGACTGGTGCAGACCAGCTCATTCCTTGAGCACTATGAGCCATAAATTACTAAAAATAATCACATCCTATCAGCATCTGTCACATCATCTTAGCAGCTGTCAGGGGGTACAGCTAGAAATTTGACTGTCCAAAGAGCAAAAATGGAGTCTGGAGTAACACAAAAAGTCACCACCAAATAATTGTAAGAATAAGTACACATCAGCCTTAAAAAATAAACAAAGGGCATTATACAGTGAACATATATTTATACTTAGAAGTTTCATTTTCTCTGCACTTCTGCCCCCTCAAACCTTTGAATGGAATCTGATAGCCATTCTTCATTTCTTATACTTCAAGCAATTATGCTGAAAAAATGCCACCTTCTCCTAATGCAGCTCTGCCTAAGCAGCCCTGACATACTCCTGACAGCAATAATTCTCATGATCCATTGATATGGAAGATTACAAATTAAGCAAATTTGCAAAGACCTGCCAGAGATAAAAAGCAATTTGAAGTGGAATAGGGTTCTAATGAGTATTGTCATCTACTATGTACATATCTTGATTTTATCTGAGTGCAGTTTTCTTCTACTCCTGGCACACATTCATCCTGAGTACTTCAAAGTGTTAATTTGTCATCCTCTTCCATCTTGAGCAAACAGGTAGGGACACACCACAGCCATTCTGAGTGAGGCACAGGCTCCTGGGTGGCTGGGGATTTGGGCTCCAGTTTGCAGGAGTCTGCAGAGCAGGACTTTCAGGACATCCCACCTGGCATAGCTCAGGAGGGGTTTCTTTGGCAAAGGCTCAGTGCCCATTTCATTAGGTGAAACTCAGAGCCTGTCTTCCCATAAGGGAGCACAAGCAGTCTCTTTCAGTAAACAGCTCGGAAAGTCCTAACTGTGTCTGTCAAGCTGAAATAGAAATTCCAGCTCCAGATGTCAGATTTTTGGCACTCCTGCATTTCCAGAAGGTCCACACCGACCTGGTGGAAGACTGGGGAAACAAAGATCCATCGAGGTGACTCACCTTTGGCTTGGGCACACCTTGCACATCCCACTCCTGCTCCCTCTGTAGGGAAGGCTGGGGCTGAAGAAGGAGAGCTCTGTGGGATGCTCCTAGTGAGGACTGGGACCTTGAGCATGCAGGGCTTGCTTTGGGCTCTCACCCACAGCCAGCAGCTGACATTTAGTAGGAGACCAGCCCCATCTCTGTGGGCTGCTCTGAAGGCAGCAAACTGATTTCTGTGGCATTTCTGCTGGAATGAGGACAGATGCAGCAGCAGATCACAGATCCCACCCTGTCTGAGTACCAGCAAAGCCTCTTTTCACCCCTGCCTCAGGACACTGCTCTCCCAATGCAAAGGCATGTACTGGATCAAGATGAATTCCATCAGCATTTGTTTCAGGAAGGAAGGAGCTGATTCAGAGCCACCAGGAACTGCATTGCTGGGCACTTTCTTCTTATTTCTTGAACCATTTTCAAAACAGCTGTTACTTATTCCTCTTACATTTCATCATCTCAGGACATGGAATAGATATATTCCAGAGTTCCTGAGGGGACAAAAATCATTATACAGAGATTGTTAAAAGAGAAAGAGAAAGAGAAAGAGAAAGAGAAAGAGAAAGAGAAAGAGAAAGAGAAAGAGAAAGAGAAAGAGAAAGAGAAAGAGAAAGAGAAAGAGAAAGAGAAAGAGAAAGAGATGTTTTGCATGCTAGTGAGGCAAAGTAGGAAGTGATAATTTTATTAGCCTGACTTGAGAAAACTGGGAAAAACCAGGAAAGCTTTCAGATGTAAGAACCATCAGAGGCAGTGGTGTGTCAGTGACATGGCTCACACTGTAACCTTAGGCAGCAATTAAACTCAAAAGGCAGAAGCAATTCTAATGTACTATGAGCTAGACTATAGACTTTTTCAACACATCTTTCTCTTGTCTTGACAAATTCATTAAATATTCCCAGATAATTCTTGCATTCCTGATAGCCTGTTTCTCTCCTCCCCTCATCATTTTGTTATTTTCTCAGAATATATTTTTGTTTCACAGGATACATTGTTCATGTTAATGTGTAAGTTGCAGGGTGTGTGGTCTGTCTGAGACCCAAGCCAGCGTTTCTGCTCTTGCTTGGCAGTTCCCATGGCAGCATCTGTTATCTCTCCCTTAGTCTAACATCCCTCTGATTTATCTCTACTTGCCTCTTCTATTATCTCCTCTTGCCACCAATTTCCTCTTTTCTAGCATCTGACAATTTGACTAGCACCTTCATATAGGAACTAGCACAGCTCCCCCAGCATCCTTCAGCCCTTGCTGACAGCTGAATAATGTGGTACCTGTCCTGGTTCAGAACTGTCATTCCTGCATAATAATTTTCAGAGAAAAATTTCTCTGATGCCCTTTGTTTCTTTTCCCTCTCTCTCTCTCAATTCTACCTAGTCAGTTTACAGTTACTCTGATATTTACTCCCCACCAATTCATTCTGACTTTGTAAGTGGAAGCAAGAATTTGGACAAGTTCCACCCAAATGCTGAGCTGTGTATTTGGGGGTAAGGGGGAGGTGTTCAAGTCTCACGACAGAAAATTATTACCTTGCTTGACTGACAGGTAATACTTAGGGGCCAATTTCTGCAGTGCAAACATATGCATGTCCAGAAAGTAATTTGTATAAACATTTGTCAACAATTGCTTGGAGTTTACTATGACTGAAAACATTTATTTACAAGAGTAAATTCAGAGAAAAACAGCTAATTCAGTGAAATGCTTGCAAAAACTACACCATTATCTCTGTAGAAAAAAACAGAAGCCTCAAAATACTTGGTATTTAAGTATTAAATTATTTTAATCATTCAAATTTTTCTTCAAGTCTTATTTTCTGCAAAAATCTCAGATTTTACTCAAAAGTCCAATTTTAAAAGATGTTTTTGTCCAAAAAATATTGAAAATGTGATCTATAGCCTAAAGAAAAAACAAACATGCACAACCAGAAAAATTAACAGCATATTGTAAAAGGAGTATATATACATATACATGCATGTATATGTGTATGTATTTAAATTTCACAGTTGTCTGAAGTAGGCTTTTATCAGCTTAGTCCAATAAATTAGAATAGTGTAGAAAATGTATTCAAACCGAAAGCATATTTAAAATAATTCTTGGCTATTTTTGCAACACTTGACAAACCTGTTTCCTTTTAAAAAGTCAGGTGTAATGCCTCATGTTTAAAAACAGACATAGAGCACAGCATGGTGCCATACCCAGCACGGCTCCCAAATGCACACATGTACTCCTGGCCCCTGCAGTTCTGGCAGAAGGGGGGGGTCTCCCCTGCCTTCACTCACCTTTTCCTGCAGTTCCACTGCCATGGTGGCCTTTGTGGAAGCTGTTTCTATCCCAGTGGAAGTCTATTGCCCTGTATAAAACTATGAGGAGCTGAGTGTCCCCTGAGAAAACAGAATCAGCAGCCACTTCAGGAGGTCGGGACCAAGCCTGTGCCCAGGAAACTCACTGCTCTCATGTGCTCCTGCCCGTTCTGTACCCAGTCCGTATCACCCCATCACACCTCCTTGTCATGCTGCATTTCACTGAATTACAGACTGGCTGAGGACTTTTGAGCACAGACAGCACCCTCAGAGAGAATCTGCTCTGCTCCCCTGCTCCGGGCAGGGGCACTGAGAGCAGGCTGCTCCAGGTGTGTCCAGCAAGGTTGAAGACAGAAAAAGCAGAAGATAAATGTTAGAGAAGGGCAGGGTTCAGGCATTGCACAAAGTGTGAGCTCCTCTGAAACTGGAAGATGGGGCTGTTCTCACGAAAAGTTTTCATTTAAACAAATATGTGGCATTTATGATGACGAAATTATTAAGTAAAAAGTTCTAACAGCATGTACTCTCGATTCACTTCTAGAATTCTTCATTCCTTTCATTCCTCAGAATACCAATATATTTTTCTTCTTGTTCTCCTTTTCTTTAAAACAAAGAACCAAACAAAACAACAGAATAACATTGATAATTTCATAAAGAAATTTACTTTCTCTTGCATATTATTTTTGTAAGGGCCAGCCATAAATCAACCTGCCACTTCATTTTTTCTTTTCAGTGAAGTGGTAAAAAGTGGAATTTCTGCAGCTAGAAATGTAATTGTGTAGACATAAATAATTTTTATTTGTAAAAATAATCCTTAGCCATCCTAGGAATACTCACCTCAAGATGTGTCTCTGTGTCCTCCAGAGCAATAGCTGTAGCAACTGAGAATGGGATAGGGGAGCTTAAACGTGATGAGCAATCATTCATTTATTCCCAGCACATGCAATGCACCTCAGAAAAACCACAAGGGTCATAACACAGGGGACAGTGTCATGTACTGGAGAACCTTTAAAGGCATTAAAATGAAAATACAAACCATTAAAGCTGTTCAGGTACATTTTAACTTCCTGTTTGAGGCACAGACATTGAGGATGGCAGTTGTGTTTTTCTGTCTGATGTCTAGCAAAGGGCTGTGCTTTCAGGCTGCCTCCTCCTAGGGATAAGGAAACACAAGCTGATTTTAAGAAAATCAACAGAAGCTGAGCAGGCATCTTTCTGTGATGCTGTGACTTATAATATTCATGCTAGGTAATTTGATCAGGATGTTAAACACCTGCTACACATGAAATAGTCTCCCTTTTGCAGCAAAAGGATTTTTGTTTGATACTGATGCCTTGTGTAGGCTGACCTAGAACAGAGACTAGCTGGAGCTAAAGAATAAAGCAGGTATTTATTAGGAGGTCTCAACAGATTTACCTTGGGCAGCACAAGAGCCCAGCCAGGGCTACACCCAAGATAAACCCAAAATGGTCACAAAATGCACGACTGGTCACAAGGTCTCTCACTTTTATAAGTTCTGGTCCATTGGCATATTGGAGTTAATTGTCCAGTTATAGCTTCAGCCCATGAAGTCCCATCCTCCTTGTTTTCCTCTCTTCATTCCACTGTTGTTTATGCTCTTGGGTCTGAGATTTGGGTCTGTTGTTCTTGGTCCCCAGCTAGAGAAGGAATAGTTTTGTCTGCCTGCTCTGTGAAGAGAGCTTACCATCCCCTAATATAAAGCTCAGAAGTACACACCAAAGCAGTGCAGAATCTGAAAAATATAAGAGCCAAAACCTGAGCCATCAATACCAAAAAAAGACAAGCTTAACATGTGGAGTAGAGTTGAAGATCAGGAGGTGTTTGGTAAAGGAGGATCAGCCTGTGCCCTGTGCAGGAGGAAAGAGCCAGGCCCAGAGAGGAGGCAGAGCTGAGGCAGAGCAGGAGCGAAGGAGGAGCTGGCTGGACAGCCTGGCACTGGCACTGCAGCTGCTACACAGAGCTTGCAAATAAAGAGCTTTTGTTTTGCAGCCAGTTGAGGAACTGGATGTGATTTTTACAGATGAGCTTTAAAAATCCTATACACAGGAGTGTATTTTCCCACAGAACAATATGGTTCATAAATGACTCCAGAGCCACAGGTAAAAAGAATGTGAGACATGCAAGGTGCACCATACACAGTATGTTTCTGAAAGATAAGCAGTAAATCTGGAGACAAAGGATCAGATGGATGCCCAGTAAAGTGATTTGTTCATACAAACTGTCTGGAGGAAATCAAGATTGTAAATCAGAGTCCTTTAGGATCAATATCTTTTCATGTGTATCTGCTGAGAAATGATGGCTTTTGCTTATGCAGCACTGCCCAAGTTTATCATGAAGACAAGAGTTTTCAAAGGCTGCTGAACTCCTTTGGCACATCACTCCTTTAAGTCTCTTACACTCACAATAAAAACTGTCACACAGCATAGAAAAAACTCCCTGCATCAGGTATTATTCTTCACAAGAAAGCTATACTGTAGTTTAAATTAGCTAGGTGCTTCTGACCCCCTATTTAAAATGTGTTTGCACTGACATCCCAAGAAAAGAGTTTTGTTATTTAATTGCACTGTCAGTGCCAATGCTTTCAGCTAAACCCATTTGGAGTTAGACCTTTTAATAGAAAGTGACAATTTAAATTGCCACGATAGCAGCATAAATGGTGCTTAAAGTCATTATCAACCTGATGCTGCAGTTGGCTCCAGACCAGTTTATTAAAGCAAAATCAAGGTGCAGGGAGGAGGGGAAGAGGAAATTAAGTGACGAATCATTAATTCCTTTGGTATTCGCTGTAACAACAGCAGCTGTGGTGAACGAATTTGCAAGGTGAGGGAGACAATGGATAATCCCGTCCCCGCTTTGCCTTAAGCAGCATCCCTCGGGGAAGAATTCGGGTGTGGGCTGGCGGTCCCATGGGATGCTGTCCTGCTCTCCTCGCCCACTGCCAGGGTGGGCATTCCGGGGTTTAGCCCGGGACACCGGTCACGCTGAGTCTGAGCACTGGGTTCGGGGCAGGTCCCGGTGCCCCGGCTGCCAGGGCAGATCCTCGCCTTTAACTCCCTGCTTAGGGCAGCTGATGCCGGGAGGGGCCACTGCCCGCGGGGCTCCCTCTGGGGCCCTCCCATCTGCCCGCGGCTCCGGCAGCCCTGGGCAGCGGCTTCTGGCAGGGTCCGGCCGCTCCGGGGCTGAGGGGGCCCGGCCTTCTCTGCCCGAGGCCCCTCCGGCCCTCCCCGCCCCCGGGCCCGCCCCGGCCCTCACCGCCCCCGGCCGCTCTCTGGCCCCGGGCCCCCCGGCCGCTCTCCGCCCCCGGGCCTGGCCCTCCCTGCCCTCGCCCCCGGGCCCGGCCTTATCCGGCACCGCCACCTGCCGACCGGGCCCGGGCCCGCCGGGGCGGCCGCGCCGGGGGCGAGGGAGGTGCCGGGGACTGGAGGGTTCTGCCGTGGAGCAGCTCGGGGCTGCCGCAGAAGGGCCGGGACGGTGACTCTGGGGGAGCTGCAGCAGCCCGGCTTTTCTGCTCCGCCGGATCCCTGCCCTCCTGCCGCCCCTCCTGCCGCCCCTCCTGCCTCTTGCTGGCCTCAAAATGACGCCTTCGCCTCTGATCAAAAAACTTTCTCCCACAAAGACTCAGAGACCAAGTCATCTGCTTAGTCACCACTTAGAACCAAGTAGCATCCACTTAACTTTACAACTGGTTGCTGCTATCATAATGGGCAACCAACCTAGTTGCTCAAAGTGTGGACTTCAGCTACTAATTCAACCCCTATGCAAAGGCAACACTTCTCCCTTAGGTACATCAAATCCCCCTAGTTATGGGACTGCCGGTGCCCTGCAAAAGGAAATGGTACAAGACACATTTCTCAGTACTACCAACCTCTCTTTAAGAGAATTCAAGGAAAAGAAGCAAAAGTAACATCCACTAACTTAAATTTTGGATTTTCAGCGTAAGCCTATAACTCCCTTTACTCTATCTTGAATTACCATCTTTCCACAAACCTCCTGAAGCTGGCCACCACAGGTCAGGAACACCACAGGTCAGGAGCACCACAAGCTTTCTAAGCAGACACCAGCTGGGAAAGCTGCCCAGCATTCCTCTCATTTGGAGACATCCCTCACCACCTCTCCCCAAAGCTCTCCAGGTGTCGCTTTGGTGCTCAAAGCCGCTCTCTGCAGCATCACACGTTCATGGAGCCTCCTCCATGGTGACAGAGGGGGAACAGCTGTGCACTCCTGAACCAGCCATCATTTGGTCAGTCATCAGAACTTAACTTGATCTTGGCTACACCAACCAAAAACCAAACGGAAACGCTGTGATTTCTGCCCCTTGAACTTGGCAGCCCCAAGAAGCAACAGGACTCCTAATATTGGTTCCTAATATTGATCCCACTAATAGGATCAGTGATTTAAGACTCACAAGCCTCTTAGTACTAATAAGCTAAGCAGTGGCAGGTCTGATAAGGCTTTGGGCACAAGAATTTACTCCCTCGTGCAATGGGGAAGAAAAGCCCTTGTGCAAGGAAGCAGTAGGATGTGCTGGCACAGGGCTCAGTGTTTGAGATGGCATCCCCAGCACTGCTGGGGTGATCTTGCACCACAGGAGGACCCTGGGCATCCAAACATGCAGAAGCCACCAGGGCAACTAAAGGATAGATATGGTGCCCTCAGCATTGATTCTCTCCTTTAGAGGTGCTCTTCTGGTGTCCAGCCTCCTGATTACTACAGGCAGAGCTGTCAGCATAGTTACCTGCCATTTGCATTACATCTCATTGTATGCTCTTGCAAAAATTATAAATAAATAAATAAGAAGGGGAACAAATGTTATTTTTAGACACTTAGAGCTCAATTCTAAGAGGCTTCTCTGTAATCTGGAATCACTTTCAAGTCAAGAACACATTAATTTTTGTTTTCTTTTATGTAAGAGCTGTGTCATACTGAAGAGACATCACTTGCCAAATGTTTTTGTCTTTCAAGCACAGGTGTATTTCACAGATGGATGTGTATTCTGGGGGACATCACTTATTTGAACACAGATGGTAATTCAAGTCCTTCCCCTCCCTGAGGAGCCAGGGATGGTCCTGCATGTACAGGGCTTTCTCTTTGCTTTAATAGTCTTCCACATCAGGAAATGCAAGGCAGCTGGTGCTTAGCTGCTGGTGCACCCTTCCCAGCCTCTTTGTCTCCCTTGATGCAAGAGGGAAATCTCTTTTTATCCAGTCCTTTCTGTAACTGACCTCCTGCAAGTGGCCAGGCTGGTGCTTAGCTTTCATTCATTGTCTTCAGCTCATTTCAAAAGCTCTCAATGAAGAAAAGGAATATCTAGTCAGAAAAGGAGTTGCTGCTCAGCCACTCTTGGCAGCCCAGCAGCCATTCCCCTTTCCAGCCAGAGCCAGGGGAGGAGAGGGGGCTGGTTCCATTTCTGTGTGCAATTGTCAGGAGGCCCCCTTGACCTGGCACATGTTGGGACTCCTGGGAAAGTGTCCAAACCAGGATCCTGCCTGCCAGCCTTGCCAGAGCAGGCACTTGATATCCAAGTTGTGGGGAAGGTTTTGGTCTGCACTTGCAGGTAAAGCTACCTGGCCTCAGTGGCAGGGATCCATCATCCCCAGCCTCACACAGGAGCCAATCCTGCACTCCTGCTGGGATTCTCTTCAGGCTCACACAGAAATCCTGGCACAGGACACTTGCAGCACAGGCTGTTTGTCTTTCTGCAGCAGTCAGCTTCTTCTGATCTTTCCCAGGCTGTGTGCCTGCACATGTGAAGTATCTGAGTTTGTGGTGAGAGCCCAGAGCCCCAAGCTGCTCTAACAAGAGGAGGGTCAGGCTCCTGTTGCTCTGCAGTGACCATGAGATGGTATCACTGTCCTGGCTTGCTGGGGTCTTTTTGCAAAGTGTTTGTTGTATTACAGAAGATCTTTTCCATGGGAATATGGGGCTGTGGGGTGTTTTCTCCTGCATCCATGTTAGGTTTATTGTGATACTGGTCAACTGTCCAGTGTGGTGACAGCTTTGGGTACTGTTGCAAAGGAGCTCAGTGAGTCTGGACAAGTGCTGGCATTGCTCTGACTACCCACAGAGAATTCACATTGCTCCATGCCAGAAACTTTTCAGCATAACTGCTGCATTAAAAGCCTAAGTAGTAAGGAAACAGAAGTGCTCTCTTAGTAAGGCCATGATAAATAGGCAAAATGGTATTAATGATACCATAATGACATTTAAAAATAGAGTAAATATATAAAGTATATATTAATTCTCCTGGTTTCAAGCACTTCTTTATTCTTAGCATTCTCTGCCTCTGCAAGTCATTTGACTGGTTGTAACATCCCAGTTTCTGTACCTGTGAGTGCTTGTTAATTATGATTCATGCTTTCAAATGGATACAATCCTGGCATTCTTTGTTTTTCTGGGCTGTGTCAAACAAAATATGTCCTAGTTTTCTTAGAGCTAACTTTACAGTATCAGATTAACAAAAAAATTTTCTCATGCCAGTGCAAGAGAAAAATCAAGTCTGTGTTACATCCTTTTGTCTGTCATGAAGTGTCCTTTCACCTGTACTTGTTTCTGGGCACACCATCATGTGTAGATTCCCCTCAGGACCTGTGTAGTACCTGGGAGTCCCAAGACAAACAATCACAGGTGGTTTTTGTGCCTGGATGGGAGCAACAACTGAGATCAAGAAATCTAAATAGGACAAGGCAGGACTTTCAGACCCTGTCTGACACTGTACCTCTATGTTGTTCTTTGAGCTTCTAGCCAACTTCCTAGTCTTTAGTTTAAAAATCTCAAAATGTGGCTTTCTGCTTCCTAAGGCAGGAACACCTCTGTAGTCAAGGCTGGTGCTTTGTGTTGGGCTTTGATTACAGAGCACAAGTTTTTCCATCAAAAACTTGATTTCAAGCACTTGGCTCCTCAAAAGAGACCGACTCAGACTCCTCAGCCCCTGACCAGCACAGGAGCATTTGCTGTCTGTCTCTGACAGACATCCCCCAGGAGAACAAGCACCACCACAAGGGGAGTCACCTGTCTGAAGCTGCTGACACCCCACCCTTGGCTCCACTGGAGCTGGTTACAGGGAACCTCCAGCACTGGTTAAACCACAGCAGAAAATCAGGTGAGAGGCAGAGCAGGGCTGAGCAGTGGTGGTTGGTAGGTGGGGCTTGGCTCTGCAGAGTTGTGCTGTCACACCAGGGACAGCCCAGCACATGACCCTGCACCACCACAGCACTGGAGGAGTCTGTTCAAAGCTAGGGCATACATGTTCTAACTATAATATAGGATGTGTGTGTTGTGTTTAAATCTTTCTATGTTTCCTTCTTTACTTGGTGCCAGCAGCTGTAATTCTTTATCCTGATTTTGCCTGGGCTTGTGCTGAGATGATTCTCAAATTTTTATCTTCAATGGAACAGTAACTTTTTTTTCCAGATTTGCAGATTTCCAGTAAATATTACAAAAGTCTGTGTGGTACATGGCCTCTGAACCACCTGTGCTTGTAGTATTTAAATGCTCTTGGCCTATAGCATTGATTGTCACAGGTCTGGAAAAAACCATCCCCAGCCTTATTTGATACTTATGTTACTTTTATAAAATAATAAACTATCAAAACACTTGCCTTTTCTGCATCAGCACTTACAGGAAACCAAATCAACTCATTCCCTCTTCAAACGTCACAAAAAACAATTAAAGGTTTTTGTTTGTGTGTATCAACAACCACTTCTTTTCCCCTGGCCTCTCTACTCCCTTACTGGTTCACTCCTTGGTCAGTTTTCTACCTAATTGTTAATGTATTCATTGTATTTTCTATTAACTATATATGTGACTGTGGTCACAAGGGTTTTCAGGATGAAGAAGAGACGAGAATGTTGACTCCATGATCAGAAGGCTTGATTTATTATTTTATGATATAGGTTACATTAAGACTATACTAAAAAGAAATAGAAAGGAAAAGGTTTCTTCAGCAGCTAGCTAAGCTAAGAATAGACAAGAATGAATAACAAGGATCTGTGTTTCAGACAGAGAGCAAGAGCCAGCTCTGCCATGAGTGGTCAAGAAATCCAAACACTCACAGGAGACTAATCACGGCTCTACCTGTTGCATTCCACAGCAGCAGATAACCATTGTTTACTTTGGTTACAGAACTGCAGCTTGTCACAAGGAAAAATCCTAAGAAAGGATTTTTCATGAAAGATGTCTGCGACATATATATTATTTAATTTTAATTACTACTTTAACAAGCCAGGGAACAGCAGTGAGAAGCTATCCAGCTGCTTATTTTCCTGACTAGTGACAAAGCCTTTGGCTTGCAAATAAGGCAGTCAAAGAACTTTCAGGTTGGCATCCAGGCTCTGGGTGCCTTGGCTGCTGTGTCCCAGTGTGGGGGAAATCACCCTCATGGGCTGCAGGCACCTGGGCAAGTGGAGGATCCCTCAGCAGAGCAGTGAGGCTCCCACAGCTACAGAAATCCAAGAGGGAGAAGGGGAGATCCTAGAGGAGGGGGGGACTTGCTACTGTGCAGGAGCCTAGAGCTGGTAACTGCTCCTGGCCCTTCCTCACAGATGAATGATGCAGCCAGAGTTGGGGGCATTTCTTCTCCAGGGCCCTGAATGTCTCTGGTACTCAGTGTACAATTTCCTGATGAGTGGTTGAGGAACATCAGGTAGATGGAGAAAACAGAAAACCAAACCAAATCAAAGGGAGATTGCTGGCTCTGCAGTGTGGCAGACTATTGCTGTGAAGAGTTGCCCAATGCCCCAGTTCAGTGGGGCTGAATCACTGCGATGAGGAGCGAGTCAGCATTTCCTAAAGGCACCAGTGAGAGTGAACTAAGAGGTATAAATGTCCTGAAGGTACCTGGGCCTCCTCCCTGGGAAAGCAGGTGCAGATAGAGGGCAGTGACCTCCAGCAGCACCTCTGCCAGTTGTGGCACCAGCGGGCTGGCACTGGGTGACGTGCTGTCAATGCAGGGCGGCCTGTGCCTCACCATTGCCAGGGGAGCTCCCGCTGCCCAGCTGGATTTAACTGGGCTGAAGCATTCCGAGAGCAGTGGGGAAAAGAGCCACAAGCCCCCTGCACCCCCAGCCGGCCACTGCCAGCCCCGCACAGCGAGCAGCGGCTGCAGAAGCTGGGCAGGGCAGCGAGGACAGGCAGCGAGCTCAGGCATCCCGCAGAGCTCATCCCGCTCACCCATCCCAGCGGGAAGGGGCAGCTGGGCTCCTGCCGAGGCTCACACGGCTAAAGAGGCACCAGGAAACATTTATTCAGCCCCAACGACAGCAGCGCCCCTCATTTGTTTCAAGGTCTGGTGGGGCATTTTGGGACAGTGTAGTAGCACTTAGCAGGTAACCACCTTGCTGAAAAACACAAAGGCATCATCAGAAGTTGATCAGATATGAATTCTTTAATATAAAACCAGGCGTTAAAATGGATTTCGAAGACCTGCCATCCCTTTCACTTCTGCAGACTTCCAGGTAAAGGAACGTTTCAGCCACAGCAGGGACTGAATGGCTCCTGCCCCAGTACTGCACAAAAGGAGCCGAGGATAGGGAGCAGAAGGGAAGGTAAAGTGCAGGAGAGCTGCAGGTGACCATGTCCCTCAGAACTGCATCAAATAGACTAAACGTTCATTAAAAGGAAAATATTTTGAATTTTATTTTTTCACGTTATTATCAAGTACACAATTACAATAATGTCACACATCCCTATATGGTTCTATGTATTTTGTTTTTTTCTTTTGTCTTTTTTACAAAGTGTACAGAGGGAAGGACATATACAATATTTAACAGGGTATTTTCTACAGAACAATAATTTATATTATGTCCTTGTAAAAATCTGTACCTTTTTTAAACATTAAACTGAAACATCCATTTTATAGCATTTGCTAAGCAAATTATTTAAGAATTAAAACTAACCTGTAACTAATGTCAGTACATTAACAATAACTATAACTTCATTTTCTCTTTATACAGACAAATACATTTTACAAAATCCACTTGACCAAACCCTTAATTATTAAAAAAAAAGTTTCAACATTGTGCTTTAAAAAAAAAAAAAGTGGGTATGATTCCAGGCTACGTAAAAGAAAGAAAATGCGTAAAATTGTGTTCTTTGTCTTTCAGCTTATTTAAAAAAATAAAGTTCAAAATGGCTAAAATCCTCAGCACTACTATGGGATTTTCTGCAGATTTTGTACACTTTCCAGGTTTCCAGTTAGAAAATGCTTGAACATAAAAGAGGAAAAAAAAAGTAGTCACAGGCAAGTATTTTGCAAGAAGCGAGTGGGAATCTCTGCTGGGTTTTACTGCATCTGGTTTGGCATCAGCAGGCAACGGACACTACGGCCATGAGGAAATCCACTGGCTTCAGCGGGGATTTCAGGGAAGGCACAATGCAGCACAGCCAGGAATTACACACTACAGAGTCATGGAGTAGCAATATTACACAAGAGCACCCAGCAACTCTGGGGGCACTGCAAGCAGGCAAAGAAAGAAAAAACCATCCTACAACACAGGCAGTGACATGGCATTGGACTCTCCTGAACTGCACACTACGGACAAGAATTTCAGCTTACAGTGAGACAGGAGGGATGAGCAGTAGGGGCAGGGCTTGGTAACAAGACAAATTACAAAAGGCCTAGAAGATGCACATCCAGAAAGGAAACCTTTGTCCCTCTAACACCCCAGACTTGAAACTATCACTAAAATTCCTGTTTGAGTTCAATTGGAAGTTCACCTGCCTAGAAAGAGGAATTAACACTGGCCCAGCCTCTGAAGCCTTTCCATTAGGGAATTGCTGGTTACAAATCTAACCTAATCTGGCAGGCAGCTGGGACTGAATACTGCAATCCATCATCAGTGGCTGGGATGAGAATCTGAGCAAGGGGAGCAGAGCCATGTCCTAAAATCTGGCCTGTAATTAAAATGGTTTGGGGTTTTTGCTCCAAGGTTGTTGTTAAAGTACATGACTTTGTGCTTGGTACGTTTACACTGCAATTAGCAAATGATATGGAGCTACTTTATAATAGTCTTCAGGTGGCAAAATTGCATCTAATAATTGTAATATTCTCCCAGCTGTTTATAAACAGATGGAAAGAACTGGGTTAATTCTGGATACAGTACTAATTATTAAACAGCCACTGAACACAGCTACTAATGGCTCAGGAAAAACATTTAATTTAGTAACAGAACTGCATCTATCATAAGTTACTTTTCTTATTAAGGATATCTACGTTACAACATCTCTACTCCTTATGAACTCATCTGCTCCACTCCATTCCCTTCTTAACCTCTCATTGTAAATATCTGGTTTCCAAAATTGAGGCACCTCTTGGTCTTAAATTCTATTCTAAAACAACTAACAATAAAAATGTCACTTGAACCACAAACTGCTCTTTCAAAGAAATACCAACATACATAAAAGCATAAAGTTTGAGGTATGTTTACCGGCACATACAGACAGTTGTGATCTATTGTTAACTCTGCAAATGGAACAAGAGTATTTTACGTTTCCAACATTTAAGACAGGAATAAAGTGGAAAAAAACCCAACTCTTGTAACACACAAAATCTTTCAAAGACAAAGAAGCACAGAACAATAAATGTAATATTTGTGCATATTTTGAATTTGCCCAGGAAAGATAAAAACCGCCCCAAACCATTTTTAAAGTATTTTTTCCTCTGAAACCAGAATGAAAACACAAAGTGAGACTTGTAACTCCTCAACCGGAAAATAGTTAACCTGCCACGAAGTCTGTATAGTTAAAACAGGACAATCAGGTGGGCCCTAGTGACTTTACTGTCAACATGACAATTCCCCATTTTATACACACCTCTGACAATTTTATCAAGAGAAATTTCGTATTTTTAAAATTCACGACAAAACTGCATTAACATGGACACTGTGAGTATCAATGAGATCAGTAAGATAAATATACTTAAATAAACTATTATGGTTGAAAAATTCAGTAAGAGACAGGGTTTACTTTATTAAATGCAACTTTATTGTTGCCATCTTTTCTTCATTTATTAAACAAACTGAATAGAATTCAGAACACGCTATTGAACAAAAGGTATAAAAGTCAACTACAAGCAATAATCCTATTTTTATACAGCAACAAATCAAATGCACAGTATTTTTTTTGTTTTTGTTTTTGTTTTTTTTGTGGTTTTTTTGTGTGTGTGTGTGTGATCGCAGGTGATTGGCTTTAAAATAAGCTAACTGCCTGAAAGGCAAATTTCCTTTATAATTCCAGCCATAAGTCTGTGAAAGAGACTTTAAGGCAGCCCAACATCTTTATGATGTCGCATAATGTGCTGGTTCTTCTCTGAAGGCCTTCGGAAACCTTTCTTGCAATACTCACACCGGTGAGGGTAGTCTTTTGTGTGAATGGAAATCACGTGCCGTTTGAAGCCTGAGGCGTCTGTAGTGCTATACTCACAGTACTCACACTGATAAACTTTCCTGCCACTGTGTGTTTTCATGTGTTTTTTCAGCTCGTTTTGTTGCCTAAAGCCCTTTCTACATCTCTTGCACCTGAATGGAAGATCCTTTGTGTGAACTGAGAGTATGTGGCGACTCAAAATGAATGGATCTGCAATTTTAAAGTCACAATGTCTGCATTGGTGCAACTTTTTACCTTTGTGAGCCGCCACATGTTTTTTCAGTTCTGAAGGCCTGTGAAAGCCTTTATCACACATATCACACTTATGAGGATAGTCTTTTGTGTGGACTGAAATAATGTGTCGTTTCAGATCACTCGAGTTTGAGCTCTTATGGTCACAATGCAAACACTGATGCGTTTTACTTTCTTGATGCATAAGCGTATGCTGCTGCAGCTCTTTGGTATCTGAAAAAGTCTGGAAACAAATGTCGCACTTGAGCGGCGTTTCCTTACTGTGTTTAGTCTTTACGTGGGTTTTCAAGTTGGAAGAGTCGGCAGATCGGTACTCGCAGTATTGGCACTGGTAGGGCTTCTCGCCAGTGTGGATCCGCATGTGCTTCTTCAGCTCCGACGGGTGGCGGAACCCTTTGCCACACTCCACGCAAATGTGAGGAAAGTTCTTGCTGTGGACAGCCAAAAGGTGGTGACTCAGTAACCCTTGTTCTGCTGTCTCATAATCGCAGAATTTGCACTTGTGCATTTTATTAACTCCTTTGTCCCTGTGCACCATCTTGTGAGTGAATAGAGTTCCTGCGTGAGAGAAGGTTTTCCCACACTCATCGCATTCAATGAGCTTCTCTGTTTTGTTGGTCAGCTTATGACTCTCCAAGTGGTTATGTAAACTTATTTTTTTATTCGTAGTGTAATCACAGTCTGTGCATCTGTATTTCTTCTTAGTAAGAAGGTGCTCCGGGTGGTTTTTCATGTGCCTTTTCAAGAAACCTCTGGATTTAAATTTCTTTCCACAAATCATGCAGGGATAGACTGTCAATGGATGACCATCGGGGCCAATGATTATTGCTGAAAAACAACAAAAAAACCCTTTATCAATATTATACAACGATACTACATTTCAGTAAATGTCAGATGTTAACAATAAGATGAATTGTGGAGAAAGATGGGATACATATGTTTTACTATACAGATGTTCTTCACCTCAAATAATTCTATTTTGAAGAATTCTGACTGAATTCACATATTAAAAACATGCAGAAACCAATGGCTGGTGCAAAGAACAGCAGCCAACTTGTTAAACTGAGTATCATCTAGTAAGCAAAGTACACGATCTTCTCTTGACTCCCCACAAATCCGTAGAAAAAGTTTAATCTTGCAGTTTAATCACCTACCACTGACTACAATTCAGATGCCCTGAAACTAACACTTCCTTCTTACGCCATCTGTCACAGCTACAATCTGAAGAGGTACCAAGCAAGAATCAGTAAGAACATGTTTCACATACAGAAAGCTCAAAGCTTTGGAAATTATTTGCACTCATCTATCACCCTGATTTCTTTACCCTGAATTTGCCTAGGCAAGTTAAAAAAGCTGTCTTGTCCAAAAATGTTTTATAAGGAGAACTGACTAGCTGGAAATAGAAAAGGCCAACTTTAATTTGCACAGTTTACTAAATCAAGCTAAACAAAACAGAACTCCTACAATTAAGTCACAATTTGAAAAGAAAGTTTTAGTATTATTTAAGGCAAGGCTACTGAAACGAAAGTTGTGTTTGTTCAACTTTATCAAACCAAATAAATATTCTGACCGTAACACAATAACAGCAGAAAACAAATTATGCCATAGAACACTTCTGGTCGCACAGATGACAGGAAAAAGATAGGCACAAATGTCAAGGCAATTTTATTTCACCATTAAAACAGGAAAGGGTATAGAAGTTACGCTACTGAAAATTAATATACAATGTTCAGACTTTGCAGTTACCTACTGAGCTGATATAATGAAATGCATTGTTCTACATATTTCCAATAAAGACAAAAAAAAAGGGGGTTTTAGAAGGCATGATTACAGAATACCATTTATCTAACATCGCCTTTTAAAGTTACATTAAACATTAAAATGGGTGTGGCAAGTTAAATATATAGCTTTTTAACCTTTTGCTATAATACTTTTTGCTGTGTCAGATGGCTTCCTTTAAAACACCTGCCACAATCCAAATCACCCATGTATTTAAAATTTGTAAAATAAAATATGTACTTGTTTATAAAGCAGATGTGTTGTCAACCAAGTAATTCCCCAAATCCCTCTTTTTACAAGACACTCCACATGGATCTGTTTATGGGCAAATGCCTGGATGATCAAGAGCCAGGCACCACATACTCACCTGTCTGATACTGTCTGGACTCAGGTCTCCTCTTCTTCTTTGGTTTTTGCTTGGCCAGCCTCCCAAGTCCAGATGACTCATCTATGTGCAAAAGAGCACTTGCAGTGCCATTCCGACTTTCGATGCCATCGTTATTATTGCCTACCAAGGTAAGTTCAAAAGTTACCTACCAACACTGCAGGAGATCCAAGTACAAATTCTACAATGGCAGTAACAGAAATGATAAGCTATTATCTAGACATTTAATCAAACTGTAATCATGTACACCATAAGCTGCAAAACGTCTCACCATTTAACTTAGGAATTATGTTTGGTATCATCAGTATTAGCTTTGTTAACCTAATTTTACAGGAGTACATAATGTAGAGGAATTAATGGCTTTTCATTACACAGAGAATTCTCCTTCAAATGCAGCATTTTTTGAATCTCTTTGGTAGCTAATTATGCCCAAAATGTTTAACAGTAGTAAATAATAGCATGTCACAGTATCCACTGCCCAATTTTCTTCTCAGTCCTGAAATACATTTGTGTGTGAGCTCTCATTCACTTCTGTCTGTCTGAATTCACCTGACTAGAGTTTGTCACACACGAAGTTTCTGAACAGGAGCTGTGATCAAAGAATCTTTCTGAACAGCCTATAAAGTGGCAAACAAAGTACACTACTTACTACTTAAACACCTGATGCTTTAGCACTTACAAATTCTTTCTATTGGGAACAAAGAGCATACTCAGTATTGTGTAACAGAAAGAAGTAAAGAGTCTCTGCCTCACAGAGCTTTGCGTTTAATACACAAATGGTATCACTGTATGTAAAACAAACATGAAAATTACAAATACATTCAAGAAGGTATTTATTGGCAATCAGTTTAACATTGGTGATTTAAGAGAATAAGTGAACTTCCAATAATAAATGTGGTGAAGTATTTACTTGAATCAATAAAAGCCAACATTTCCTAGTGAAAGCCAAGAACACAAGTAAGACAGGAAGATTCAAGAAAGTGCAATATGCTCAACAGCTGTTCCTTTTGTAGGGTGCTGAGCATTAATATTCATGATTAATGTAAGGAGACTCAGAGGCAGGCACATGTGCAGAGCCTGAAGATTCTCACCTGTATGCTAGCTCCAGTGTTCCTCTGCCGTTTTCAGGCCTTCATGCTTAACTTCTCCCTGCCCCCACCATCTCTCACCCTGTATGCTAGGCAGCTTACTGCTGACAAGGCAACCACTCCACTGTTTCCCACATTCTTAAATTCTCCTTTCAATTCCATCTCACTGCTTTTAACACATTCTGCTCAATTTTCTCCCCCTCCTCCAAAACCACTGAATGTTTAGTATCCAACTTGTTTTAAGTTCACTCGATTTCATTTTTAATGCCCACTCAGAGTGGCTTATGTCATTTCCTTTTCACTCAAGCTGGGCTCACCAGTATATGGCCTAAGAGAAAGATTTAGGTGCACTACCATCCATCCCCTAAGTAACTTTTGAACACACACTGCTCCCTGTAATCTTGCCCTTCCTGACTTATGTCCAAGATTCCAGCCCCCATTGTATTCCCAGCACAACTGTCTGCTGACACCATCACCACAATCCACATCATGCAGACATGTAGGTTTTGTCCTCTACTCCACTATTTCTTCTGTTTTGTTTAGAAGGAGAAAAGAGCAACACAGAAACATTTTTTCAGATGAAATTCTGGTCTTAAGCTTACAAAAGTTTGGGAAACCAGTCTGTGCACCAATTGGTGTTCACATATCAACAATCAAGAAAAATGGTTCTGCATGCTGGAAATACTCTCAAGGTTCTGCTACAATTTTAATATCTCCGTCCAATTTCTTTTTATTAATCAATTAGTTATTGCCATTAGTGAAGTCATGTGTTTATATGATCTTTCTAGAAAGCACTTAAATCAAGCTAGACCTCAGTGCTGCTTGTCACTGCTACGCATAATCTTACATATTACCACTTGCTTTCTTTTTTTTGCCAACCCCCCCCACAAAATATTCAGTTCTAGTCCCAAGCCAGCTCTCACTGTCTCCCAAAATTCTGAGGAACAGAGATACTTGAGATTCAATTTTTTAGCTGGAAGCTCATGTATTTCCCCTTTGACATCATGAAAATATGAAGGAGAATGTCTGTTAAATAGGAGCAAGAAGAAGCCCACCTTACAACTTCCCTCTTCCTTTCTTTTAAAGGCTCATTATGCTAAGAAACCATTCTTAAACTAAAACTCTAGAAACAAACACAAAAGCACAAGTACTCTAGACTACCCTCCAAAAACCAATCCCTGGTACTTTGCTGCAGTGTCACTCAAGGAGAATTCTTTCAAGTATTACTTACCATAAGCTGCTGCCCAAGCTATGGGCATGAAAGTTTTAATCTCGGAGTCATCGATTTGCTGTTCATGAGCGGCTGCCGCATCCTCCTCTCCTACAATCACTTCCATATAAACCTCATCAGCTATTTCTGCAACATCTAAGATAAAAAGAAGTTTAAAAAAAACTAGGAATGCTGCACTGCTGAAAGTGAAAATCCCTGCTCCCAAAGGAAAGCCACCTACTTACTTAAGTCTTCGTCTTCATGCTGAGAATCATTTACAGTCATGTAAACCATTTTCTCCCTTGGAATACGAATACTGCTGTTCTGATCGAGCAATCCGACTGCGTGGTCATTCTCTGGCTCGCTCTCCACAATGTCTACTGTGCCCCCTAATTAGGAAGACCAGAGCAAAATATTTTAAATACACTTCACCAAAATCTATGCTAAACCACAAAAAATTTAAAGTTTGTCAACTCTTCAGTATCAGACTCACAGGTTTTTACATACCACTTGAGAGAAACCACAGTCTCATGCAAAATTTCAAGTGTCAGGTTGGAGTATTCTCAAACATGTGTATTTTACCTAAATCGTCTTCTCCAGGATCTGCTTTGAATATATAGACCTTGATGACTTCTGGACAAATGCCATCCACTTTACAAGAGCCACTTTCTGACTCTGCTTCCATGGTAATTTCAGCAGAACCTTCGTGTTCTATCTTACCAGCATCATCCACTACAAAAACAAGTTATTACAATTACCCAGTCATATGCAGACAGACATATATGAAAGACATATTTATTAATTTATGACTCAAATTTGGAAACAGTTTAAAATTTAAAAGTTGTGATAAAGAACCTACCCATTAATATTTTTTTTCATATCCTTGAAAATAGTGACAATAAACACAAAAATAAATTCAAGCTGTTATCTTGTAGTTAAGGTGGAAGTGCAAGAATGCTGCAATGACAGAACTAGAGGCACGAACACCGCACCAGGCAATGCTAATAAGGAAACTGTGATCTGCATCAAGATGATGGTAGGAAGAAAGTACACATAAATACTTCACTCTGTGGCATAATTTCACTAATAAGCTATTAATTGTTCTTTTCAAAAGCATTATCTGTTGCTCAACCCTGTCTCTGAGGCAAGTGGTACTACTGCTGGCTGTCAGACCTAGTTCCCTGCAAAGCACTGGTACTGATGCTTTTCCAGCTGCCAGGAGAGGAAACCTGAACTCCAGGAAGAAACTCCTCCCCTTTCCTCATGCCCTCCACAGCTGGGGAAGGAGTCGAGCACTGCCCTCCCACTGCAGGACTCCTTCCTGCAGGACCCTGCCCTGCATTCCTGCTGCAGCCCTGTGCACTGGTGCCTTTCCTGCAGGAGCCTGCATTCCCATTCCTGCTGCAGCCCTGTGCACTGGTGCCTTTCCTGCAGGACCCTGCCCTGCATTCCTGCTGCAGCCCTGTGCACTGATGCCCTTCCTGCAGGACCCTGCATTCCCATTCCTGCTGCAGCCCTGTGCATTGATGCCTTTCCTGCAGGACCCTGCATTCCCATTCCTGCTGCAGCCCTGTGCACTGGTGCCCTTCCTGCAGGACCCTGCACTGCTGCTGCAGCCCTGTGCACTCCCAAACTTGGCTCTCCCGCCTCCAGAAGGGTACCCACTCCGCACTCCAGCCTGAGCTGCTGAAACTTGCCCAGAATCCCACATTATCCATGGCTGACAGCCAGCTTTACAAGAACACACTTGGATTTTGAGGTATACTGTACATGAGCACCTCCCCCATCTTACTTTACCAAGAACAGGTTTTCAATAAAAAAATAGTAAGTATGCATTCACAAAAATCAAATCCAGCTCTCAAGACCTTTAAAGAATCCTCCAATTTTCACAAGCCCCAGATTTTTCTTCAGTACTGAAATTATTTAAGAATTCTTAACGTGACAAAATACTTTTATAATTTGTGACTTTACTGTCACTCCCTCAGAGTTACATATGACTTCAGTGCATGACAGAAAGACATGGAATTTATACTAATAGAAGTCTAAGAACTATCCTATAAATGGTGAATAATTTTTAACTACCATGCCTAGGACATACCAAATACTTCACAAAGTATGCTTACTTTACTAGCACTCATTGAACTACCCTCATAAATAAATCATAGCTTTACTACTCAGTAACTGCATTCTTAAATTTATTTTAATATGTACTTTAAAAAAAGCTCAAAATGTTATTACTATTATTTTCCTGCCATGAAGCCAATAAATTAGTCTTTGAATTAGATAAACTATCACATGTTCTGTCTCACGTATCAAACATAAGTGTATTTAAGTGCAATTTCTCAATCAGGCATCATTACTCACAAAAAAATATGAATAACATTAAATTATAAAGCACTAATATAAATTAGTCTGTCTCTCTCCTTACCAAAAGAACAGCAGAAAAAACTCAATACTCAAATGCCAAGATCATGATCGGTGGCCATGGTACAGACTGTTTCAAGCAGTAGAATGTTTAAAAAATTACTTTGTGTCACAGGACAACATAACATCTTGTAGCTGAACCCCAAAGGATTTAAAAGTAAAACCCTTAAGATGTTCTTTTGAATCACATTAACAATGTAGCTCCACAGTGTGTATATTCAGTTACTAACAGACTTCCATGACTTCTTTGTCATATCTGTGATATACCAAATGTCACTGAAACTCTGACAAAAAAGAGAACTTGCTTTTGTTCCTACACTGCATTTATGCAGCTGTTCTCCCTTAACTTGGCTGTTTCCAGTGTCAGGCACATTTACTTGGAAGGCTTTCAATCAGTGTAGACTGACATTACACCTCTGAAGCCAAAAGGGAAGTCTGCCACCAAGATCAACTGATGCTGGAACATACCCATGAGGAAGGAAAACCATGGCTGAGTCAATCAGAGAGAAAACAAACCTATGTGCATGATGTGGAACAGGCCCATTTCTTTTAACCAATCCAGAGTTTTTCACCTCTGTTTATACATGGAAGTATCCATTAATAACTTTCACACAACAGAAGAATTCTAGGTCTTAAAAACATGCTCTATTCATGCTTTGAAATAAGTTCTCCAAGATTCTAAGTATTATTTTATGCAACGTAATTTGAAAAAATTGTTATACAATTTAGAGTTTGTTTATCCCTGAATTCCCTTTATATTCAGCATTGTTTTAAAAATGTAACAACTGTTTTAAATATTTTTTAACAAGAGATATTAAACTGTAAGGAAATTGATGTGTAGGAGGTATGAGGCCAACTTTTCTCATCCAAAAGGAAAAAAAATTCACTCTTGACAGGTGGTAATACTTTAAAACCTGAAGTCCTGATGGGCTTGAAAAGCAGTAATATTTGCAGTATAGTAACAGGTAACAGGATGAAAAATAGTGTGGAAAAAAAAAGGTAAAAATCAAAGGAAGCGACAAACAAGGTGAAAGAGAATGGGTTATTATTACAGAAAGTACTATTTCCAAGGTATTTTATCCTATGGCTACACAAACATTTATTTATACTGATTCACTGGCAGTGTTTTATGAAATTTGCCTTCTATTTAACACTTGTCCAAAGCTTCTGCATTCTCCGTGTATCTCAGTCTCACAATATGAGAAAATTATATTCAGAAATACTTGACTGATCAATGTTTCAAATTGGAACTCTGATGATATTAATTATTCATTTGAATTCATAGCCCATCAAGGGGTCCCACAAATTACCATCCATGGCTGATCTTCTTTCATATTGCTCCTCTTGGACATTAACAAAAAACCAAAACCAACCAAACAAACAAAAACCCTGTAAAAACCCAATAACAGCAACAAAGCCCCCCAAAAAACCCAACCAAACAAAAGAAAGTACTTAAAAGAATTAGTTAAACTTCTAGGAGACCACTTCCTTTTAAGTAGAGCCACTGAGCATTACTAAACTAATCACAAGTCACATGCTAGAAAAAAGTTCAGGCTAGCACTACTCCAGTGCTCTCATACCTCATGCCTCCCTTTTATGAGATATGAACTGGACACTAAAAACGTTAAATGTCTGATTTTTTTCCTCCCTATACTAGCTGGTAGCTTTCATTCAGTAAACAAGTGCATACAGACTAAATCTCAAGAGTTTAAAAAAATCCAAACAGTATTTCTATCCCTCTATTAAAACACATTCAATGGCATTTTTGGGAACAAAACAAGCTCCTAGGCATTGATAATAAACTCCATACTTAAAGCCCTGTTGAGGCCAGTTTCCCCACACAGAAGTATAAATTGTCAGGCCAAGATCCTGATTTGCTTCAATAGAACACCTTTTCTTTAACCATGATACATACACTTTCCCCTAGATGTTGCTCATATTTAAGGGATATGCAGATAAAGACTTTGTACCCTTATTGTGGTTTATTTCTAATTAAGAAATGCAAATATAACTGCATTTATTTTTAATAGATTCCATAACTTTCTAAACTTTTTCTTTCCTACCATTTCTCCTCTATGTGGGATTAATGAGGAAAATAAAAAGGATTGTAAAAAAATAAAATTCACAGCACAGACACCTTCCACCATTTTCCAGTACCCACTGTTTATGGCTAAAAAGCACACCAAAACAAACAACCTAAGGAAAAGTCTACCTACACCACTTATGCAGGTCTTAAAAATGTGTCAATGGAGCAATTAAACAAAAATCATCTATTTTGTCAGACTTTATGTTCCCAAATGGCTCTCTAAGCTGCTAAAAAAATGTGTATCATGGGACACTTGTCTGCTTATAAAATAAACAACCCTATTTAAGCATTCTTAATGAAAAAAGCCGTTTTCTCTAAAGCAGATTAAAAGCATTGTTTTCCCCTGACTTTGTTCAGCTGTTTGTGGCAGCAACATCTACTTCACTCAACAGCAGACAAACTCTAGTCCTGAAGAAGCTATTTTTACCATACACTTACTTCTTGAATGGCAAAGCAGGTTTCCTAACCTTTGAGAAAAGAGAAATCGGCTCTATTTTCATTTTAATTCATTGCTTTTACACGTGAGGACATCCTATGCATCTAAAGGTCCCTCCAGGGTAGTAATCCAGCAGAGGTGTAATTCCTGAGCTCCCAGCTGGGATCTAACACTTGTCCTCCTTGTGCTCTGCCCCTAGCACACAAACCAGACTGAGGTCTGAGACATCCCTCAGCCCAAGGTAATTCTTATTTCCATCACCTCTCAGGGCAACCTCCTCAGCAGCCTGAGCTGCAACAGATGCTGATGCCACTCCAGTGGTCAGACAGAGGCATGGCAAGTTCAATCTCTGAAAAAAAAATGTGATTTCCTGCATCCTTAGCAACCTCCAGGGACAAAGAGGGAGATATTTATGCTAAAAAAGCAATTTAAAGCATTTTTGCTTTCTTGACTCGAAGTCTACTGGATGGCCCTAAGGAAAAGCATGAACCCTGGTACATTGGTTTGGTACAACAGATCCATTGCTTTCAACCTAAACATCCAACAAGGATGAAAAAAGATTTATTTTCAGAGGCCTAGGTGAAACTTTTCTCTCTCAGTGAGTTACCCTGGGTTCAGACTCCTGTAATGGAAAGTGTTAATTCAGACAAAACAAACAAGAGACATGTCTAAGTCAGAGAAAAGCAAGGGGATGGATGGATGGATGGATGGATGGATGGATGGATGGATGGATGGATGGATGGATGGATGGATGGAACACAGCTCTCATTTTTGCAAATATTTCAATTCTTAAAGCTGCAGTTTAAGCCTTGTGAGGCTGCCCTTCACTCTTTTCAGACTCTTCTTGTCTAACTTTTGTCCCTCACTATTTTTACTGCAGTAAGAGTATATCAGGATACAATTTTTCATCTTACAGAATCAGTTAATGCCAGAGGATGTGTCTACCATTGCCAAACAGAATGAAATCAGACAGAAAAAAAAAATTCCATTTCCATCCTATTGCCAGGCACAGGGCACTGCTTTTCTGGGTTAGTAAATGTAGGATGATTGTTTTGTTTTGACAAACACCAGTTCATCTCACCACTACTGCTTCACTTAGGGAGAAATGGTTTTCCAAGATAACAAATAATTAGTACCAGTGTGAGTCACAGCACAATTTATACTTTCCTGACCCAACTCATGAACTGGCTTGTTATGGAACATGCAAAAGAAAAAAAAATTATCAAACCTCCTTTCATCTTTTTCAAGCCACTAACTGGTAGGTTTGCATTCTTAGTTGAATGCATATCTGATTCTGCTCTGCTCTTAGTGCCCCGAATCCACCATGGAATAAAAATGAATCTTGAGGGCAAAGACAAAGTATCCAAGAAAAAAAATAAGTACATCAAAAAGTAACTGGTGATGTAAAGCTGTGCCAAGAAGCATTGCCTGGAAAATGAAGATAGCAAAGGCATATTAATGCCAAAGCTAAATTAAATCTAACTGGGAAAAGAAGTATTAAAATACTGAGCTTATTGAAGCAAAGTCACAGAATGAAACCCACAGGAACTGTACTCTTTGAAAAGACAAATCAGTCTGAAACGAACAAAGAAGGTATAAACACAACATTAAAAAAAAAACGTACACACAGATTAGTCATTCCAAATCACATGTATTCAGGATACAGCTAAGAAAATGACCTTAATCTATGTATACTCAGCTCATTAGGAACAAAAATGGAAATGCTTAGAGAGAGCCACAAAACAGGAAAAAGCAAAAAGATTTTGCCAATAGCTTCCACTGAAGAAAACAGATGGAGAAACCTACAACAGGAAGAACATGAAGTGTCATCGCCTGCTTTTCAAGTGCCTATCTAAAAGAAGACAGGGAAAGGCATTCTGAGGAACAGTCTAGCTCACAGATCTGGGAAGCAGAAACATTTAACTACTGTAATGGCAGACAAGATTACATTCCAACATCTGCCCCTGCAGTTCAGGGAGTTTTGCCAGAATCAAACACAAATTTACAAGTTAAAATGGAAAACCCAAAACTGGATTGGCTGATGTTACTACTTTTTGGAAACTAAGTTTAACTGAAGAACTGAGACAGGCATCAGATCAATGAACACATACATTGCTGATGCAAACAAAAAATTAATAAAAAATTAATTCAAATAATATTTTTCATTCAACAAAGAGACTGTTTGTTAAGACAGCCTTTACTTGATGGAAAAGCACTAGACTCTGCCTTCACAACCAGAAGAACTTGTTAAGCAGGCTTTAAACACAGTAGGTGGTAGTAGGGACTTCCCTTTAAAACGAACTGTAGAACATTAAACACAAGTAGAATGCATATTTTGTAGCATAATGATTATTTTAAATGCTGGCTTATTTAAGGTTCTGAATCTAAACAAAGTAAATTGCAAGAGACATTTAATCATAAATAAAGTATGAAACTGCAGAAATACGTGACTGAAGATGGAGAATACCCCAGCACAAGTGAACAACTGAATTTCTGTGCTTCCTGCCAGTCACCACCTGTTGACAACTGGTACATCTAAGAAGCCTTCCCAGCAAGGCAGGGATCATCCAAAGTGGCCTCTACCAAGACATTCTGTCCTTGTTCAGCCACTGCCAGCGATGAACAGGACACACATGCACCCACCCCTCTCTGTGCCTCTGCACAGGCACGGCTTGCAAAGCGCCCCACGGCAGCAGCCCCAGAGGCCCTGCTCTGCTGCAGGAGGAGAACCTGCACAGGAGGGGGGAGCAGAGACCCCCTGAAGAGCTACAGCCAAGGACATGGAGGAGGGAAGGATCACCACCAGAATCAGGTCTCAATTATCCATTGGCAGATTATCCAGTCTGTTGTCTAACTATGCACCAGGTTCAGAAGCAGTTGAGCTGCTTTCATCAGATTTAACTTGGGTCCAGAATCAGAAAGTTTTATCTGTGCCACACCAGACAAGAGTGCATTTATCAGTCTGGATCAATACAATTTTACAATTTCAGAATAGATCCCCTGACCTATTTCACCTCAGTACAATCCTGCAGTTTAATTTACAATATTTTGTGTGATCCATATTTTGCATTATCCCATTTCATTGTTTTCCCAGATAATAGAGAATTAACTGTACCTCATATAAACTCAAAACATGGCTGCAACAAGGTTACTCAAGGAACTCAAGAGATGATAAATTAAGAAATGCAGTGATCCTAGGTAAGGAGAAGCAACATTAAAATTTGTAAGTACAGAATATAAAATTAAAACAAGTTATTATACATTTCAAAAATATGTCCAAAAGTAAAGAAGGGGGAAAAAAGGGAAAAAAAAAAAAGAAAAAAGGTAACTGAAGCAAAGCACAAAGTACACCTCATAAATGAAATCATTTAACACCACACAAAACTGAAGTGCCTGAAATGGCCAATTAAACAAACCAACCTAACAAGGCTTTTCTATTTCTACAATAAATAAATGTTCAGTATGACACTGTGATGTTCCCAGGTGCTGCACTGAGTAATCACTATAATAAGTAACATACTTAGAGTAAACTCTAGTTCACACAAATGGATATCCTCAGTAGAAAAAGGATTGCTGATATGCTCTATTTTTCTCCACCCTCTACTTAAGCCTTTTGAAACACAATTCAAAGGGATTGTGCCACTGCTCCTAAGAGAGATTAAGATATTCACTTCCCCTATGAGCAGCAATAGCTACTCTTTTTTGTTACCTGCATACCTCTGTCCTTTGTTTAATCAAGAGAAGAAATCACATCCTAACAGCAAAGAAAACCATATTGCTGTCTGTATCCACAATAAATGGAGTGCAAGAGGTGAGGGCTTAGCAAAAAAACAAGACAAGTATTGGATTTTCAGAAACCACGGTTTTTTACTCTTTCTTTTCCATGAAATATTTTTGTTTCCTAATGTCTTGATAGTTATCATAGTAACCTGCACATATAAGCATTTTTAAACATGGTCACATTAATTTTCTTTCAGTTCTTATTATGTATATGGCATTTAGTTTACTAGAAGTCTTTCTCTTTTGTTCATATGCTATAAATTGCTACAGAAATAACTTATAATCAGACATGCATTTGTCAGTAGTTCTCTCCATTAGCTTCACCAGAACTTTTAGCTGGTACACGCTCCTAAAAATCCCTCTGTGTGAGTACACTTGTGAGATCTACATTTTAATAAAAACACTGAAACTCTGCATTGTCTTAAGCCCTCCCTCAGATATTTCAAGCCCATACCATAAGAACTTTGATGGCTTTACCCAAACACTTACAGGAAATCATAAGGTAATCATCACAGTTGCCCTTCTCATCTTGATGTTCCACAGGGATTCCATTGGCATCAATCACTGCCTCTGATGCACAGTCTGCCACCAAGACTTCCTCAGAAACAACATCTGTCCCCAGAGTATCAGTGACAATATCTGCTTCTTCAACGTTATCATGAACTACATGTTCTACGTGTCCCACTTCAGGCACATGCATTGACTCAGTTGTCAGCACATGCTCTGGTATAGACATTGTCTCTGCTGTTATGTCAGAAGCTAAAACATCATCCGGGACAGTGCAATGAGCCAAAGAAACCTCTTCAGCCACGTCTGTGTCCAGCACCTGCTCAGGAATAATGACTGTTTCAGACACATCTGGCTCGTCCATGATATCTGGGCACTGAACATCCTCGATAACAACATCCTCAATGACATCCTGGATCACTACAGAGTCTGGGTCATCAGGAACAAAATTATGCACAGTTATATCTGAGTCAACCACATCTGAAACAAACACTGTTTCCTGGACTTCCACAACAATCTGATCTCCATCCATATGTGCTGCATCAGCTCCTGAAAAACACAATTAAAATAGCACTTAAATTGTAAAACTGTCTCATATAGGTAGCTAATAATTGAAATTACTTCTGTTTCCCTTCAACTTTCACTCTATGCTGCACTTTAGTAAAACAAGCATAACAGCATATGAACTATTAAGACAGATAGATAAAAGCAAGTCCTCAGTAGATGCTAACATAATTAAGATGAACAAGATTTTCTCTCCTGAAAAAGATTTGCAATTTTTAGACTCTCCCCCAACACCCAAACAACTATTACTTGACTGAAAGAACAGTAGCTCATTCATATTGCTGTGAGTAATAAAAAAACCCAAACTCAAAAGCCACATCTCTATACAAAAGCATTGATGCAGCACAGCACTTCTAAGCAAAGGCAGAATAAACAATAGTCAATTGCATCGAATGTGAACACTCTTATCTATGTATTATCTCCTTACAGACCTGTTGGATCAAAAAATGCATTTGGCTCATGTGGCTGCAATTCAAGCCCATCTTCATCCATGGCCTTTAACTCTCATCAGTCACAGTGTCTGTAGAAGATAAAGAAGAAAGGTTATTTCACTGTATTAGGTGAAGAAGGTTGCCTCTGTCTGTGCATGGAAAAGTTGACATTTTGGGTGCATGGAAGTTAACACACAGCACCTCATTACTTTAAGATCAATTGGATTTTACTCGGGGTCCCTCAGTGTGGGATTCCAGCAATAATACCCTGGATGACCAAACACCCACTGTTTGAACTAGAGTGTGAGGTCCAACACTTTGGGTCTATTTTTCTCAAAACCCTATGGCTTCACAAACACAGAAGCAGCTCATAAAGGAATGTGAAAATATTATTTTCTTATCATCTTTAAAAAAAAAATTAAGACAAAGCCTAGAGATATTCCTGTGAGAACCTTAATCCAACATATTCCCACTCAAGGAACTCAAATCCCTATTGGATGAGGAGGAATATAGAACTGTAAAATCATTAAGGCTCAATATGATAAGTTAAACACAGAGAGCTCATTATCTGAAATGCACACCAGTTCTGATGTCCTCATGTTCATTCCTGGACAGTCAGGAAGAGTTCACTCTTATGTCACTTCAGGAACTGAAATCATCACTGTAAACTGCTTCCAGAGCATAACATCAAACGTTTTAAAACCTAGATCTGCAAATATTTTCAAAACTCTTGCCCTAAGACAAAGTACCCTAAGTATCACAAGTTAGTTCTCAAAAGTTACCAAATGTCATGTTCTACACCAAAACTTTTGAACAGCATGTCAACATTTCAATGCATATTGACTCAGGATTTCAGTCTTCTTAATGAAAGAATGAAACAAGACCACAAAATTAAAATACTTGCAAAAATGTCAAACTGCAATCTAAATTCTGCTGCTTAGATATGTGCATTACAGGTAGGATCAGGCAAACCTAGTTAGGTAAAATGCAGTCTAACAGAAACTTGTACTACTCCCTTGCACTGAAATCCAACTACTTTCCTACATGGAGAACGAGCAAAAGGCAACAGAATGTTGCTTCATGTTTCTGCTTGTATTTCTGTAGAAGTGGAAATGTTCTTTTTCTTCCTCCAAACATTTCTCACAGTCACAAGCAGAAAGCTCCCCATTTCTGTGATACTTTCACAAAAGACAGACAAAACACCAAGAGTCTACCCAAGGTTTCCGTAAGAATCATAACCTTTCCAAATTACATCAACTAACATTTACATTCATTAGGGCTTTATCAGGGAAACTGCTACACAAAAGAAAAAATTAACTAGTCCAAAACACAAATCTAAACCCATAATCTAGAACAAGTATTTTCTAAACTTGCTCCACTTTTTAGCTCAAATTTTCTCAACTCTTCACCTCTGGAACTCTCTTTTGGGGTATTGTCCAGCCTCCAGTGCAGTCACTTGGGCCTTCTCTTTTACAGAAGCTGAGGGAGAAATATAGGCAGACATTGAACTGGAAGAAAAATAGTGGAACACTAATAATTTTCCAAGGTGTTCTGTATTTGTGTGATACTCAGCTGGAAGGCCTCTGTATTCAAAAGACAGCTGTGCTAACAAGCTATTGTGGTATCCAACTGGACATAAATTGCCTTCCAGTAATTCTGTCAAGCACTGCCAACAGAAGTGCCCACCGTGGAGAGGAACAGCTCTTCACCCAATGCTTTTTTTCAGAACCAAGAGCAGAAGAAAAGTGTTTCAGCCTCAGATGCAAGAAATAGCTTGACTGATGGCAATCAACTTCTGCCATGCCACAGAAACAAGAAGAGTAACAAAATCCCATACAGTAATTCCAGCAAGAATTATTCATACCCAAACTGCTTTCCTCCCATCTCTTTGGTATACACCCATCCAGTCTACTACCAATGTCCTTCCAATTCATCTTGTCATGTTTTCTGCGCTGCCTTCACTGTTTAGTTTCTTCTCTTCTGTTGCCTCTTTTCCAACTTCTGGTGTGCCTGCACCAATATCATGTTCATTACATCAGCTGATCATTTCATCCCTCCATCTTCTAACTCCAGTACCCTCCCAACACTCACACAAACCTCTGCTACTCATCAATTTGTAGCAAAGATTGTATTAGCAATTAGGAGGGGTTTTTTGGTAGGAGGCAAAGGGGTACTAAGGGTTGGCAGAAATAAAACTGCCTCTCTCCTCAGACTACAGACACATAGGAAGATGGAGCTGTCTGTCCCCATCTCTGGGAAAAGTTCAGATGCCCTTTGTGCCTGTGCTTTTGAGGGCTGTATTATCATGCACATCAGCCTGCCATCTGCTGCGACCTGAGCAGCCTGTAGTGTCAGTTCACCACCTGAAGAACTGGCATTCATTTCCTCTGCTTCCTGCTTTCACCACCTACCTGACCACTGCACCACAAATTCCTACTCCTTATGATTCATGCCTGTACTTTCTCTATCCTATCTGCTCCCTAAATTCCTCACATCACTAAGTGAGACAGTCTTTCACTGTTCATCTGTCTATCCTCTTCACCCATGAGATGCAGAGGTCTCCATCACTACTTCCCAGCTTCCTGTAAGTGCCCACTGACACCATCTCTTCCCTGTTTTTCTTGTTTTCTGGATTCCGGGCAACAGATTCTAAACCCAAAATATCCCTGTGGTGTTCAGGAGCTGCAGTTTCACAGCAGTGATAGCCCAGCACACCACATAATTCCAGCCTCTCCTGCACCGGTCAGGTCGTCTCACCTACAATGGCAAAATGTGCTCAGAACAAAGGCTCAGGCTCCAACAAACCAAAGACACTTCCTGGCAAATGGCTTTCAAGTCTGAGTCTTAAAAAGGCAACCAAAATTTGCTTTGGTGCTTGTTCCAGAGTAGAAAGAAATGTCAATGCTTTCTCCTTTTTTCTCTTTCTGTTTTTTTTCCTCTTACTAAATAATGTTTCTCAAAATGCACTTTAGCATACAGACCCAGCCAACTCTCACCCCTGTACAGGACCATAAAGAGTTTGGAAGTGCTCCACAAGGGCACAGACCCCACATCCACATAAATTTGCTGCAAGATGACCAAAAGAGGATGCAGGCACTTAAAACAGGAATTAACTGAACTATCTGAAATAATAAGTGTCCAAATCAGAATGTGCAATCCAAAAAGGCATAAAGTAACTTGTCTATGGCTGAGGCAAAAAAAATATAAAAAGATTCCTGAAAACACTTCAGGGTTTGAGCATTCTAACCAGGAGATGAGAAAACACAGTTTCTTCCTGCTTGCTCTTCTGAGCAGAGAGTGAGGGTGAGCACAAGATGCAGCCACACAAAGGAAGGAACACCACAGGGCTCTGTACCTGTAACAGCAGCTCTGTGACACCAGAAATACCAGAGCTGCTTCTTGCAAGCACCACAGAGAACACCTTCAATGCCCTGGCAAGCACCCCAAGCTCTGTGGTACCATAAAGGCTAGGAAGCAATTCCAGCTGTTCACTTTTCTGCAAGATTTCAAGAAGGACAGAAACTCCTCTCAGTCCTCCAAAACATTCTAGATGACATTTACCTCAAGACCCAGTTCTGGCATCAAAGCCAACAGAATCAATTTTTCAGTTCCATCTTGGGAACCCAAATTCTTAAAGAAAAGCTGGTGCCCAGCCATGTCCCTACACTTGGTCCTTCTCAACTGTGTGTCTCTTTGTTCAAATCTCAGAAATTCTCATAACATTCTTCTACCACTGGAACAAAAAAAAAATCAGAAGCATCCAAAATCAGGTTTTATAACCTCTGAAAAGAGCTAAACATCTACTAGGCTTGGGTCCATGCCAGCTTCACATGGATCAAGAACTAATACAACTCTGTAATACACTTAATTCTGTCCATACAGTTAGTTTTTACAAACGGATTTTTACCTATTTACTCAGAGACTTGGCTGGTTTTGGCTTTATGGAAGTCAAGGTAACATTATCAAGTGGAATGACAGATGGAAAATTACATATTAATAGAAGAAATGGTATTACTATATACGCCATAATCTTCCAAAATAAAAATTATAGTGAGAACAAGCAGTCAAGAAAAGCAATGCAGACAGTGCACTGCTACATTAGAGATCCTTGACTCAATAGACCTACCAAGGTAATCAAGATGAAATAAAATGAAATAGACAAGCTGTCATGTTTTAAAGAAGGAGCAACTTTAAAAACAGAGCTCCTTAAAATAGGTTCAAATATTCTGCAGAATATTTCTCTGCTCTCACAAAAAAAAAAAAAAAAAAAAAGGAAAATGGGGAAAAGGGGGAAAAGGAGAAAAAAGGGGAAACTTCAGAAAAGCCATCCTTGTGAAAAAGAAACACATAGCCTACTCCTAATTTTCAGTAAGGCCATACACCAAATATCCAAGCAGCAAAACTCTTACAAATCAAGCCATAAAGCAGCAAAATTCCCCACGTGCGAGTGCTGGCCCCTACCCACGCTGGGATGACTGAGTGTACAGCCACAGCCACGCTCCCGTCGTGCCTTGCTCCATCCCATTAGAAACTGCGGCACGCCTGGCATGTCCCATTTGGGTCAGAGCCCCGAGCCAGCGAGGCTCCGCCGAGCTCCTGAGGCGGCTCCGGGCTCAGTCCCCGCCGCCGCTGCAGTGTCACAACTCGCCTGACGTGACCCACTTGTGGCGAACGCAGGGCACACACACACACGCTGTCCTCAGTCGCACACATAGGAATGGCAAAAAAACCCCCTACACTCCCTAGAGAACTTCATTCCTGCCTTGAAAATAACCCCCGTTATCGCTAAGTGAAGAAACAGAAGACTAAAAACGACGTGTAAAAACGACGTTGTAACAATGTGATCATTCAGCTGCTAATTTCTTGACGCATCTCCCTCAGTTTTGGCAGGGGAATCAGTGCTGATGTTCTCACTGCAGTTCCGTAAAAAAAACGAAACACCTCAAGTCATTCCCCTCTTTGTTGTAGATCAGTGGTAGGGTATCTGCACAAACCGGTTAAAAAAAAGGGTTTTCTCCAGATTTCACTGGAATGTTGTGTGCCAGACGACAGTAATTCCAAAGGAAATAAGCTAATTCTTAACGAAACCTAAATTAGGGAAATGACCGATCCCAGGCGCACCTTTGAACCAGCACCAAGGGGGCCCCAAGGGATTAGGGGGCTGCTTACAGGGCGAGTGGGCGAAGGCGGCTGACGGGAGAGCTCCCGGCGCTGCCGAGCCCGCGCCGCCCGAATCCCCGGCAGGAGGAGAGGAAGGATATGGCGGGGCAGGAGAGGACCCGGCCGGCAGCCCCGGCGCGGCCGCGCCGGGAGCCGCGGCGAGCCGGAACGCGCCTCGCTCCGCTGCGCCTGGCAGTGTGGCAGCGGGAGGCGGGGAGGGTGTGGAGGCTGCGGGCGGTCCCTGCCGGAGCCCCGAGGCTCCCCCGCCCCGCCCGGCCCAGCCCGGCCCGGCCCGCGCGGGGCCCCGGCTGTGCGAGCGATTAATTCAAGATGGCGCCGGCACCCTCCGCCCCCCCCCGCGCGCCGCCATTTTGTCTCCTCCTCCAGACACCTCCGAGCCCCCCCCGGCCGGGCCCGCGGCCCCTCACCGGCCCCACTCGCCTCCCCCCGGGCCCGCAGCCACCCACCTCCACTCCGCGTTCCTCACGCCACCTCCCCCGCCGCCCCAGGCCGCGCTAGGCGTGCGGGACCCGTCGGCGCAGAGCCCGCGGCCCGCTCCTGTGGCGGAGCCCTGGCGCGGCCTAGCTGCGGCCTCCTCGCGGCCTGCGCCGCGGCCTGTGCGGGCAGGGGGAGGCCCGGGCCGGGCGGCCGGCAGGGCCCGGCCCGCGGCTCTTACCGTGCGGGTGGCGGGCGGCGGCGCTCGCTTGGCGCGGCCTCTCTCAGCGCGACTGGGCCGAGCGCGGCGGCGGCGGCGGCGGCTGCGGCGGGGCGGGCGGGCGGGCGGGAGGGGAGGGAGGGGCCGAGCTCGGAGCTGAGTGGAAGCGGCCAAGCTCCCCGGGCCGGGCCCGCCGTCAGCACGTCACGTCACTGCCCGAGAGAGCCCAGGAGCAGGCGGAAGGGAGCGCGCCGCCACCGCCGCCTCGGGCCGTCCGCCCGCCCGCCCGCGGGGGCCGGTGCGGCCGAGCGGGCCAGGGGCCTGTGCGGGGCGGGCGAGGCGGCGGTCGGGGCGGCGGGGCGGGGGCGGCGCGGCGGCGCTCGGTCCCGCGGCTCCTCCTGCCGCCGCCTCCGCCGCGGCTCGGCCGCGCTGCGCCGCCCGGGGCTCGGCGTGCGTCCGCGGAGCGCAGCGGTGCCCCGGGACCCCCTCCCCGCCCGACCCCTCCATGCCGGGCGAGCCCCCCCGCGCGCCGCCAGGCCCGCGGCCCGGCCCGGCCCCGGAGCGCGGACCGGAGGCTCCGCGGCCCCGCCGCGGGCTTGGACTCGGGTGTGGACGGCGGGGAGCAGATTTTAGGGTGCGGGGACTCCGCGCTGGGATGGACGCGGGCCGAGGGCCGCGGGTAGAGCGGCCTCGGGTCACCCCGGCGCGGGGTGCCGCTGGCGGCGGGAATCGCCGGGACCAACAAGGACCGCGGAAAGCAGCGGGGTGCGGTGCCGGACCCCCGGTCCCCACGGAGAACACGGACGGCGCTCCGCGGGGGCCACTGGCACTCACGTAACAGCAGAATCGGGGCGGTGGAGGTGGTGGTTCGCATTTTGGGGACTATGGAAAATTGGACGTAATTTGGCGTTGAAACCTAAGGCCTGTCTAGAGTTGTTTTCTCATCCTTGTCATAAAAGTTAATAAGAATTTTTTTTTTTTTTTAAGGAAAGAGTTGCTGTTGATCAATGAAAGATGCAGCCTAAAGTTTTTGAGGCATTAGAAGTTAGGTGGGTACCCTCATGGATATGAGGAGCTACCTTCAAATCGGTTGCAAAATTGTGGGGCCAGGCCTCAAGGAGGTTTCTTCAAGAGGCGTTTTTAACGTTTAAGGAAACTGGAAGGAAATTGGCTGTTGCACTTATCAAATGATGCAAATGTGACTTATCTGGCTGAGAACAGCGAATGTGTTGTGTTTATTTTGCCAATTAGCCTCTGGTTCAGCTTTTACTCCACTTTAATTTTATGCACTAGTCTTTTCTATCTTAACACACAGGCATAAAATATAAATTGGGCGGTCCTTGGAGTTTATTTCAGTACAGCGTTTGATAAACATGCATCCTGCAAACTTTAACGGTGTGTTGTGGGCTGACCCTGGCTGGATGTCAGGCACCCACCAAAGCTGATCTGTCATCCGCCTTCTCAGCTGGACAGGGAAGAGAAAATGTAACAAAGTTAATGAGTTGAGATAAGGACAGGGGGAGGTCGCTCAAGAAATACCTAAGGGCAAACAGGCTCGATTTGGGGATATTAATTTATTACCAACAAAATCAGGGCCAGGATAATGAGAATTAAAATAAATCTTAAAAACCACATTCCCCCCACCTCTTTCTTCTTCTGAAGCTCTACCTCCTTTTCCCCCAGCAGGGAAGAGAGATGGGAATGGGGGTTATGATCAATTAATCACAGATTTTTCCTCCCTCTGCTCAGGATGAGGAGTCCTTCCCGCAGGAGACAGTTCTCGATTAACACCTCCTGCATGAGTTCATCCCACAGGCAGCAGTTCTGCACAACATGCTACAAGGTGGGTTACCTTGTACCTTACCAGAGATGGGGTGCAGTCCTTCAGGCACAGCCTGCTTCAGTGTGGGTCCCCCAAAGGGTCACAAGTCCCACCAGGAAGCCTCATGCCATGGGTCTGCAGGTCCCTGCCAGGAGCCTGTTCCTGCACGGGCCTCCCATGGACTCACTGCCTCCTCTGAGTCATCCACGGGCTGCAGGGGAACCTTGGCTTTGGTGCCTGGAGCACCTCCTGCCCCTTCTCCACTGACCTTGCTGTCAGAGTTGTTCCCACTCTGCTTTTCTCTGCCTGCAGTTACACCTGCACAAAAACCGTTGGTTTTTGGGTTTTTTTTGCCTTCTCAAATAAGTTATCCCAGAGGTGTTCCCACCATTCCTGATGGGCTCAGCCTTGGCCAGCTGTGGGTCCATCCTGGAGCTGGCATTGGCTCTGCTGGACATGAAGGAAGCTTCCAGCAGCTTCTCACAGAAGCCAGTCGTGTAGCACCCCTGCTACCATGACCTACTTGGATAAACCCAACACACCATGATACTGAGAACAGAAGGAGAACAGTAATACTTCAAAAATTTATTTTATTTAATTCTATTAAGGTAATAGTAAAACTTTTGTAGACTCAGCCCAGAACTGGGTTTCAGGAAGGCATCCTAAAATACTGACCGTCACAAGGTTTTCTGAGCTTGACCATACATGTGATATTAATGTAAAATAGTCTTAAGTAAATATTTTTGCCAGGATGGAAGAGGCTAAGGGAAAGAACAGAGAAAGATGATGGTTAGTTCATAATCAATAGTAAGGTAACTCTAGTATAAATAAGTAAAAAATTGGAAAATTTATTTCTTTGTCCTTATGTTTGAATTTAAGACTGTGAATTTCTTTGAATCAGTGGAACATGTTTCCCATAGAGATAGTGAAGCCTCTGGATTTGAAGATACTCAAAACCCAACTGGACACAGCCTTAAGCAGCCTCCTGTAGGTGGCACCTACAGGCCCTGCAGAAACACCTTCTAACTTGAACAATTCTATTATTTCTAAGCCAGTTTTCCAACAAACATAAAGTGCATAGACAATTCCAGTGAACAGTACAATATGCTCTAAGGTCTTTGGTTCCAAGGATGTTTTATTCAATTTCTTGTTCACCTAGGCAATGGAAATCCAGAATGCAGGGCATGTTGCACTCAAAGATTCAGCATAGCCAGTTTTCATGTTATTGCAGGGGAAGAGCTTCAGAAAACTAGAATGCCATTAAAAGGCAAATGGCTGGATGTCTTCTTTGCAAACTTAGTTGCTAACTTCTTGACTGGCTGGCCATTCATCCTGTCTCTATGTAACTGTTTCACATTTACCCCCTTGTTCTTCACCACTCAGGAGCAGGATACCAGCATATTTTGAATGTTTTGTGTAATTTTTGCCTTGATGGAGCCATTACCTCAGTGTTTTCTCAACCACTCCGGTTTCCAATAGGCCACAGACACCCTGGTGTGATCAGAAACAGGGTAACTCCCATGGGTGCAGCTGCCAGGAAGGAAGCTGTGTTTGCAGCTGATATTCACAGCCCTTTCTGCTCCCACAGCCAGCAGAGGTATCCAAGGGCAGAACACACTTGGGAACTGCAGGTACCATGGGTGTGCTGGCACCACTCTGGAACAACATAGGTTAACTTACCTGCAGAAATGTTTTTGTAACTTGCACTGTCTGGAATTCAGTAGGCAAAGAGTAAAACTACATTGTAAGCAATAGATTTCTGACCTTCACTGGTGGTTAGATTGTGTCAGATTTGGTACAGCAGAGAGAGAATACAGCTTGTATATAAAAGTTTATAGCTCAGTTGTTCTCACTTCTCAGTAAATAGAGCCCTTGCAGTCCAACTCTAATTTTACTTGTGATCTACTGTTCCTTTGTATTTTTCCCTAGAGTTTATTTTGGTGTCACTCAGAAGTAGGTACTGTGCTATATCTTTTTCCTCACAAAAGCAAATGAAGTCAGTGGCTTTTGCTCAGTGTCCTCTTAAAGTCATACTTGAATGTAGCAGTCATGGAGTTAGATCTGGAGATGCCTGCTGCTAATTTCATACTTGGACATTTATTTATCACAATGGCTATTAGAATGTTGTGATCAGGTTCCAGCTTGGTAATCTTAAAAGAAGTTACTTTGTCTGTTGAGTCATGAAAGCTCCAAGAAAGTATGACTGATGTTTTTATCCATCTTCCTGATAATTTTCTTGTCAATAAATGATAAAAATTCATAATGAGCCATTTTCAGTCACAGTTCCTTCCTTTTTATCTTGTGTGTTAATTAGATCCTTTTCCAGGTACTGGCAACATGCATAGCAAACACCGTTGTGCTGAATAACACTCACAGATTTCTCAAGCTGTAGCTCCTCTATTGCCAAGCTCCAGGTTATAAGAGAGTAACTTGAGTTTTGTCAGCTTTCTGGTGACTGATTTGAAGGTCTTTAAGTATACATGTGTTTGTTTCTTCATCATATGAAATAGATAAAAGAGAGTTATTTTACCATCCAGTTACCTGATCATGTTTCAGTAACCATTTTTTGACCTTGACAAACCCCTCAGCTGGTGATGAGGGTTCATTGTGAGCTGGCTACGTCACTGTACAGTAAACATGAGCCTGCTGAAATTATCTTTTCATGTTTTTCCTATGCAACCACAGTGATGAAGGTTGGGTAGGAAAGAAAGTGAAGGGGGATTGTTCTAATTTCTCCCAGAATAGTCCTGTGTTAATATATTCTCATGGAAATTCTGGAATAATTTTTCTGTATTCTACCTTCTATTTGAAACTTGTTTATAAAAAGGAAATACTGCAATTTTACCCAAGGATCTAATGTTCCATAATATTCTCTTTTGATAGTTAGTAATATTGCAAGTGCACCAATATTTACCTGCAGTCATTGGACTAAAAAGGAAGGAGTAAAGAGGATTGACAAGATTACTCCCAGCAGTGGTATAAAGGTCTGCTTGATGATTGTAGTAGCTGCTGACTTTCACCATAGTGTATTCAGGACGGTTACATTGAAAAGGAATCCTTGTAAAAGTATGTCCCAAAATGAAGGAAGTATGAGGGATAAGCTGTCTTTCTATTGATAGTTTAATCTGCAGGTCCAGATAATCCTGGAGACTTAAAATTGAGTGCAACAAAGGAGAAGCTGTCAGTCTAAAAGTCTGTAAGACTTCATAAAGTGTTTCTGGTCACTAATCAGTAGGAAATGCCTAGTGAGAAGTAAAAGTATAGGGAAATGTGGAGTTATGTGCTTTGAAATGCACTCCTGTCTGCCTTTGTCAGCAGAGGAGGTAGCTGGTTCATTTATATCAATAAATCTCAAAAGGAAGGGTGATATCAGCCAGTGCCCATTTGTCTGAGTTGAGTAGTAAGCTGGCTGTCATGTTCAAGTCAGTTCTTTTAAAATAATTGAAAAGAAACATGGGATTTCTTTAATAAGGAATAAAAGGGTAGAAATGTAACTAGTGCCAGTAACTGTGGCTTAGGGAAAAATGATCTTGGCAGACACACCAAACTTCATTACTTGAGTAGGTGAGAAGCTTCAGCACAATATAATTGTGCAGATGGAGCAGACTTGGGTAAGGTGCTTCAAACTACACACACCTAAATCCTCCCTTACTTTCAGTATCATACATTACATGGCTTAAAAGCTGATGGACTGAGAGTTCTGAAGAAATACATGACATGGCAGAAATAACCTAACAATTGGATTGTTCAAAGAGGTGGAACCTTAGGTATGGCCCAACACTTCCATTGTGGTCTAGAAGCCATCACAGAGTCATTCCTATTTTTATTTGTGACTGTGACAAAGTTGCTGGAAAAAGTACATAGAGATGATGAGGAAAAGACAATAATGCAGAAACATCACACAGACTGGATTACTTTGTAAGTTGAACCACTTAAATAAGTTATGTCTTAATCTGTCCAAGTGCAAAATTAAGTGTCCAGGATTAATAAATGCAAATCATGTACCTAGAGGATATTTTTGAATCCTGGAAAGCAGAAACTTTAGAAAAGTTTAAAAGATGCAGTCACAAGACACCTCAAAAACAGCCTCATATAGATGTGGGACAAAAAGGGCTGGTGCTGTTTGGGGATGCTCACAGTGGAGTAGGTAGTAGAAATAAGGTGAGTTTGTATCTGCTGGGTCATGTTTTTTAAATAGACCAAAAACTGGAGAGGCCACAAAGAATTATAGAAGAATTTGAATGCTTAAAAAGTCTTTAGCTGTTTAATACCAAAAAGAACAAAAAAAAAAGTAGACATGAATCATATAGTACTTACCCAGTATAGGAATTCACTTCAGTCTGAAGAGAGCCATGGATAGCTGGAGTTTAAACAAGATAAATTTGAACAAAAAAAAAAAAGACTTGTCCTCCTAAGTGATAAATGGTGGTGATCAACCACAAGCAAAGCAATGGACGGGATGGATCTTCTCCTCTCAATGCCTTCACCTCCAGATTGGATGGCACTTCCTGGCATTTCTGCCCAAGTCCTTTGGTTCACAAAGGAGTGAGTGAAACTTAATGGCTTATGCTATAAAGAAATTGATATTAGGCCATCTTTTACAATCCTCCCCTGCCCTTTCACAAGTGGAAGCGAGTAGAGGTATCTAGAAGAATATAGTTTCTTGGAGTCCTGTTTTTTAGTAGACTGATGTTTTCCATCTAAGAATAATTTCAAATAAGTTTTTTGCTCTGTCAAGACATGCCCAGGCCTAGTTACTCTTAATAGACAATAGATTTTCTTGTCCATTTTGTAGTCTTTGTAGCACTGTTAAGAATTTCTCAAGAATTGTCCAGACATTAATTTGTGTTTGTAAGTTGAATTACTGTAATTATCCAATACAAACCTCTGAGGACAGTGAGTTCTGTAGCGTCCTCTAGTGTACATGCTGAGGTGCTTGCTCTCAGACAGCAATGCCTGTTTGTCCCCTCTCTTTTTCATTCTCAGACATTACAGAATTGATATTGCAGGTATTGCCAAGCCTTTAATGGCTGACTGACACCCCATTCCTGGGTTTTTTTGCTGCTAGCTTAGGAAGGGGTCTTTCTATGGCCACCACAAGCACATATTGCCATCACTGGTCCTTCATTATCTCTTAGCAACCATTTGGTCTTTCACAAAAAATATCCCAGGTTACATGGTCTCAAGAGTTTCCATGCAAGACCATTGAAGAATGGGCTGTGACCTACAGAAGGAAATGCAGCAGGAATTACTGAATCCCAGCCTCTGTGCCTAAAAATGGCTCTGAAAAGAAGATTCCTTAACTCCTCTCACCTGGGACAAAATTCATGGTGGAAAAGAGTTGCTGGAACCTCCAAAGCAGCTCTGGTTGTTGCTGTCCAGAGGCATGTGGCCATGCACAAAATCTCAGTGGATGAAGCAGAACCCCTTGAAATTCCCTACAGAAAAGTGAAGTCAGGCCAAATTATCTGGAATTCACAGGGTGTTTTATCCACGGTGTGAAGTGTTGCGCCATGTTATGTCCAAGGAACCAAAATTACGGAATTAAGCAAAATCACAGCATAGGAGAGGCACCATCAGACCAAAAGAACATGAGGTGCTCCAAGCTGTGAAGGAATGTTATGAGGAGTCAGGCTTGGCATTCATGCTGGACAAGGGAATGAGAGGCCAATGTGATTGATCTTTCTGGTGGGTAAGAGTTGCCAAGTCTATGAAACTGCCCAGGTCTCAATCAGTGGATGTGATCCCTAGGCAAGTGCTAATAACCTTGCATTCCTCTCTAAAGGCACGGTTCACAGAGTCACAGAATGGTTTGGGTTGGAAGAGCTGTTAAAGATCATCTAGATGCAACCCCCTGCTACGGGCAGGGAACCTTTCACTGCACCAGGTTGTTTGTCATTATTGGTGGCAAGCTGCTCACAAGTAGAGGCTTCCCTGCTCCCCAGCCTTCTCTGTTATTTATATCTGCCTCATTGAAGGCACACAACTCCAGGACAGCCACATGCCGTGTCCCCTGGCTGCTGCAACTGCCAGTCCTGGGTTTGCTGCAAGCCCTGCTGCCAGCAGGCAGTGTCCTCACCACAGAGCCAGTCCTGGGTTTGCTCCCAGACCTGCTCCCAGCAGGGAGTGTCCTCACCATGGAGCCAGTCCTGGGTTTGCTCCCAGACCTGCTCCCAGCAGGGAGTGTCCTCACCATGGAGCCAGTCCTGGGTTTGCTGCAGGACCTGCTCCCAGCAGGCAGTGTCCTCACCATGGAGCCAGTCCTGGGTTTGCTGCAGGATCTGCTCCCAGCAGGCAGTGTCCTCACCATGGAGCCAGTCCTGGGTTTGCTCCCAGACCTGCTCCCAGCAGGCAGTGTCCTCACCACGGAGCCCGAGCATGAGCCTGCTGCAGCCTGGTGTGCTGCCCATCACCATCCCCTGGGAGCCTGTGAAGGGGCTCTGACCCATCCATCTGCACTTCTCCAGTTACTGCTGGTGCTCAGGGTGCTCCCTGAGGGAGCTGAAGACAGAACTGGCTTGGTGTTGGCAGGAAGCTTCCTACAGTTTGTGGGAAGCAAGGCTTGGAGAGGGGCCCAGGCTGTCACAGTGCCTGTGTTTGGGGTAGCATCTGGCCTGATGTCTGTCAGAACAAATGGCTGGCCTCTGAGACAGGCACATTACAGCCAACACTGCACATGCAAAGCCACCAACTCGCTTCAGCCCAGGATGCTTGGGGACAAAAGTGCCACATGCACTTGTCTCCAATTCTAGGCTGAATTTGGACAACCAGAGCTGGGATGTGCACTGAACTGCCCATGCACACAGGCAGCCACAATGCTTGGGAACCAAACGCTTGAGGGCAAAGAAAGATGAATGTAGCTGTAAGAAATACTTTCTTTGATGACAAAACTGGTTGCAACAAATGAAGTAATGAAACAAAGGTTGACCTTTACAATTGTGTGTTAGTACACAAAATTCTTTTGAAGAAATTTACATTAAAAATGCTCATTAAATAAAGCAAAATATCTTTCAAATAAGGTCTTTATGGCATTATAAGACAATTTTACCAAGCCTCAGCATAGACATTGCTGGTATCTGTGTAACCCTGAAGAACAAGGTATTGGAGGAATATCTGTGAAACAAGTATGGCAATGTTCATTTGGAGAAATTTCTTCATTATAAGGCTGGAATATTGGATAGCAAAGGAGTGGGAAATACACAAATTGAACAGTGAAACATGATCCAAGAATCTTATTTGTTGCATGGGGTCTGAAAACTGTATTTAAACTTAAACTTTCTAATGGTTCCTACTTATAAAAAAAGAGTATTTAAAAAATGTGTTCAGATATACCAGGCTGATGACCAACTGACATGCTTTTTATTCCAATATTAACATGTATCTTAGAGAACTGTGTCCAGTGTAAAAAATCCCATGGTGTTGGGACCAGAAGAGGAATGCAAGGCTCTTGTGTTTGGTCTGACTATAATGTGCTACACAGGGTAGTTGTAGAGAAAGATCAGAAGAGGGTCCAGATACTCAGTCTATGTCTTTTCTCTTTCAGTTATACAGGGTCAGTAGGTTGGAACTGACCTAATAGGTTTAAATCAGTGAAAATGTAAGGCCAGTATCTCTACAGCTGCCTATATCTCAGATAACCTCTTTACTTAAAAACACCAGCAATGTGCAGTGTAATGTCACTTACTTTGAAGCGGACATTTTGCATTGCACAGGTTTTCAGTTGCTTGTAAAACTTTGCCAGCTTTCACAAGTCTGAAATTTCCCCTAAGGGGTGTTGGCCTCAAACTGAATTTTTTTGTGAAGACTCCAGACACGGTTTTTTCAGCTGCCTCAGATCAAAATGCAGATTATTTGCCCTTGTAGAGAAAAGAAAAGGAAGAAGAGAGTGAAAAAGAAGAAAGAAAAAGAAGAAAGAGAAAAAAGGAAGGATAAGAAAAAAGGAAAGAAGAAAGATAAAGAAAAGAAAGGAAAAGAAGAAAAGGGGAGAAAAAGAAGAAGGAGAAAAATAAATAAAAGGAAAGAAAAGATAAAAGGAAAGAAAAGGAAAAAAAGTAAGAGAAGAATGTTTTTTAAATTGAAAAGCTATATAAAAAACCTTGAAAACAGATCTTACATTTAAACAGCAGAGTGGTCCTTGTGTTGAGCAGGAGTCCCTTGCAGCCTGTGGAGAACTGGTAAGTTTTTTGTTTGCATTAAAATCTCTGACATGTCTTGGCTTACAAATATTCAGCAGGCTTCTTAATCCTTAGTTGTACTTAGTTGTTAGAGGAAGACTTTCACAGGCAATTTTATTTCTAGTCATCCTGATTAAGTGTTGTGCAAGGTTAAAGGCATTCTTAATTAGGTAGGACGGTTAATTATTTATACTACAATTTCACATAACAGCTCTTCGTTTGAACTCTCATTGGTTGTGGGGCAGGGAGGGGGGCGGACATTAAAAAATCCATGATTCCCTCCATAATTCTGTAAACTCACATTTCATTTACCTTTTTTGCCCATGAATCAAAGATACAGCCTGGAGTTGTTGGTGAGTACATGTAACAAAGGTAAAGGGACTGGTAAATGTTCAACTGACACAGTGTTAGAAGTCAGCACTGATGGATCTTGCAAAAGAAAGGGTAGAGAAGATTGGGAGTGTTAAGAGTTCCTTTCCTCAGCTGGTAGAGCTGTTGATGGCGCTGAGGGTTATCTGCTTTGGTGACTGCATGAACATTGTGTTTTGAAACAGAAACAGCCCCTCCCTGTTTCTCTAGTAAATCCTTTAACAAGAGAGGAGGACATTACAAACCAAACCATTTCACTGAGGGACCAACCTTCTTCTTGGGGAGACTTCAGCAGGACAACACTGAGTTTTAGTGTTTGTCAGTTCAAAGCTGACAAAGTTCAATTAACTGTACTCCCCTTGAGTGGATGGGAGCTGGTGATCAGCTTCCACCTGGAGCAGCTTTCACCAGTCCATAGAGCAGCCAGGTTGCTCTGGAGTGTACCAAGAGTCCACCTTCCTGTGATGTTATGTGTCTAAACAGACACCTTCCCATAAGGCTCAAAATGCTTTCAAAGACAAAATGTCTGGTTTTAACTGCAAAAATAAATTCCCAGCATGAACACACAGGTTGTAGAACAGCAACAGTGTGAAGTAGCAATGAATGTAAAGAAGGAATTAAGCTTTCAGAAAAATGGAAGTAATTTAAGATCCCAGTTTCCGAACACTTAAAGCACAAGCTCACCTTCAAGTGCACAAGTGTCCCAGCAGTGTTGACAGGACAATTTGTGTGCCTGAAGCACACAAGTGGATGGTTCACAGGGCTGTACCAGTGTTTTTAAGGCATGCTAACAGAAAATGAGGTAGGAGGCAAGGAGCCAAAACCATATGGAGAATACGTGAATGCTTGTGATTGCTGTGGAAGGACTAATTATACCCCCATATGTCTTTCTGGTGTGAAGTATGACTCCATGTTAGATTTTTAAAGGATTAAGTTGTATACAATTACTGCCACCACAATAAATGGGAGACAATTTAAAGAAATAAAAATTGTTGCTAAACTTTGTTATCAACAGCATTTTGTCTGTAGCCAAGAAAAAGTACAAAAGATTATTCTATTTCTGTATGCCCAGTGCTAGTCACCAAGGTTAAAGAAAAGTGCTTTAATAAAAACTTGCAAAAGCTGAGACTTAACTCTGTTGTGTGGTAGTTGGGATGATGTTGCAAATGAGGTATTTTGAGATACATAATAGATTACCTAATCAAATAGATGATTAAGCAAAACCAGGAAGAGAAATGAGTTCAGACAACCCTAAGGTGCATTTGCAGGAGAAAACACTTTTCAGGTCTTCATTGAACAACAAATAAATGAAAATAACTAAATATAGAAAAGAATAATGTTTGGCAGGGGAAGGGGTTTTCTAAATAACATAATGAATCCAGTCTAGTATATTGGATTTCTTTACAAATGCCCACACAGAGGCAAAAAGGGAGAGCTGCTGCCCTGATTCATGTGAATCCTTAGGGTTGTGTAACATGAAACTTAATTAAGTGAATCTTGATTTTTTTTCCCCCAACTCTACTGAAATAGTCAAAACACTATACTAGGCTTTAGAAAGAAACTGTTTGAACAGAAAAGTTTGTGTTTTATAAATGTATAGTGTGAAATTTCTTAATGAAGCCTTCCTCAACACAAGTAAATAACACATACATTAACATTACTTCAACTAAAATATTTCAACAGTTTTCATCTGTGTTTGAGTACAGTGTTCTAGTGCCTTGTTTTATAAAAGACGTTGAAGAATATGTATTTATTTAAATATTTGAGGTAATTCCTAGAACGAGATGTCTGTTCCTTGGTAACAAAACTCTCTAGCTAATTTGGTTTCTTCGTTGCATATATAGTGCCCATGTTAGGAGTTCTTGTTTGGTTGGTTTTTAATCCTTTCAGGGTAAGAAAGGAGAATTTATTTGCATTCTTGTATCATTTACACAGTTTTTGACTATTACAGCTTCTATGTTATTCACCATAAACCAAAATTTCTGTAGAATTGGTTATTCTAGATGGGTTTTTAGTCTGGAAAATATGAAACATGCACTTTTACTACACCACTGGGGTGGACTGGAGATGAATGGAGCATTGGATGAGCACGTACAGATGGAGCTTTACAGAAACAAAAGCAGCAACACGAAGCCAGAGCACATTAGTAATTTTAGCACCGTGGTAAGTGAACATCAGCCACTAAGGCAGCTGTGCCAGAAGAACTGTGGCAGTGGAAGAGCTGATGAAGAAGGAGCGGTGCTCACAGGGGCTGGGGATGTCAGGAAAAGGCAGCTGGACGTTGTGGATGCTCACGGGCCGTGCCACGGCAGGAGGAGCTGGGACGGGCAGGCGGTGCTTTGCGGTGCTGGTTAAGGGAGGGCCTTGGGAACTTTATCAATGTTTAGCCCCAGCCTGGCAGCAAGAAGTGACCCAGAACGGCAGGGGCGGCGGAGCTGGGACTTTACACCGGCAGAAGCACTGATGGGAAAGGGGGCGGGGACAGAAGTTTAAACCTTTCCTTCGGGCAGGCTGGAGGCTCGTCCACATGACCCAGCATAGAAAAACAACAGGAACCCTTTCTGCAGCAGTGAGCTAGAAGGAAGCACTTTTCAAAGTGCTACAAAACGAATGCAATAAAAATATAATTTTAAAATTTTTCTGGATTTCCTGTATACTAGGACCAAATCAGCAAAAGTGTTTACTGAAATACCTTTCAGAATAAAATCCGGTATTTGGCTGGAAATGGCATTTCCCAAATACACAGTGAAGTCTCAGAATAACTACTGACACACTTCAACTTTGTACCACTGCACAAGATATCTACATTTGTGTACCCAACCCATTAGAAATGCAAATGCACACCTCTGTTCAGGTAGCTGAATATGACCTTAGGAGGGTAAAAAAATAAAATCACTCTGAAGTAAATCCTTGGTAAAGTGAGAAAGCTCACAAGGCATCTGTCACTATTTTCATCCCGGCCAAGAAAATAAAAATAATTTTCAACTTCCTTAGCTGTACATGATATTGCCTTCTCATATTGCCTTCAACATCTCAGCAAGCATCACAGCTCAGTGACTGAGGGGGTGGTACACCCATCAGCACACAATGTATTTGTACTTACACTGTTCACACTTGTCTCCCCAATGCTGCAGAGACATGTTCCATATAGTCAGGAGTCTCAAGATCCCATTACTTGGCACTCATGTCAGCAGTCAGAGCTTCCCATTAGAGGAAATCTAACATTTTGGTGGCAGAAGAACTCTGTATGTGATCTGCCCCCCAGGCCCTCATCCTGGTGTGACAGGATATACAGCAGGGTAGAAAGAGGTGATCCTTGTGAGAGCCTCACCCTGCCTGGAAAAGCCAGGGGGAAAGCAGGTCAATGCACAACTTCTGCAAGATTATGGCACTGGTGTTCTTTAAATTGCAGATCAAGAGAGACACAATCTCCAAAATATCTGAATGTCTAAAAATGTCTGTGGATGCTTAACCAGTTTCTCAGAAGCTTTTTGCATGTGTTTCATTAGAGCCACAGGTGCAGTGCACTGAGAAAGGACTCTGCACTGAATTTCTCCCTGGAGCTGCTGCCATCCAAGCACTCTGCTGTAGCTTACATTCTCTTTCATGCTCATCCTCCTGCCACCAGACTAGGCAAGGCTCAGGTTTATCCAAGTTTCTAGAATTCACAGTTACAGAAAGGAGTGGCCAAAGCATGGAAGATGCAATCCTTGAAACAGACACATTTAAGATTGTAGATTAGTCAAGTACCTGGAGAGTCAGAGAGAACTACAGCTGACTCCTGCTTTTAAAATGGAAAAGCACTATTCAAAAATTAATGTATTTACTCTCAACACCGTGTGAGGTAGTACTTTACAAATGGAAAAACTGAGTACAGGAATGTAGACAGAGTAAGGGAACACAGTATAGTGCAAAATCAATAACAAAATGCAAGCTGTTTCATCAAATTCCAGTTTGATGAGTGAAATCATGTTTACCTTTAGAAAGCCCTTGAAGATATTGAAAAAAACAAAACCAAGCTTTGAAAACACGCAGTACTTTGTACCAAAATATGTTAAGTAGCATAACTTGCTAAATAGTATATAAAACAGCTAGAACTATGTATATTAGTACAAATGAAGAAGTGAAATCTAAATGGATTAAAGTATTAGCACCCTACAGTAAGTTTATTACATTATGTTTTATCCTGAGGCATGTGATTCAGTATAGCTAACAAAAGTGGTTTTATACCTTTTTTCCTCATCCTATTCACAATTCCACCATCGTTACTCTGCCCCCACCCCAAATCATCCCTTTCTACACCCTCTTCCTAATATTTTATATTTGCTCAACAAAATTTTAAAGTCATTTACCCCTACTGTATAAATAACTCCCAGGTCATTCCCACAGAGTTTCATGATGACACAGTTATGTTCCAATTAATCACATTCTTTTCATAAATCCATACTAAAATAGGCCAAAACCAGTACTGACAGTTCAGATCCAGTTTACTTGTGGTTTTTCTGGGGGGGTGTAAGAAAACATGTAGTAATATCAGAAATGACAAATTCAAGTCAGTCAATATTGCCATCCTAATTACAAAGTGTAATACTTTAGAATCCTAAAATCCAGAACCATAGAAACAAAGAAATAAAATTTTTTGTTGGTAACAGTTGTCTAAACAAAACAAATTGTGCAGAAAAGGTACTAAGTCTTCCAAGAAGAGTTTGTTTGCTTTTAATTCTTGTACTTGAACAATCATTGCAGTCTTTTGTTACTCAGAAAAACTGTATGAATTAATGAAAATAAGCAATATTTTATTTCAATACCAGATTTATGGTTTGTGTGTTACACTGGGGCTGGTTTGACTGATATTAAACAGATATGTCTGAAACACAAAGTAACATAAATTAGACATGCCATGAGACATGTACAATTAATTTCTACTAAAAAGTGGATAATGAAACCCACTTCTATGCCAATTCTTTTACACTTTTAATGGTGATAGTGACTAGTATTTTAGTAAGAGGGTAAAATTCAATAAAAGGTACGAGGACAGCCATACAACTCAAAGATACTGTTTGCACAGCTTCCAATTCCACTGTGAAAATACACCCCCTCCAAAATAGAAATAGGCACTTCATCTTTAAAAATGAAGCACTCTTTTGTTCTTCAGTCATCATCAACAGTTGGCTTGATTGTCACTCCTCTTCTGATCTGACCCCAACCAATTAAACTGAAAAAAAAAAAAGGCTTATTTTTACCAGTAGTCAGAAATATCCTGTATAAGTCAACATCCTTCTGTCCTTCTTATGCCTTCAGTTCTTACATTTTGAATTTTCTACACTTGTCTCCCACCCAAAACATTCTACGAGAACAAACCTGCTTAGTGGAAATACAGAATAGAAAAGGGTGAAGGACAGAGGACATTTGTGACCAGCTGAGGGTGTACTCCTGAACAGAAGCTGAAAATCTGAAAGTATTGTAGCTTATGTTGTACTGTTGGATGGTAAATCTATGCACAGCTTGATCTCTTTCATCTGTGTCTGAGGTGCTGCATTACTTTCAAAGAGAAATGACAATTCTGTAAGATTCAAACAGCTGTAACTCTCAATGGTAGCCTGTGATGGTAACTCAGCTCTTGGGTGAGTGCTATTGATATTCAGGAAAATGAAGGCCTTTTTTATAGGC